>NC_142064.1:248439661-248772994 GCF_059756535.1 Pantherophis guttatus
ATAGATAGATGGATGATAGATGATATAGATGATAGATAGATAGATAGATAGATAGATAGATAGATAGATAGATGATAAATAGATACAGATAGATAATAGAGAGAGATTAGAGAGAGAGAGATTAGAAAGAGAGAGATAACCATCGTCTAGAATAAATTAGTGAGGTGTGAACATGCTCAGTTTTCCAAAACGCATCATTTGGTGATATCATTGGAAGAAGAGGAAAATATGGTGTGGGGTGGGTGGGGAACGGAAGGCAAAAGAGAACTGGATCTGATTCCAGGACCAAGAACAGCATTTCTTCTCTAGTCTTGGCAATGAACAGAGCCAGCTATTTTGGTTTTTATTCCTTGGATTCACATGCAGAACCATTTCCCCACAGGTCTTTCCTAAGGACCTCCACTTGGTCTGCCTTGATCTGCCAGGTCACGGGGGAACTGCTCGCTTGCTCGGAGAAAGTTACACAGCAGTTGCTCAAGCTAAAAGGATATACCAGGTAGGGTATCTCTTGAACTGTGATGTGATACATTGTTTTTTGAAGGCTGGTGAGTGATAGCAAATGGGGAAAGTGAGGAGGGATGAGACATTAGATATAAACCAAGAAGAGATTTTACTGGGCAATGAAAAATATATAAAGCCATCTACTCTTTGTATTAAAAATGTAGAATCTCCTTTCAGTCAAGCATGACTTCTGGTGACTTCATGGAAATGTCTATTTGATTTCTTGGAGATAAAAGACAATATTTTACCACTGCCTTCTTTTATAAGTTTTTGCTTTAATGTTTTCGCTCCTATTTCAGTTTCAGTCAGATATTTCTAGTATCAAACCCTGCTTAACTTTCCAAAATGGCGCACTATTGGTTAGACGTTGCCGCCTGGAACATTGTGGAAAGCCAAAAAAATGGAATTACTGTAGTTTCAGAAAAATGGGTAAGCATCGGTAAACACCTCATGAAAACACAGCCACAATCTCTTTGTTCCCAATGTTTGTTTCAGTTTGTCCAGTGTGCTGGCCTGAACCACAAGCCTTTCCACCTGGTTGGCATGTCCATGGGAGGCATGGTTGCTGGGGTTTATGCCGCTCTCTATCCAGCCCACGTCTCCTCTTTAGCCCTCCTCTGCCCAGCTGGTAAGTATCTATATCAAATAAGTAAACTGTGAAGGAAAAGGCAGAATGTCTGGCCCAAACTCTATCTCATGCTGGCTGCGGAATTCTGGGAATAGAATAGGAATAGGAATAGGAATAGGAATAGGAATAGGAATAGGAATAGGAATAGGAATGGAACGGAACGGAACGGAACGGAACGGAACGGAATGGAACGGAACGGAACAGAATAGAATAGAATAGAATTTTTTGTATTGGCCAAGTGTGATTGGACACACAAGGAATTTGTCTTGGTGCATATACTGTCAGTGTACATAAAAGAAAAGATACGTTCATCAAGAATCATAAGGTACAACACTTAATGATAGTCATAGGGTACAAATAAGCAATCAGAAAACAATCAATATCAATATATATCGTAAGGATACAAGCAACAAAGTTATAGTCATGCAGTCATAAGTGGAAGGAGATGGGTGATGGGAACGATGAGAAGATTAATAGTAGTGGAGATTTAGTAAATAGTTTGACAGTGTTTAGGGAATTACTTGTTTAGCAGAGTGATGGCGTTCAGGAAAAAACTTTTCTTGTGTCTAGTTCTTCTGGTGTGCAGTGCTCTATAGCGTCATTTTGAGGGCAGGAGTTGAAACAGTTTATGTCCAGGATGTGAGGGGGTCTGTAAATATTTTCACAGCCCTCTTTTTGACTCGTGCAGTATACAGGTCCTCAATGGAAGGCAGGTTGGTAGCAATTGTTTTTTCTGCAGTTCTAATTATCCTCTGAAGTCTGTGTCTGTCTTGTTGGATTGCAGAACCAAACCAGACAGTTATAGAGGGGCAGATGACAGACTCAATAATTCCTCTGTAGAACTGTATCAGCAGCTCCTTGGGCAGTTTGAGCTTTCTGAGTTGGCGCAGTACACAAGTCTTAAAGTTGCCAAGTTTGGAGACCGTTGAGTTAGATTATAATATAAGAATCTGATGGATTGTTTGGGGATGGTTTCTCTCATCAGATGCAATACTTCCTCATGCATTTCAGGGGGGTAAGTAGAAGTAAGTTAGTAAGACCACACTGGGAATACTGCATCCAATTTTGGCCACTGAAATATAAAGATATAAAGGTATTGAGACTCTAGAAAAAGTGCACAGAGTAGCAACAAAGATGATTAGAGGGCTGGCTGTTAAAATATATAATGAGTGCTTGCAGGAACTTGGCATGTCTAGTTTAGCAAAGGGAAGGACCAGAGTGACATGATAACAGTCTTCCAATATTACAAGGGTTGTCACAGAGAAAAGGGGGACAACCTATTTCTCCAAAGCAACTGAGGGCAAGAGAAAAAGTAATGGACGGAAAGAGAGATCCCACCTAGAACTAAAAATAAATTTTCTGACAGCGAGAACAATTAATCAGTGGAATGGCTTGCCTTCAGAAGTTGTGGGTGCTCCAACACTGGAGATTTTTAGGAAGGGTTTGGACAGCCATTTGTCCAGAATGGTATAGGATCTCCTGCTTGAGCAGGAGATCCTTCCAAGGTCCCTGCCAACTGTTATTCTCTTAAGTGATGAGCAACTGGTGGTAGTAGTATACTTCATATAAGGTCTACCTGCCATGATTGTTAAGCTTTATGCTTGGGTTACCACCATTTTTCCTATCCAATCTTTTACCCACCAGTTATTCCACTTGTACCAGCTGTGGATATAATAATTGAAATCTAATTATGAGGAAAAAATGATATATGCTTTCTTTAAATAAATCTATGCCTGCAATTCCTGTTAAAATGGGGTAGCAATGTTGTGTTTGTCTTATATTAGCTTTTAAATTTTTGCACTTTCCCTTACTTACAGGTGTGAGGTATTTAACTGACAGTGAATTTTTTGCCCAATTACGTGAGCTGATTTTCTCTAAGGGCTCTGTGGAGAATGCTATTATCCCAGTTACAGAAGAGCAGATGGAAAACTTCATAAAGCTCTGCTTATACCATCCCATTTTTTTAAAGATTCAGGTGAAGATCTGACCTTTCATGGATTGCTATGCTGTTACCCAGTCTCTTCTGATAACATCTTCTTTCTCCTTCCCTAACTCTCTTATTTTAATGGGGGCAGCCAGAGAGAGCACACAAACCAGAAGGTAAAAGAACATGAACATTTCAAAAATACAGAAACTGGAAAAGAGAGGTTGGATAGGTTTATTCGTTCATCTACCTGCCCATCCTTACATTCATTCAAACATTCTTTTTTTTTTTTAAAGAAAGGTATCCTGGAACTGCTCACCATGAAATAAATAACCAAGACATTAGTGTCATCAGATTTATAGTCTAAAGACCCAGAAGAAAAAAAGAAGTAGGTTGTCCCATTGCTATAAAATGTTCCCCACAATGCTATATCACTTCAGACAAATGGTTATCCAATCTCTTCTTAAAAACTTCCAGTGTTGGAGCATTCACAACTTCTGGAGGCAAGTTGTTCCACTGATTAATGGTTCTGTCAGGAAATTTCTCCTTAGTTCTAAGTTGCTTCTCTCCTTGATTAGTTTCCACCCATTAATTCTTGTCCCGCCCTCAAGTGCTTTAGAGACTAGCTAGATTCCCTCTTCTTTGTGGCAGCCCCTGAGATATTGGAACACTGCTATCATGTCACCCCTAGTCTTCCTTTTCATCAGACTAGACATATCCAGTTCCAGCAACCTTTCTTTATGTGTTTTAGCCTCCAATCCTCTAATCATCTTTGTTGCTCTTCTCTGCACTCTTTCTAGAGTCTCGACATCTTTTTTACATCGTGGTGACCAAAACTGGATGCAGTATTCCAAGTGGGGCCTTACCAAAACATTATAAAGTGGTATTAACACTTCACGTGATCTTGATTCTATCCCTCTGTTTATGCAGCCTAGAACTCTGTTGGCTTTTTTGGCAACTGCTGCACACTGCTGGCCAGGGGTGGATTCTACTTACCTTTACTACCAGTTTGCAATGGGGCCGCGCACACATGCTTGCTTCATTCATGCATATATGCACTCTTCTGCGCATGCACAGAAGCATTTTGATGACGTCAGGATTGGTGGGCGGAGCCTCCCACCGGTTTTACCACCGGTTCTATATTGAGCGAGGTACCACATATACTGTACCTGTGCATTTGGTTTTTCTTGCCTAAATGTAGAACCTTACTTTTTTCACCATTGAATTCCATTTTTTGAAGATGTTTCAGTTCTCATCCAAGAAGAAATGAAATGTTTTCAAGGAAAAACCAGGTCCAGTTGCCTATGAAAAAGTACCTTTGGGATTCTATGACAAGGCTAGAAATTAAACAGGCAATCTGAGGATTACAGATTTAATTTTTCTCAGCTGTGAATGACTGAAACTGCCCTTAGATACTTTTTAAAAATTAACCATTTTTTCCCAAGACTATTTTCCTCTTCTCCTCTTCATCTTTTTTACCTACAGGTTCAATCCTGCTTTACTCATTGTTGACTAAGTTGTCAAGAATGGGCTTGAACCAGTCATTGTAAATTATCTTCATCAAAATATCCAGCCTAATATTGAGCGTCTCCCTGTAAGAAGTTTTCAAAATGACTGTTATAGGATAAGATGATTTTAGTGAAAAGAATTATACTCATCAATGCAATGAATTGCTAATCAGGAATGTGGTTGTGCATATCCAGCTTTCCTGGACATTGCCCTGCTGTAGTGCAAATGACAAAATGTACAACACAGTGACTCAAGGACCATTCTTTAGGTACTTGCATTCATTGGCATCCTTCAGTCTCGAAAGACTATGGTATTGTGCTCTGGAAAGAGGCCCTAAAACAGCATCTAGTGTGACTAAAAAGGCCAATTCGAGAGTGGCAATCCCTTCCACACTGAGGGCTGATACATTCTGTCCCCTGCCCAGCCCTCAGATTTCGCTGGTTCTGGGACTGCCTCTTTGCCTCAGCCTGCTGAACAAGTGTCTCTTCGAATTGGAGAAGGCCATGGTGTGTCTTTAGCCTCCAAGCTGAACGATCAGAGGTCAAGGTTTCCCAGTTGTTAATGTCCATTCCCAGGGCCTTTAGGTCCCTCTTGCAGATATCCTTATATTGCAGCTGTGGTCTCCCTCTGAGGCAATTTCCCTGCACTAATTCTCCATACAGGAGATCTTTCGTACTTGCATATGATGTCATGATTCAAATATGAAAGGGCAAACTTGCCTTAGAAAAACGTGATACTTATTTCATCACGTTGGTGTCCCTAGAGTTGAGAATGAGCATACTTACGCTTGGCTTTTTACACTTTTCAAAGAAAAGTGTAAGAAATCGCAAATTCCCATTCAAACATAATTCAATACAATCTAATTTATTCTATAAGCCTCCCAGAGTTGTCCTAGGGGGAAGATGCGGGCAGCATATAACTTTAATAAATAAAATAAATTAAAATTAATAACTTCTGACTTGCCCTTTGATTTCTCCACTTTTAGCTCCTAAAGGGATATCTTGAAGATCGGACATCACACAAGTCTGTTTTTGTAAAATGTAAGTACAAGACACAGTATGGATCAGACCACATTTCAGAAAGAGAAGCCTATATTTAGCACCAATACAATCAATCCAGCATCAACTCCCCACTCAGCACAAACTGATTGCATTTGCATGTTATATTTGACAGAACAGAATAGCAGAGTTAGAAGGCACCTTTGAGGTCATCTGGTCCAACCCCCTGCTCAAGCATATAACCTATACCATATCAGACAATGTAAACCTCCAGTGATGAAGCGCCCCACAACTTCTGAAGGCAAGCCATTCCACGGGTTAATTGTTCTCAATGTTAGGAAAGTTCTCTTTATTTATAGGTTGGATTTGAGACTTGATTCCTGATTTTTAAAATGTTAAATAGTCTTGGGGAAATCAGTGGTCTCTTGATACAGTATACTGTAGCTGTACCACTCTGCACACTGAGGTACCACAGTTCAGATCTCCTTTGTATTCGTCATAAATCAGCCTTAGTGTTGAGGCCCGTACGCCACCTGTGCAGCTAGTAGCTGATTCAGACAGCAAGGAGGCTGGTGTGGTGCTGCTCCAGCAGCATGTGCAGCTGGCACTCGAGTCGGACAATGAGGAGGCTGGAGAAGAGGTGATGCCAGAGGTGGGGATTCAGCCAGGGCCTTCAGAACCTCCAGAGGCTCCTTTAAGTGAAGAGGACGAAGAGGAGGAGCCTCTTCTCGATGCACGGGCGCGCAGAGCTGCCAAAAGGCAGGAGTGGCTCCTCTGGAGGAGGTCTCCTCGAGAGTAAGGCTTGGGGCTAATTGGCCACTCCCTTAGCCTATTTAAGGAGGAACGCCGACTGAAGCAATTTGCAGGGAACAACTTACTTTACATACCTTCGTGTCTTGTCTTGCTTATCTTATCAGCTTCCTGCAAATTGCTTCTGGGCATTCTGCCAACCATAGTAAGCTTTCAGTTATTATTCTTTGAATTCTTGGCGGCTGTTAATGCAACTAATTAACAACCGTTGTTGTAAAAGACTGGTTTATTTAGTAAACTAAGGTTTGAACGGACTTTGTGTGTGCTGCGTTCTATGGGGTCCGTAGCTGGGGCAGAACACTTTCCCAATTTACAAGCCTTCCAAGGTTGTTAGGAATAAAACTCCCATAATTCCCAGTCAATTCAATCCCCATTGGGTGTGGAGTCCAGAGGTTATTGTCCAGCTATGCTAGAGAGATGCATGTTGGAAAAGCTGCTGAACTGACATTTAATCAGCCAAATGGGGCAGCAAAAGGTTCAAGTTATCATTCCAGCCAAGCGTTTGTTAATTAAGTTTGCTCATCTCCCTATTTATAAGAAAACTGAAGAACAGAAACAGGCAAAGCCCATGACAGGTTTCACTGCTCATTAGAATGGGGGGTGGGGGGGAGAGAAAACATAAACCAATTCTGCTTCCTTTTATTGAGAAAGGTTTTCTGGACCTCACCAGTGGTCAATCGAAGTACAGCCTCCATGAGAACATGAGGAAAATCAGAGCTCCCACCCAGATCATTTGGGGAAAGGACGACAAGGTAAGGGATGTATATTTGTCTGGGGTTTTGTGCACACTGTGTGTTGCAATGAGGCAAGGAAACCCTCACAACAATGGAAATTATTGTATTACTAGAGAATTGTACTTGGCCTGGATTAAAGGCTCAGTACTTGCCTTTTTTTTTAATATTGGAACGTGATGCCCACCAATAAAGGAAGGCAGTGGTGGAATTCAATTTTTTTTACTACAGGTTCTGTGGACATGGCTTGGTGGGTGTGGTGTGGCTTGGTGGGTGTGGCAGGGGAAAGATACTGCAAAATCCCCATTCTCTCCCCACTCCTGGGGGAAGGATATTGCAAAATCTCCATTCCCACCCCACTCTGGGGCCAGCCAGAGGTGGTATTTGCCGGTTCTCCGAACTACTCAAAATTTCCGCTACCAGTTCTCCAGAACCTGTCAGAACCTTCTGAATAGCACACCTGAAGGAAGGACTGGAAGCACACACCTTCCTAGGTAGCAGAAATGAACCATTTTCATTATTGTGAGGGCTTTGCATGGCTTGTCAAGGGTCACACTCCAGAAGAGTGCAGGATGAGGAT
Organism: Pantherophis guttatus; assembly: GCF_059756535.1. Lineage (NCBI taxonomy): Eukaryota > Metazoa > Chordata > Lepidosauria > Squamata > Colubridae > Pantherophis > Pantherophis guttatus. The sequence goes on from NC_142064.1 coordinate 248,447,343, forward strand.
TTATTTGGGAAACTTCAGGGCTTTTAAGTTTCAAAGGAGCCTGTTAGGCTTAAAATACTTCTTTCGTCTCTTTATCCCCTTCCCCAAAATTCAGACACAAACAGACCTCGTTCTCCTCACTGACTGGATCAGGGGAAGGTTATTTATATTCTTTCTTTAGAGAATTTACAAATTAAATGAAAACAAAAACAAAGATTTGATTTCACGATTTTGGAAATCATTGTTAACATGTTAGCGAGAGAGAAAGAGAGAGAGAGAGAGAGAGAGAGAGAGAGAGAGAGAGAGAACATGTTTTATTTTTTCCTCCTGGGCTAAGATGAAGAGTTAAAATAGTGAGATTTTTCATCATAATCATCATCATCATCCCCCAGTGAGACACTAACTTGACATCAGTGGTGGAATTCAATTTTTTTTATTACCAGTTCTGTGGGCATGGCTTGGTGGGCATGATGTGGCTTGGTGGGCGTGACAGGGAAAGAATACTACAAAATCTCCATTTCCACCCCACTCCAGGGGAAGGATACTGAAAAATCCCCATTCCCTCCCCACTCCAGGGGAAGGATACTGCAAAATCCCCATTCCCACCCCACTCTGGGGCCAGCCAGAGGTGGTATTTGCCGGTTCTCTGAACTACTCAAAATGTCCGCTACCGGTTCTCCAGAACCTGTCAGAACCTGCTGAATAGCACCCCTGCTTGACATGGTTGTGAGACTTTTTATGCTCTGAGGAAGATGAAAGCTATGCCAGAGATTCAACCATACAGGACATCAGAGGATTTTGCCCACCAAGCCACACCACGCCGACCAAGCCTTGCCTACAGAACCGGTAATAAAAAAAATTTGAATTCCACCACTGGGACTACCTGTAACCAACTGTTAAGAATAAGAAGGATGGCCTTGTTAGAGATATGTAGAAGTTGCCTAGGCGAAAGAAACAGAAACATTTTTTTTAAATGTAAGTGGGAGGGCATTTTTTAAAAAATGCCCTCCCACTTACATTGACAGAACAAGCCAAGAGTATGTAAAATGAGAATAAACCTCACTCCCTGCTGATTATACAGTATTACCTAGTTTGATAATGAAATGTCTGCAAGTAAACAAGTTCAGAGGACACCAAGGACCCCACAAATAAAAGTTCAGATAGGAGGAGGGGGGAGGAAGGAGGAGGAGAAATGATATTTTTCAGCTGTTTCTTTCACTTTTGTTAAACATGAATGATTGGTAACTTGATCAGTAAGATCATCTTCTTAATTTTTCTAGTTTAGATAGGCCTTGCTGTAAGAAAAGATGAGAACTAAGATTTTACATAGAAAGACATAAACCAAGAGAATCCAGACCTGCCTAAAAGGTTTAATGAAGGAAAGTTCAAGTTTAATGACTCTGTGCTTGAAGAAACAATAATATGCCCAATGCCGTCCAACTGCTTCATTCGTTAATAGCCTTTCACATCAGGAGATCCTTTCTATGCCCTTTAAAAAGACTTTCGAGGGAAAGGGAAAATTCAGTGTTTCTTTGTTGTTGTAGATCTTCGATTCTTCAGGTGCAGCAGTTCTGGCAGCTGCCATTCCTAAATCCCAAGTGCATTGGCTGGAAAAATGTGGACACTTCATAACCCTCGAGAGGCCCAGGACATCTGCAAGGCTCCTCTTGGAATTCTACAAATCGGTCTGTGACTCAACCGAGCAGAAGAAAGTGGCCTGAGGCTCAGGAAGTGCCAGGTGGCTGGAGACAGGCAAGGTCTGCCCAACCACCAGACCCATATTGACTTCTCTGGCTGATACAACGGGAGCTACAACTCAAGATATTTAGTAGGCAGCAAAAGAGGTGGGGACCTAGAGAGAACAAAGCTTTGCACCACCATTCCAGAAAGACTGATCAAGAATTGATCCAACTTTCTAATGGAACTTGTACTTCTGTGTGTGTAGCATCTTTTCTAACAAAGCTTGCAGTACAACAATCTGTTTATAGTGATTAGAGTGGAATGTCACTCTATAGCAGGAGTCTCCAAACTTGGCAACTTTAAGACTTGTGGACTTCAACTCCCAGAATTCCTCAGCAAAGCTAGCTGAGGAAATTCTGGGAGCTGGCTGAGCAAAGCTGGCTGAGGAATTCTGGGAGTTGAAGTCCACAAGTCTTAAAGTTGCCAAGTTTGAAGACCCTTGCTCTATAGAAACACTACACTACGCTCCAGAGCAGCAATATCATAAGGTAGCTAATTGTCCTTGTGTCCTGCTTTTGAATTTGAGGTGGTTGAGAGAGATGCACTGAGCATAACAATGTGTTTGTTTGGTAGAATTGTATCCCACCTTTCCTTGAAGAACCACAAGCCAGCATCACTTCCTTCCCATTTTGACTGGCCCAAGGTCATCATCCTGTGACCTTTTATGGTTGAGGGAGGATTGGAATCTGGGTGGCTCAGTGGCTAAGACACTGAGCTTGTTGATCAGAAAGGTCAGCAGTTCGGCGGTTCGAATCCCTAGTACAGGTCTCCGGCGTGAGCAGGGGTTGGACTAGATGACCTCCAAGGTCCCTTCCAACTCTGTGTTACTGTTACATCTTTAATTCTAGGCCAACACTATGCCATGTAGGTCCTGCTCGCCTTACAACCACAGCCGGGACCAGAATTTCCATTGCCGAGCAAGGCAGTTGTGAGTTGTGCCCAATTTCACAACCTTTCCTTGCCTTGGTCGTTTGACTTAGTTTTCATATGAATTATGTGCTCATTAACTGAATCCAGCTTCCCCCATTGACTTTGCTTGTTGGAAACTGGCTAGGAAGGTCACAAATTACTTGATCCCAGCATGCTGCAAAGTCGTAAATACAGGTTGGTCGCCAAAACAGCTGAATTTTTTTGATCGTATGACAGTGGGGATGCTGTGACAGTTCACAAGCCATTTTTATAAAGTGTTGTAATTTCCAATGGTCACTAAATGAATGGTTGTAAATCGAGGACTATCTCTTCTGGCTCAGTGCAAGCAAGCAATTCTTGAGCTTTAAACAAGCTTGAATACTGAGCACCACCATTTCATATGAATGCTGCAACATCACGGGGAAAGAATACGCCCTCCGAATCATGCCTTTCCTTTACAAAGAGCTCAGTTCTTAGCAAAGAAGGTTTTGCAATGTAGTAAAAAAAAAATGGTATTGCTGAAGGCAAGTAAATTACTCTCTCTCTCCCTCTCTCTCTCTCTCTCTCTCTCTCTCTCTCTCTCTCTCTCTCTCTCTCTCTCTCTCTCTCTCTCTCTCTCTCTCTCTCTCTCTCCAAATCTCCTTTGTCATAGATGTGACAAACAGTAAACCCTGTCAGCTCACCTATAAAACATTAAGAATGCCAAGGAATGTTGATAAAATTGCAAAAAATTACAAGGAGTTAATAGAACCCCACAACTGACCAGACTAAGTACATAATATGCTGCTATATTCAAATTCTTGGTTGATATATCCAATCACATGCTCATTCTAATCCAGGGGTGTCAAACTCAAGGCCCAGGGGCTGGATATGGCTCGCGGGGTGCTTAGATGTGGTCTGTGGGGCCGCCCTGGAAACAGTGAAGGACTGGCCCACAGTGCCTCTGCCAGCAAAATGGAGCTTGGGAGGGCTGTGTGCGGCCCTCCCAAGCTCTGTTTTTGCTGGCAGAGGGTTGCAGGAGGCCATCGCAGCTGAAAACGGATCTCGCGAGGGCCACGGGTGGCACTCCAAAGCTCCGTTTCTGCTGGCAGAGGGTTGCAGCCAAAATGGAGCTTGGGAGCCTGTTTTTGTTGACAAAGCACTCGGGCCACTACAGGCGCTCCCAACACGAGTGACGTCGAGCTGGCTACGCCCACCCTGGCCATGTCCACCCAGTTTGACCCCCCAAGGTCAAACACAACCCTGATGCGGCCCTCAATGAAATCGAGTTTGAGAACCCCTGTTCTAATTTGCATAATTCTCTATTGTGAGATTGCAATCTCACCCTTTTAATTTACTACCATAATAATAAATTATGTTTCAATGAATTTTCATCCAATCTCCGAACTGTGTATTGTTTTGGTAACAATTCCATCTTCTTTCTGTCCCTTTGTTTATGACCTTGCTGATGAAAGCAAACGAGCTAGAAATGGATCTATTTAGGTCTCCCACCTAGCAGTTAGAGCTTGCTAGCTGTTAGAAAGGAAAAAAAGCCCAGAACCGAGTAGATGTGATTCTACTGAGCTGGAGCTACAAAAAACCTTGGTTACGTAGGGAAAACCTGGCTAGAAGAAAAACACACATAAACCCTACGAAGAAGTAAGAATATATATATATATATGTATATACTTCTCACTTGAGGCACAAATAAGCACAGACTATTTTTTGGGTGAGATAGAACAATGTGGGATAGACAGTACCATCATCACATGGATTCACAGTTGGCTGACCAACTGTGCTCAATATGTGGCCCTCAACTGAACTACATCTATAGGGAGGCAAGCATGCAGTGGGGTACCTCAAGGTTCTAAATGATCAAGATGAGGGGATAGAAGGAGAACACATCAAATGTGAAGATGACACCAAGCTGGAGTGGGATTGCCAACACTTTGGAAGATGGACTCAAGATTCAGAAGCATCTTGTCAGCACTTGAACATTGGGCCACAAGATCCAACAAGATGCAGTTCCATGGTGAGGAAAGTAAGGTCCTGCACTTAGGTAAGAAAAAACAATTAGACAGGTGTAGACCAGGCAGTATCGGACTCAACAGTAATAACTGTGAGAATGATCTAGATGTCCAAGTGGACCACCACTTAAATATGAGCTATCAGAGTGCTGCAGTTGCAAAACAAGCAAATACTGCCCTAGGCTGCCTCAACAGAAGAATAGCATCTAGATCATGAGAAATGATAGTACCGCTCTATGCAGCACTAGTGAGGTCACATCTGGAATGCTGTGTCCAGTTCTGGTCACCACAATACAAAAAAAACCCTAGAAAGAGTGCAGAGAAGAACAACAAAGTTAAAGGCTAAATCGTACAATGAATGGTTATGGGAACTAGGTATGTCTAACCCAGTGGTGGAATTCAAATTTTTTTACTACCAGTTCTGTGGACGTGGCTTGGTGGGCGTGGCTTGGTGGGGGTGGCAGGGGAAGGATACTGCAAAATCTCCATTTCCACCCCGCTCCAGGGGAAGAATACTGCAAAAACCCCATTCTGTTCCTCACTCCTGGGGGAAGGATATTGCAAAATCTCCATTCCCTCCCCACTCTGGGCCCAGCTAGAGGTGGTATTTTCCAGTTCTCCGAACTACTCAAAATGTCTGCTACCAGTTCTCCAGAACCTGTCAGAACCTGCTGAATAGCACCCCTGGTCTAACTTAACAAAGAGAAGGATTAGGGGTGACATGATAGCTGTTTCCAGTACTTGAGGGGCTGTCACAGAGAAGAGAAAGTTGCAAATCACTTGAGGGCAGGACAAGAAGCAATGGGCGAAACTCTTTAAAGAGAGATTCAACTTGGAACTAAGGAGAAATTTCCTGACAGTGAGAACAATTAATTAATGGAACAACTTGCCTCCTGGATTTGAGGGTGCTCCATCACTGAAGATGTTTTGAAGAAAATATTGGACATCCATTTGTCCAGATTGCAATACATTCTCCTATCTTGGGCAGAGGATTGGAGTAGACCTCTAAGGTCTCTTCCAGCCCTATCATCCTCTTTTAACGACCCCATAATCCCTTGCAGAGTGGATTCCGGCCAACTGAATGGAGCTGACTGTTCTGGCTGGATGCCCTTCCTGTCACCAATTCAGAAGTATTTTTTCAGCAGATATATTCTCAGTGTGCCCAGAGAGAAATATCTGCCTCTGCCTAGGATCAAACTCACAGCCTCCTGATTGTGAGGCGAGAGCTCCACCTCTAGGCCACTACACTACTCATCTTTTGCAGCCCTATGATTCTATATAATTATTATACAATCACATTGTGTGAAAACCTAGCTCAGTGATGGCTAACCTTTTTGCCATCGCGTGCCAAAAGTGGGGGGAGCGTGGGGGGATCATGTGCGCGTGCCCACACCCATAATTCTATGTGCCCCGCCCCTGGTGCATGTACGCATGACACCCCCCCATGCTCCCCCTGCTTTTGGCACATGATGGCATGGTGGGCCCAGTACACCCTTTTTTTGCTCTCCCCAGGCTCCAGAGCCTCTCTAGGAACTTGGGGAGGGCGAAAATGGCCTTTCCCCCCCCACCCCCGAGGCCCTCCGGAGGCAGAAAACAGCCCATTTGCTGACTTCCAGAAGTCCCACGGATATGGCTTGCGTGCCCACCGATATGGCTCCGTGTGCCACCTGTGGCACGCGTGCCATATGTTCGCCATCACGGACCTAGCTCTGAAGAAATCCACAATGCTGGAAAGAATGCAAGGAAATGGGGGGGGGGGAAGAGGACAGCAAGAAGAGAGATTAATGAACTCAGATGCAATAATGATGGGTTCACCATTAGAAGTTCTGAAGGACCAGGATCAGTGGTGAAATGTAAAATTTGTTACTACCGGTTCTGTGGGCATGGTTTGGTGTGGGGGAATGAGACTAGGTGGGCGTGGCCAATTTTTTTTTTTCTTTTAAAAGCATTTTTTCTACAACCTCTTCAGCCAAAGAGGTTGTAGAAGAAATGTTTTTAAAAGCCTCTGATGATCCCAGCTGAGTTGCCTGATCGTCAGAGGCTTTTAAAAGCATTTTTTCCTACAACTTCTTCGGCCGAAGAGGTTGTTTTAAAAAATACTTTTAAAAGCCTCTGACGATCCCAGCTGAGCCGCACGATCATCAGAGGCTTTTTTTTTACTTTTAAAAGCAATTTTTTGGCTGAAGAGGTTGTAGAAAAAATGCTTTTAAAAATAAAAAAAAAGCCTCTGATGATTGTGCAGCTCAGCTGGGCATGGGGGTGGGGGTGGCAGGGATTTTTGCTACCGGTTCTCCAAACCACCAGCCGCATTTCACCCCTGACCAGGATGGAGACCAAATGTCTTGTGGGGGTGGGGGGAAACAATCTCTAATAGTCGACACCGACTTGGTGGCACATAATCAATGACTTACGGGACATCCATTGTATACCTTATGAATATTTACCAATCTTGTTACAAGATGTCTTGTTACAAGATGCCAATGGGCAGAAAGTTTAAGATGCCAATTCTTGCTGCATTTTTACCTGGCTGATGGAACTGACCTGCTTCTGTTGCTTCTATGTTCTGCTGCCTTTTTTATCTGCTACCTTTTCCGGTTTAAGTTAATTCCCTCCTTGTTGCCCGACTCAGAGGATAGACTTTTAGCTTGGCCAAAGAAGAAAGTAGCATAATATATGAAATTAGAAAAATGTTCATCGTGGCATGGTAGAGAAAAGATAGTGATCATTTTATATGTTTGCTTAAATAATTTATATAGCCACTTATCTCAAAGCAGTGACTCTGGGCAGCAGTCAGATTAAAACAATTTTAAAAGATTAAAAATTACCATTACAAATAATAATTACAGACAAATTGTGTTACATTATTTCCCCCTTATTGTTGAATTATTGTAATCTAATAATGAGTACAATCATCAAAGATGATTAGGGCATCAGAGGCTAAAATATATGGAGAACAGTTGCAGAAATTGGGTATGTCCAGTTTAATGAAAAGAAGGACTAAGGATGATATGATAGCTGTGTTCCAATATCTAAGCCGCTGCCACAAAGAAGAGGTAGGTCAATCTATTCTCCAAAGCATCTGAAGGCAGGGACAAGAAGCAATGGATGGAAATTAATGAATTAATAAATTAATAAATTAATGAAGGAGAAAACCAACCTAGAATGATGGTAGCAAGGTATGCAGCAGGGCAAGGAGGGAGGTCAGGCTGCTAGATAACCCCATCCCTTTTCTGCATGTGTTATGATGCCACACACAAGATCAAAGGACAATGTTGCAACGTTCTTTCATCATTCTGACAAAAAGGATGACTTCCTCTGGATGCCTCCAGGCAATTGAAAGCACTGAATTAATGCTAGTAGCTTTCTGTCAACTGAAGGAAGGACCTTACAGTGGCAAAATTAGTGACAGTTATGTTTTAAAAAATTAAGCTACTATATGCAGCATTTTATCCTTCCTTCCTTCCTTCCTCTCTCCCTTTTTTTCTTTCTTTCCCTCCCTCCCTCTCTCTTTCTTTCCTTCCTTCCTTCCTCCCTCTTTCTTTCTTTTCTTTCTTCCTTTTTTTTCTTTCCTGCCTCCCTCCCTCACTCACTCTTTCTTTCTTTCCTCCCTCCCTTTCTTTCTTTCTTTCTTTCTTTCTTTCTTTCTTTTTCTTTCCTTCCTCCTCCCTCCCTCTTTCTTTCTTTCTTCTTTCCTCCCTCCTTCCCTCTTTTTCTTTCTTTCTTTCTTTCTTTTTCTTTCCTTCCTCCCTCTCTCTTTCTCTTTTTCTTTCTTTCTTTCTTTTTCTTTCTTTCTTTCTTTTTCTTTCCTTCCTCCTTCTTTCTTTCTTTCTTTCTTTCTTTCTTTCTTTCTTTCTTTCTTTCTTTCTTTCTTTCCTCCCTCCTTCTTTCCTTTTCTTTCTCTTTCACTGACCAATCCCATTCCCAAATGAGAGAAAATAGAAGACAGTTTGGAACATCCTGCTCTCAGAATATCAGGGCAAAAAGAAATATCCTCCTGTAGGTAGTCCTCAACTTACAACAGTTCGTTTAGTGACTGTTCAAAGTTACGACGACACTGAAAAAAGTGACGTATGACTGTTTGTCACACTTACAACCATTGCAGCATTCCCATGGTCATGTGATTTACCTTCAGATGCTTGACAACTGATTCACATTTATGACAGTAACAGTATCCCAGGGTCATGTGATCCCCTTTTCTGACCATCTACCAAGCAGAGTCAATTGGGAAACCAGATTCACTTAACAACCGTGTTACTAATTTAATAACTGCATTGATTCACTTAACACATATGTAAGGAATAGTCCTAAAATGGGGCAAAGCTCACTTAACAAATTTTTCACTTAACATGATAGCGCAGCAGACTAAAGCACTGTTATTAACATCAGCTGCCTGCAATTACTGCAAGTTCAAATCTCACCAGGCTCAAGGTTGACTCAGCCTTCCATCCTTTCTAAGGTAGGTAAAATGAGGACCCAGATTGTGGGGGCAATAAGCTGACTTTGTATAAAATATACAAAAGTATGAAGGCTATTGCTTAACGCATTGTAAGCCGCCCTGAGTCTTTGGAGAAGGGCGGCATATAAATCAAATTAAAAAAAACACATAAATTTTGGGCTCAATTGTGGTTGTAAGTTGAAGAGTACCTGTATTGTTTTCCTCTTTGTTTATCTAATTTATATAACCACCCATCTCACAAGTAAGTGACTCTGGGTGAAACAAAACAAAATGAACAAAACGAAATGAAAACAATAAATATCTAAAATCATTACCAATAACACATTAAAACGTTAACAAACTATAAAACAAAATCAACAGGCAAAGGAACGTGAATAGTAATGGAGCCACTTCACCAGTTCACCCATCCCCTGGTGTCCCAAGGTCTGCTGGCATAACAAGATCTTAAGGGACCTTCAGAAGCCTAGGAGCAATGAGGACATCTTCACATGGGAAGGGACAACATTCCATAGTGCAGGGGCCACAACAGAAAAGGCCCACCACTAGGTTTCATCAAATGTAGCCCCCTAGATGATGGAACCTGTAACATGCCCATTCTGTTTGAGCTAGAGCAGGGGTGTCAAACTCAAGGCCCAGGGGTCAGATTCAGCCCGCGGGGTGCTTAGATCTGGCCCATGGGGCTGCCCTGGAAATAGTGAAGGACTGGCCTGAGGTGCCTCTGCCAGTAAAAACGGAGCTTGGGAGGGCCGCCCACAGCCCTCCCGAGCTCCATTTTCACTGGCAGAGTGTCAAGTTTCGAGGTCGTCTCAAATAAATTGCATTTCAAACAAAGTCTTTGAAGAAAAACTTCTATTTATTAAGCACGGCATTCTAAAACCCGACTCCATTGAAGCCAACACTGACTTCCAGCCCCAAAACTCTCCCTTTCCGTTCCTCACTCCCCTGCACTCATTGGCCATCTTCCAAGTCATTCTACCCCTAATCTACTCCAGCTCAAAGGAATTTCCCCCCTCCCATCCCATCTCCTAAGGGATATTATCTCCAGGGAAAATAAGTAGGTGAAAAGTCAAACGTCCCTTTCCAGATGCCTCCGTTTCTCCTTCTTATGTCAGCACTAGAGTAACTGCAGCTTGAAATGCTGACACAGAGGGTTGCAGGAGGCTGTCGGGAGCCCGTTTTCTTTGGCAGAGCACTTGGGCCACCGCATGCACCCCCGACATGAGTGACGTCGAGCTGGCCACACCCACTCTGGCCACACCCACTCTACCCACCCATCCCCCGAGGTCAAACACAACCCTGATGAGGCCCTCAATGAAATCGAGTTTGACACCCCTGAGCTAGAGGGATGGGTAGATGAAATTGGGGAAAGGCAGTTCCTGAAATAACCTCAAATAATTTTAATTATAAAATATAAAGACAAAGTCACTTTCTATATTTTGTTTTTTGTGTTTTCGTTTTTCTTTTTTTTTCTTTCTTCTTTTTCTTTTTTGTTTTGTTTTGTTTTCTTTTTCTATCTTTTGCTGTGAGTAAGTAATGCTGTTCGGATTAATATAAATGTATTCTGTATATACTGTATTTTATCTTTTTAAGTTTAATACAGTTTGTTTTTAAAATTAAAAAAAAAAAAGAAATTGGGGAAAGGCAGTCCCTGAAATAGCCTCAAATAATTTTAATTATAAAATATAATCCTTGGAACCAAAATGCATATTAACGGAGGAATAAGATCAGAAAGAAAGTTTGGGAAACATGTCACGATCCAAACGAGAAATGACATCAAGAGCAGTCAGGTATTCTGAATGAAGCATTATTCTGACTGGATAAAGTAGATAAGAAAAGATTTGGGCAGTACATCATAGGAAGATTTTTAATCCTGATCTGGAAGACTTTCACTAACCTTCCAAGAAATGAAAAACATGTTCCATGGCCTTACCTTACAACCCTGGATATTACAGCTCCTCAGCTTAATGCTCCATCTAAGTGAGACCCCACAGAGGGACACATGGCCTGGCAGGATTTTCAAGCCAGAAAACACCCATGCTTCACTTTCCTTAATGTGGAATGGGAATATAGTTGACTGGAACTTTTTAAGAGATTGGACAACCATTTATCTGAAATGGTATAGTCTCTTGCTTGAGCAGAGGGTTGGACTAGAACAGGGATGTCAAACTCGATTTCATTGAGGGCCACATCAGGGTTGTGTTTGACTTCAGGGAGCAAGGGGGCCTGGCCAGGATGGGCATGGCCAGCTAGTCAACACTCGTGTCAGGGGCACCTGTGATGGCCTGAGTGTTCTGCCAGCAAAAATGGGCTCCCAAGCTCCGTTTTCGGCTGGGATGCCCTCCTGCAACTCCCTGCCAGCAAAAATGGAGCTTGCAAGGGCCGCCCGCAGCTCTCCCGAGCTCTGTTTTCGCTGGCAGAGGCACCGTGGACTAGTCCTTCACTGTTTCCAGGGTGGCCCTGCAGGCCAGATCTAAACACAACACAGGCCGAATCTGGGCCCCGGGCCTTGAGTTTGACACACCCGGACTAGAAGAATTCCAATGTCCCTTCCAACTCTGTTGTTCTGTAATTATGAATAGAAACAGTAAGTTTTGACAATTGGATGGTCCAGTACATGGCTGTCAAACTCTCGGCCCGCAGGCCAGATGTGTCCTGGGCTGACCACGACCACGCTCAGTTTAGTGAAGGGGGGGAAAGCCCCAATACTGTATGTCACATGATGACGCAAATTTGACACTCCTAGTCCAGTGGATTGATGTCATCTCTCTAATCTCACTCTGGTTTTCTGCAAATGTTTTTTTCAGATGGGTTGAAAGACAGCCTGGCTAGCAGCTGATATCAAAGGCAGCTTGAAGAACAGCTAACAGGTGTGGGGAAGATTACATTTTAACACATACACACCCTTCTCCTGTTTCAAAGTATAGCTGCCCGCTATTGTCAATGGGCAGCTCCTGTTCAGGTTCAGCCAGGTCTCCACAGAAGGGAGTATCTGTACAACTGGATTGAATTGATCACTGCCCTGATGATGTTACCTAGTTAATGAAACAGCTGCAAGCAAACAACCAGGATCATCAAGGTTTCTAAGCCAGGGATCACCACAGAAGGACAACCTAGTTTGAAAACAATCGGAGTCTGCAACTGCCTAGAACAAAATGTCCTTAGAAGATTAAGACAAGGATTAAGAATCATTCCTCAATGGCTGAGAATGTGAGCCTATTCCCCAGAGATTACTTGACTGTCCCACCCAGTGGCAGATTAAGGCTCACTCGTGCCCTAAGCACTGACAAATCTTGGTGGCCCCCTCCTTTGTACATACTGTACAAACTTCATTGGGTTTTTTTTCTTTCTCAACTTTGTGGTGCCCCCTTTGGGCCTGGTGCCCTGAGGACATGCTTAGTCTGCTTAATGATCAATACACCACTGGTCCCACCAATAGAAAGATCAGTGAAGCATCATTTATTGACTGGCTGATTGATTGAATGAATGAGTGAGTGAGTGAATCTATTCTCAAGATTTTGGGCAGATGCATTTTTGTACATTAATAGCACATATGACTAAGAGGAAATTAGAAAGTTAATGAAACTTTGAGAAACATGTAATTCATGTAGATGCTAATTATGGATAAAACAGCAATCAGTGCCACAATTTCAGATGGTAAATTAAAAATTATAAGGTTGCCTAAAATTGCTATACAGTAATAGAAAAAAAAAAAGATAAATGGGTTGAAAAACAGGTTTTACAGGCATAGTGATAAATAATGTTAAATAACTGGATTTTTTAAATGCTCCAAATTATCTAGCTCTCAGTGTGTCTAATCTGGGATTCCTATGCTATATTTTGAGTTATACTTGACTAATTATTTTCTACAGTTTTGTAAACAGCCTAATCTATGATTGTAGATTATTATTATTATTTTCTAATTAATAAATAAATAGTTAATTAAGTAGATCTATATCTATTTGAAAGGAGCCAGTTTGTTGTAGTGATGAAGGCATCAGGCTAGAAACTGGAACACTGAGTTCTAGTCCCACTTTAAGCACAAAGAACAGCTCGGTGCCCTTGGGCCAGTCGTTTTCTCTGAGCCCTAAAGAGGAAGTAATGGCAAACCCCTTCTAAAGAGCCGTCAAAAAAAACTGCAAGGACTTACCAATTCTCTTTGAGAATTGGATATGACTGAATAGTACACACATACACACACCTCTTATACTATACAATCAAGCTAGAAAGGCAGCATATGAAAAGTCTCCCAATATTTTTTTAAAAGATGAAGACTTGAAGAATCTGTAGTCTTCTAGATGCTCAAATCCATACACCTCTGGATTCAGCCAGCATAGCCAAAATATCCCATCTTTCTTGATTGAAATAGAAACACAACAATAGAGTCCACAGATACAAAGAACAAGCATATGGGTGGGAGTGTATAACCTCTTTTATGTAAGCCATTTTTATTCTTTCCAAACAAATATTGGAAAGAAATTATGTAAAGTGGCATGAACAGGTAAGTTGCACCCTGAAATTTGCATGAAGTTGTTGGGAGATAAAGGGGAACATGTTTGTTCCTCTTCATTCTTTGGGTAAGAATGATCCAAGAACAGACACAGGGACACAAAGAATTCCGATTTCACTTCTAGTTTGGTCTTTGCTTGTAATCTTTTGATTCAGAATGGACAGAGAAAGGCAAACAAGACAAGTAAGGGCATTCTGTTAGTAGCCTCCACCCAAAATTAGCTGAAATTGGAAAACTGTGCCTGGTTTATTCATTGAAACATTGCCAAGGAAAATAAAACTAAATTTCAAGAGAAAACTGGCAGCTACTGATTCCTTTCCACTAATGATTGTTCAATTGTGAAGGGACACAGGGCAGACAACATCCTGCAGAAAGCACAACTCCACAACACAGTCCTTTCAGCAGTTCCAAGAAGGCTTCACACCCATTTGCACTACTCAGGTGACCCTGACCTGATGACACAGATAAACCTCCAGGTGGCCTCAAGGACTCTCTAAAAGGATGCCAATGACCAGCTGTCTGCAAGGAGTATAAATCCTTCCATTCCTCACCATCCAGTCAGAGCTGAAGAAGCTTCTTGAATGGGAAGTGAAACGTCTTCAAGGAAAAAACAAGGAAGTCGAGTTGTCCTCCCGAAAAAAGCACCTTTGGGACAGGGGTGAAATGCTCCCATTTCGGACCGGATCGCCTGATCCGGTAGCGATGGAGGCGGGTGGTTTGGAGAACCGGTAGCAAAAATCCCTGCCCCCCACCCATGCCCAGCTGAGCTGCACAATCATCAGAGGCTTTTTTTTTTAACTTTTAAAAGCATTTTTTCTACAACCTCTTCGGCCGAAAAAATGCTTTTAAAAGTTAAAAAAAAAAGCCTCTGATGATCACGCGGCTCAGCTGGGATCATCAAAGGCTTTTAAAAGAAAAAAAACCCTTTTTTTCTTTTAAATGCCTCTGACGATCCAAGCTGAGTTGCCTGATCGGCAGAGACTTTTTTTTCTTTTAAATGCCTCTAACGATCAGGCAACTCAGCTGGGATCGTCAGAGCCTTTTGAAAGCATTTTTTTACAACTTCTTTGCCGAAGAGGTTGTAGAAAAAATGGTTTTAAAAGTAAAAAAAAAAAAATGGCCATGCCCACCCAGTCACATTACCCCACCACCACCAAGCCACGCCCACAGAACCGGTAGTAACAAATTTTAGATTTCACCACTGCTTTGGGACAACCATGACCTGGATGACTGAGAATCTCCACAGAAATTCTCTTCCAGATCTTTTCTTTTAATTTGTTGAAAATATAAATGTAAAGCTTCTTGTGGCAGGTTTAACTGAGCAAGAGAATGAGAGCAAGTTCATGCATGCATGTGACTGGCTCAGAGCACACATCAAATGCATGCCGATATAAACTTTGGTCTCATCTACTACTTATCCCAATGCCCTATATACTTCATCTGCTGAATGATGCTCTGGAAACACCCATTGTCCCTCCCCCCCAATCCACTTAACAGAACATGATAAAAGACTTATTCAAAAATAATTGTTCACTAGTTTAGAAAAACACAATGGCAGCTACTTTAAGAAGGAAAACATTAAACATGCTGGTTAGGAAGAATATGAGCAGTATAAATCAAAATTTTACCCCCCCCTCCAAATTATATTTCAAACGTTTCCAACAAGAATTGGAGAAAATACATTAGAGTGACAGAGACAAAAAATCAGTTGCATTGGTCAAACAAAAGACCAAGGATTAAATTTAGGATTTTGCAAGATATGAAAGAACAAGGTGGACTGGCAATACCCAAATTTCAATTGATGTTATCAAACCTGTTATTTAACAAGGATTATGGACTGAGTTGTATTACCCAGTAATTGGTTTCTTCAGATGAAGGAACAGGATACCCAGAAGGTTTTTATATAATATAAATAATAGAAGTGTACAGTATATAAGAGAATACTTCATTATAAACTACGTCTTAAAAGTAAACACGAAAGAATAATAAATCTGAACATAAAGCTACTTGCTTCAACATTAACATTTTATCTTGAAGATGAGTGTACAAAAAAAAATCAGTAGAAGATAATTCATGTAAGTTGTAAGTTTTAATCTTTAACAAAATAAAGATAAGCTCTTCTCAAAACTTTATCCCTGCAGTATCAGAACCATCTCACTGGTTTCAGTAAGTAGCACATTCCACCAAGGTTTATGAAACCAAGGCGGAATATTCAAATTTCAAAAGTTTACAGCACAGAATTCAGAATACTTATTGAGGCTTATTTACATGTTGTTATTAAAATAACCTACTGAGATTGAGCAAATCCAAGACTAAATGGAGGCAGAATGTACACAGGAAAGTTGATATGATCAACAGGAATGCCAATTACAGATGAATATTATATTTTTGAAATATATTGAAAAAAATGATATAAAATACTTTATTGGTGATATATTCTCTCAAAATTCATTCTCTCAAAATTGCTGAAAGTACAATAATCAGGTTATACCATTTTTTCATACTTGCTGGCAATGTTATAATGTTCAACAATTCTGGAATATGATTTAGTACCAGATTAAACAAAATTTACATTTTCTTCTTGTCAGCTCTAGAGTTTTTGTTAAATTTTCATTATTAAATGAAATATCCAACAAAGTATATAGAATTGGGTTTTTATATGGTAACTTGTAGTGGAAATCACACATAACTTGTAGTGGAAATCACACATAATTTCATTTTTTTAGATGAACAGCAGAATAAGTTGTAAGGCATTTTGTAGAATATTGATCTCCAAAATAAATTTGTATTTAAAAAACACAGAATTTGATAGTTCTGCACATGGACTTGTTCTGTATCTGAAATTTGAGTTTCTCTTAACACAAGGTTTTTTAAAAAAATGATCTTGCTAGTTTTGCTGAAACAAGGATCAATTCTCTCGCACATGATGGAAAATTTTATTAATTGTTTGTTTTTATGATGACTTTAATATATTGGCTACTTTTATTAATTATTGATCACTGGTCTTACTTCAATAAGATCACCTTAAGTGCATTATTAATGTAAAGTTACCTTGTCAATTCTTCCTCAATTCCACATATTACATATCTCTGTTTTCTTCCTCTCTCCCCGATTTCATTTCCCCTCTTTTTTCTAGGTAGTGCTTTTATGTATCTGTAAATAAAATAAAATAAAATTCCAGGGACATGATATCAATATTCTTTAAATGCCTGCCCTTGTTTCCTATTCCAGGGGTCTCCAGCCTTGGCAACTTTAAGCCTGGCGGACTTCAACTCCCAGAATTCAAAAGCAAAGTTGGCTGGGAAATTCTGGGAGTTGAAGTCAGCCAGGCTTAAAGTTGCCAAGGTTGGAGACCCCTGCCCTATTCCATGTTACCAGAAGAGCAGTAGGGCCAAGGACACACTTTCTGTTAACAAGGACATTAAAAAGAAAGGGCAATTGGAAATGGAGCAAAACAGTTCCATTGGTGGTTTCACAATATGTTGTTAAATTCTGAAAGCCCAGAGAAAAAATATTTTTTCCAGAGGACAAGTAAGTCCTTGACTTATGATCATAATGCAGCCTGCTCATTACAAGTTGCATGGTGTGACAGCTGTAAAGCAAGTCATCACATGACCAACATGATTTTACAACCCTTTCTTTTGCAGCAGGTGTTAAGCAAATCATCATGGTTGTTAAGTGAATCCAGAATCATTAAGCAAGGACCATGGTCATTAAGCAAGCACAATTGTTTCCTATGGGGCATTTTTGCTGAAAACCAAAAGTAAAGTCCGTTTTTCTGCAAAAACATTGTAAATCAGAGTCATATCATTGCAGGATGCTACAAACAGTTGTTTACTCAGGCTGGGTAGCAGCCATTGGAACTTACCGTATTTTTCGGAGTATAAGATGCAACTTAGTTTTTGGGGAGGAAAATAGGGGAAAAAATCTGCCTACCTTGTTTTCATCTGGCTAGCGTCCTTGGTCTGGTCAGCTTCAGCACATTAGTTTGCTGGGTTTTATCCCCTGCTTGGGGATAAAAAACAGCTTCTAAAGCACAACTAATTTTTGGAGAGAGAAGCAATGAGAAAAGCAGGCAAAGCACGGAGATCGTTTTACTCGCTAGCGCCTCATTAGGGCTGAAAAAAAGCTTCACTGCTGAGAGTTGGAGGGAGCAGGCAAAGCAGGGAAGATCATTTCACTGAAAAAAAGCTTAGCACGGAGATCATTTCACTTGCTAGCGCCTCTTTAGGGCTGAAAAAAAGCTTCGAGAAAGCTACATTCGGAGTACAAGACGCACCCAAATTTTCAGCCTCTTTTAGGAGGGAAAAAAGTGCATCTTATACTCCGAAAAATACGATAAGTGCTTTTGCTATAGTGCTATTGCTATAAATATATACCAGTTGCCAAAAGTCCAACTTTTGATCACGTGGCCCTAGGGATGCTGTGATGGTCGTAAGTATGAAAAGTGACTTTGAATGGTCACTTACCATTACAATGGTTGTAAGTCGAGGGCTACTTGTATATATTGTTTTGCTTTCTTGCATTATTTCTCTTTTTTCATGTGTACTATCTTTTATTGTTCTATTCAAAACTTTTAGTAAAATTATATTTTTTAAAACCCTTTTGATTTTTTTTTCAAGGTGCCAGAGCGATGAAAAGAAGAGCTAACCAAGTGCCAAAAGGCAGTTTCCAGAGATTCCAGATGTGGGAGGGAGAATTAATTTATCCTAACACCTCCACATGAGCAAGGCAGCTTTTAAAGCCTCTTCCATCCCGCTTCAAAATGCAGATCAGCCAACAATTGCACAGAAGCACCAAGAGTGGATGGACACTCATCATACTTACTCATCTCAGGTAAGACTCTATGGAAAAAACAGGGATGTTTCCAGTTAGTTTCCAAGTGTCTGTTTCTGCCCATTGTTTACAATCCTATACAAATATTGCTGGAAGGAAGTACCATGAAAGCTGACAGAGTTTCTATATGTTGTCATAACTCAGATTTGTAAATTCAAAAAAGGAAAGGCTAAATAACCTGTTAAGACAAAGTAAATGTTATTTACTTACAGTGTATGAATAACATGAACCAACCCAAGGGACAGCTCTTCCTCATTAGTTTACTTTATCTGCAAGCTTTTGATATTTTTTTGGTATCTTTTTTAAGGAAAAAGAAAGAATTTTTAATGTATTTGAATATTAGTTAAAAAAAGAAAGACTTTTTACAAGAAAAATTGTAAAAGCTAACTTAGTTGGAATATGTATGTTAAACAGATATTTGTGTGTGTGTGTGTGTGTGTGTATAACCAAAGACCTACATATATATATATATATATAGATAGATAGATAGATAGATAGATAGATAGATAGATATAGATATAGATATAGATATAGATATAGATATAGATATAGATATAGATATATACATACATACATACATACATACATACATACATACATACATGTGTGTTTTTCTTTTAGCCAGGTTTTTCCTACGTAACCTGTCTGCCAGAAGAAAAAAGCCCAGAATCGAGTGGATGAGATTCCACTGAGCTAGGGCTGTAGAAAAATCTTGGTTACGTAGGAAAACCTGGCTAAAAGAAAAACACACATAAAACCTACGAAGAGTAAGAAAATAGATATATATATACATATATATTGTCTTGAATGTGACTGCTTGAGGGCTCTTGGATTAGAGCTGAAAGGCGAAAGGGATGCAGTATGCTCCCTCCCACATGCTGGGGTAGACCAGGTGCCTCAATAGAAAAACAATCTCTCCCCTGGCTCAAGGTGATGAAGGAAGGAGAACTTGTGGCTCAGAGGTTAATACAACTGCCTAACATGCAGGCAGCCCAAGTTCGAATCCAAGTAAGGGTATGGCTAGCTGATAAGAGCTAAATCCTAACCCTTAAAATTGCTAGAAGGTAAAATGTGCATCTGCATTGGTGATAAAACAGACACAAACCAAACTATACTACTATGCACAGAGAACTAGTGTGGTTTTCCCTTAACTTCCATAAATCTGACCCTGGAGAGAAAACACTTTGAACAGAAAATGGTAGTGAGCAAATAGATGCTGTCTTTGGAGTCATCTGATTTTCAGAGGTTGCAAGAAATACAGGGCAGGATGGAAGGAAGGGAAAGAAAGGCTTGTTTCTGTTCCTCACCTTTAAATGCTATTTTTTAAAAAATAGTCTCCCAGTTACAAATGGTAGAGTGAATTATTGGAGGCCAGTTCATAGAGTCGTCTGCCAACTTCCCCAGACTCAGAGATGTAGGTGGAGGTGGGGGATAGAACTGAGGATCTGAGAAAGTCTTGGTTGCAAAGCTTCTCCTGGTCAATTCCACAGTTGCAAAACTCCTTCTCCTTAGCACAGGGTTGTCAAACTTGATTTCATTGAGGGCCACATCAGGGTTGTGTTTGACCTCGAGGGCCAGGGTGGGCATGGCCAGTTCGATGTCACTCATGTCGGGGGCACCTGTGGTGGCCAAGTGCTAAGGCAGGACTTCCCTAAGACCCTTCCTCACTCTCATTATAATCTCCTTCCTTCCTTCCTTCCTTCCTTCCTTCCTTCCTTCCTTCCTTCCTTCCTTCCTTCCTTCCTTCTCTTCTTTTTCCTGCCTTCTTCATTCTCCTTTCTTCTTCTTTCCCCTCTTTCCTTATTTTTCCTTTCTTGCTCTCTTCCCATCTTTTCTTCTTTTTCTTTGTCTCTCCTCTTTCCTTTTCTCCTTTCCTGTCCCTTCTTGCATGCTCAAATGCAAAAGGGGAAACATTGCTCCTTTTGTTTTGTTTTGTTTTGAGTTTGTTTTGCTAGCCCTCTGCCAGAGAAAACGGAGGCATGTGCGGCCCTCCCGAGCTGCGTTTTCACTGGCAGAGGCACGGCGGGCCAGTACTTTGCTGTTTCCAGGGCGGCCCTTAAGCACCCTAGGGGCCCGCGGGCCTTGAGTTTGACACCCCTGCCTTAGCACCTAGCAATAGCATTTAGATTTATATACCGCTTCATAGTGCTCTTACAGCCATCTCTAAGCAGTTTACAGAGTCAGCATATTGCCCCCAACAATCTGGTCCTCATTTTACTGACCTTGGAAGGATGGAAGGCTGAGTCCACCATGAGCTGATGAGGATCAAACCCCTGGAAGTCAACAGAATTAGCCTGCAATACTGCATTCTAACCACTGTGCTACCACCAATCCTCCTCCTCTTTCTCCTCCTTCTCTCCTCCTCCTCCTCCTCCACCATTAGAAGTACACCAGCCTGGAAGAGAGAATCTTATTTCTTATCCCAAGAACAATTTGATTGCAGCCTGTAATCTTTACTTTATAGAGAATTTCTGTTTGGAAATAGGTTTTCCAGAATTTCAGTCTGGAAATTTGATTTGTATCTGATCACTTCCATGGGCATTTGTTCAGAATGACCAATATAAACAAAGTGGTAAATAGTCATTGAGATAAACTCCCTCATCCTGACTCATCCTGCTCATCCGGAGGATGATCTAGATTGCTAAGGAACTCACAGGTGTGGCGTTTAGCTCCTCTGAGTCATGAATGCAATTTTACGTTGTTGAAAGCTGTTTCAGGATTGTATACTGTGGCTGATATTTATATTTCCCCCGTACTGAATAAATTAATCCATCATTTTTACATTTTCATATGTGTTTGTGTGTTCTTTCCAATTTAAAAAAAGCTTGAAGAAGAGCACACAGTGACTGTAAACCTCATTTCAAAATATTGTCACCTGCCTCCTTTTCATATTCCCAAAATTAACAGAATTAATTTCATGTCCAGGTCACTTGGGGATGATATACTTTCTGGTCATAAGAGCATAAGAAGAACCTTGTGGGATCTATCTAAAGCAGGGGTGTCAAACTCAAGGCCTGGATACGGCCCACAGGGTGCTTAGATCTGGCCCGTGGGGGCATCCTGGAAACAGTGAAAGATTGACCCACAGTGCCTCTGCCAGTGAAAACGGAGCTCAGGAGGGCCTCCGTTTTCATTGGCAGAGGGTTGCAGAAGGCCATCGCAGGTGAAAACGGAGCTCGGGAGCCTGTTTTAGCTGGAAGAGCGCTCGGGCCACCACAGGTGGCCCCGACACGAGTGACGTGGAGCTGGCCATGCCCACCCTGGCCATGCCTACCCCAGCCCCCTGAGGTCAAACTCAACCCTGATGCGGCCCTCAATGAAATTGAGTTTGACACCCCTGATCTAAAGACATATCTAGTTCAGCATTCTGTTTGAGGTGACCAGACATTGGTCTTGTTTCCAAAAAGGCTTATCAAGAGCTATAATGCCCTAGGATTTTAGGTAATCCGTAGCTTCTAAAGGCCAAAAACTTTTAAAAGTCTTATCCCCCATAAGTATATCTGATTTCTTTTGAAAACTATCCTGATTGTTTATTTTGTGGATGCAAATTTCACAGGTTATTTGTTCACTTTACAGGGAAGTCATTTCTGTCATTAAAAGGGGCCCTAGTACTTCAAATCCATAAAATTCCTTCTTATATGATCATGTATACATTACTAATAATAAATAGCTTAATCCTTCATGAATGTGCAAACCTTATAGTGAGGTTGTCCATGTTACTGGCCATCCCACTAACTAGGGTATAATTAACTAGACAGTATAATTAAATCCTTGCTCTTATCATCTGAGTCTTTGGTTAACAGAATCTAAAATCTTGAAGCCATGTATATTTATGTCTCGTTTCTTTAGGCAACAAGAGCAATAAAGAAGCACTTTAATTTACAGGCATGGATTGCAACATGGTCAAAATGATCACACATGGTGTGTTAGACATCTTAATTAACTTCTTTATCTCAAAGTACAATCAGCTACCTTCACTGATATTCAGGTTTATTATCTGGTAAGTCTATTTCTTATAAAATACACAACATACTTGGTCAGTTAGATCACAGTTCACGTATTGTGTACTGATCTATAGTGCCCATTTTCTGAAGTCTTGTCCAAAAATAGCTCAGATGACTCGTTGGTGATATAAATGACAAGGTGGGATGAAGTGGTACGGAACTGTTTTATTTTATTTATTTATTTATTTATTTATTTTATTGAATTTCTATACCGCCCTACTCCCGAAGGACTCAGGGCGGTGAACAGCCATGAAATAAAACACATACATATACAAAATTTAAAATCGAATAAAATGAATTAAATAAATTTGGCTGAATTGATACCCATAATTTAAAATACCCATATTTTAAAATACAGTAAAAATTTAAAATTTACACTTAAAAGGGAGAAGATTTAGGCGAGGCCAGCTTGATGAAATAAAAGAGTCTTCA
The DNA here is from genome assembly GCF_059756535.1 of Pantherophis guttatus. Classification (NCBI taxonomy): domain Eukaryota; kingdom Metazoa; phylum Chordata; class Lepidosauria; order Squamata; family Colubridae; genus Pantherophis; species Pantherophis guttatus. Next base: position 248,470,212 of record NC_142064.1, read on the forward strand.
GCTCGCGGCGGAAGGTGCGCAGATTCGGAATCCTCCGTATCTCTGGGGGGAGCTCATTCCAGATCGTCGGTGCCCCCACAGAGAAGGCTCTCCCCCTAGGGGCCGACAGCCGACATTGTTTGGCCGACGGCACCTGGAGGAGCCCCTCTCTGTGGGAGCGTACTGGTCGGTGGGAGGCTATTGATGGTAGTAGGCGGTCCCGTAAGTAACCAGGTCCTAAGCCATGGAGCGCTTTAAAGGTGGTAACCAGAACCTTGAAGCGCACCCGGAAGACCACCGGGAGCCAGTGCAGCTTGCGCAGGAGAGGTGTTACATGGGAGCTCCACGCTGCTCCCATAACCACCCGCGCGGCCGCACTCTGCGCCAGTTGGAGCCTCCGGGTGCACCTCAAGGGCAGCCCCATGTAGAGAGCGTTACAATAGTCCAGACGAGAGGTGACGAGGGCATGAGTGACTGTGCGTAACGAGTCCCTTTTAAAAGGACAGCCCCTCCTTCACCTGTCAACTGGGCTATTTTTTGGACATGGGTCTACCAATCTTCCAGAAGCAGATTCTACCTTCGGAAATAGTCTGGTCTAAAGCATCTCTATACCTGTCATCTGTCACATGAGCCATTTGAAAGGAGGCTAGGTCTCCATCCCAACTATCCATTCACACTCACCCTAGCCTACCTGCTTCTAAGGAGAGCAACTGGGCATGGTTTTTCCCGCAAATACTGGATGGAAGGGGAAGCAATGCCAGGAAATCCCCCAATTAGGGGGAAGGGAGGGAGGGGGGAGAAAGGAAGGAAGGAAGGAAGGAAGGAAGGAAGGAAGGAAGGAAGGAAGGAAGGAAGGAAGGAAGGAAAAAAAATCCCTATGGACTGAAGACAAGATCAAGTCAATATCATGATGAAACTTTGGGAGTTCTAGGGTACCTTTATGCTGTTATTGGGCTCATGTGAAGAAAGGTCCTTTGAACTATGTACCAGCAGCCAAATATTTTTTAAAGGAAATGTGAGTACTAGGAAGTCTGATCTTGAATAGCCACAGCTCCCAACATTTCCAGGCACAGAGAATGCGTCAACGCCGTTAGGTAGTCAGGATCAAGACATCAACTGTTCTGGAAGTCTATAACTCCTTTTATTGAGAATGCCTATAATAATAGATTCATATGAGCCTGATTGTACCATACCTCCCTATGAATCAAGGAACTATTTCTGAATGTTATCTTGTTTCTCAGGCCTTAAGAAATGTTTTGCCTAGGTAATTGTCTTGTATCTTTCTATCAAGATCAGCTTCCTTACACTTTATAACCCGGGACTATGAAACTTTTAGTAAATAATCTTAGAATTTTGCCATGTGGGAATGGTACCTACTTTCAGAGTCTTCTCCTCACTGGCACAAACATCTTTGCCAACTTGTGTTCTCTCTCTCACTCTCCCTCCCTCCCTCCCTCCCTCTTTTTTTTTTTTTTTACTATGTTTCTCTAATGCAATGATGGCGAATCTTTTCCGCACCGAGTGCCCAAACCGAAATGCACATGCATGTGCGTGCATGCGCATGCCAGGGCACCAGAAACCTGAAGACCAGCTGGCCAGTGGGCGCATGCCTGTTTTTGGGTTGGTTTTGGTTGTTTTTTGGGCCATTTTCAGGCCATTTTGAGGGCATTTTTTGAGCCATTTTCGGGCTGTTTTTGGGCCATTTTGGGGGCATTTTTGGGCCGTTTTTCAGCACTGCCACCCATGAAGACCAGTTCACCACTCTAGCACACATAAAGAAAAATGCCCCCAAAATGGCCCGAAAAATGGCCTGGTTTTTCATTTTCCGGCTCTATGGTACCCGCAAAGACCAGCTGGCTGGCGCGCATGTGCACGCCAGAAACCAAAAAATCAGCTGGTGACGGCGCACATGCCCACAGAGAGGGCTCTGCGTGCCACCTCTGGCACATGTGCCATAGGTTCGCCATCACGGCTCTAATGTCTGGGAACTTCAATCCCAGCTCATGGATGAGATGGTCTTTGGTCATTGTTGGCTATAAGGGAATATTCTCCTTATTTGAAAACTGTCCAAAGGCAGCTTCAAAGATGTAAAATGTGTTAGGTTACATCACCCATTACCTTGAAGGAAAGTGAGGGAACTGGCTGTGACTTGGAGCAAAGGCAATAGAGACACAATAATGGTTGGCAACAGAAATCGCCAATATTCATGCTAGTATTGCTTTTAGCTGATTGAGCGGTGCGGTGGCTTAGAGGTAAAGGTGCTCTCCTCACACTCAGGAGGTTGAGACTTCAATCCTAAGAAGATGTTTCTCTATCAGGGCACAAAGAGAAAATATCTGCTGCGAACTCCACATAGGTGTCAGGAAGAGCATCCAGTCAGTAAATTCTCACTTCCATTCAATTACCTTGACTCCACCCCAATAAAAGCTTATAAGGGTCACAAAAATTAAAAAAAAATATTTTAGCGGATTCAAGGGTGGGTGGAGAGCACTTCACCTCAGCTGGAAGGAAAGACACAAAGGTTCGACTCTCTCCTATAATCATTCCCTGATTTACCTTGCTTATCTAACAGGCTTAAGCAGGTAACTCATTGCATTGATGTTTAGGGTTACCTTGTGTGTCTTGTCACTTCCCCCTCTCCGTATTCCCTTTCCACAACCTCACACCATTCTAGAAGCAACTAGCTTACAACAGCTACAACAGCTTTCATAGCCTCTTCCACAAAATCCCCATCAGCCTCCTATACCAGGGGTCTGCAACAATAAACACTCAAAGAGCCATTTGGACCCATTTCCCACAAAAAAGAAAACACCAGGAGCCACACAACCCTGTCCGTGCCTGACTATTTCTTGAGCGGCCACAAAACTAGCATATGTAGTTGAATTAAATGTTCTTTTTTCTTCTGAAACTTTTCTTTTCTTGGATTTATTTATGGTTGGCCTACCGGGGGTTGAAAAGTGCAATAAATCATGTGCCGGCGGATGTTGCACATTGGCAGTTGTGACACATATTTTGAGTGACAGGGAGCCACAGCAGAGGGGTGAAAGAGCCACATGCGGCTCCAGAGCCGCAGGTTGCTGACCCCTGTCCTATACTGTTCTCCATTCTTTCAGGACTAAGCGTCTGAGTATGGGTGTGAAGGTGAAGTATCTTGACAGTGAGGGCTACCGGTTCAGATACTTCACGCGAGGGAAGCCTGGATCCCAACCATCTGTGCTGATGCTTCATGGATTCTCCCTCAACAAAGACATGTGGTTAAATACCATTGGAGTAGGTCTTCCTTTTATTCTAGCTTGGATGGTGCTAGTCTGGCCTTGGGTGCTAGAAATCATAGAAGGAACCTCTTGTGTGCTTGCTGGAGCCTTCTTTCTTTTAAAGGAAATGTGCCCATACCATTCCCTGTGTCCCATCTGCCTACAGCCCCCAAGCCTCCTTGCCATTGGGCAGAGTGGGATGGGTGAAAGACCAAAGATAAAGCTGTGGGTGTCTCTGAAGTACAGCCTGCCCCACTTCCTCCAAGTAGGAGAACCATCTCCAGAGTCCCTGGCTAGAATGGGTGATGTCCGTATCTAAAGCTCTACCCAATTCTTCTGCTTCTGTATCTTCTTGGGTGTAGCTGAGAACCAGCCATCTGTCACTATGATAAAGCAGGCTGGGAAATTCAAGATCCTGTGCAAATTGTTGCTCTTATGAGCTTTGGGCTATCAATAGAAGGAGCCTGGTGGTGCAGTGGACTAAACTACTGTTAAAGTAGTATTTAGCTGCCAGCTGCCTGCAATTACTGTGAGTTCAATTCTCACCAGGCTCAAGGTTGACTCAGCCTTCCATCCTTCCGAGGTAGGTAAAATGAGGACCCGGTTTGTGGGGGCAATAAGCTGACTGTATAAAATAGAACACCGCTTAGTGGGGGGCCAAAAGCCCTACTAAGCAGGTATATATAAAAATATGAAGGCTATTACTTAAAAGCATTGTAAGCTGCCCTGAGTCTCTGGAGAAGGGCAGCATATAAATCAAACTAATAATAATAATAATAATAATAATAATAATAATAATAATAATAGTAGTAGTAGTAGTAGTAGTAGTAGTAGTAGTAGTAGTAGTAGCATGTCACTGGTGGAGCAGCTAGCAAGGGAGTGAAACCTAAAGGAGGATCTTCCCAAATATATCAGTGAAGTTTAAGCATGCTCACTGCTTTCCAAAATGCTTCAGTTGATGAGAGGAGTGGAAGAAAAGGAAAAGATGGGGTAGGGTGGGAGTGGCGGATTGGAGAAGAGAACTGGATCTGGTCTGGGACCAAGAATAGCATTTCTTCTCTAGTCCTGCTTTGGGCAGTGTGGAGAACCAGCTATTCTTGCTTTGATTTCTAGGTTTCACATGCAGAACCATTTCCCCCAATAGGTCTTTCCTAAGGACCTCCACTTGATCTGCCTTGATCTGCCAGGTCACGGGGGAACCACTCGCTTGCTCGCAGAAAGTCACACGGCAGTTGCTCAAGCTAAAAGAATACACCAGGTAGAGTATCTCTTGAACTGTGATGTGATACATTGTTCTTTGAATTGGTGAGTGGCAGCAAAGGGGGAAACTGAGGAGGGATGAGACATTGGATATAAACCAAGGTGAGACTTACTGTGCAATGAAAAATATAAAAAGCATCTATTCTTTGTATTAAAAATGTAGAACCTCCTTTGAGTCAAGCATGACTTCATGGGTTTGTCCATTTAATTTCTTGGAGACAAACAGAATTTTGCCCCTGACTTCCATCTTTTTGTTTTTACTTTTTCACTCTGGATCAGGCATTCCTAATGTTAGTCAGATTGAACCTTGCTTAGCTTTCCAAGATGAAACAAGGTTGGTTAGATGTTGCCATCTATATTTTCGTTAAAAGTGCACATAAAGGAAATCCAGTGCTTTATCATCAATCCCTTCCAAAGTCTCACAGATGTGTGAAGTAGCTGTGTATTGTATGATACTTAAATAGTATTCTTTTCATTCCTATTCAATAATTTCTTCTTGGATACAGATTATCCAGCTTTAACCTCAAAACAGTTCAAGGAAAAATAGGTTGTAGCTATGATTTGCCCATGGGTACTTAATGAACTTTAGAGAGTTAAAGAAGTGAACCCAAATCTCTACAGCTAAGTCCAACATGGAAAACATCGCAATTGTGTGTTCCTTATCCCCTTACTAATCTCAATGAATCCTAGTTACTTGGGGTTTACTTAGGATGACTTCAATCTGATGTTGTGTGATTGTTATGACAATCCTAGAAAAATATGCTCAGGCCCATTGTGATTAAAAATTTCCCCAACACTTGATTTGTGCAATATTTTCATATTTGAGCCATGGTGGTACAATGGTAAAATAAGGAACCAGGGTGTTGGGGGGCAATATGCTGACTCTGTAAATTGCTTAGAGAGGGCTGTAAAGCACTGTGAAGTGGTATATAAGTCTAAGTGCTATTGCCATGTTTTGGACTGGGATTGCAAATGGGACATCAACTGTCACGTCCAGTAGTGAAATCTAAAATTTGTTACTACCGGTTCTGTGGGCGTGGCTTGGTGGTGGTGGTGGGGGTAATGTGACTGGGTGGGCATGGCCAATTTTTTTTTTTTACTTTTAAAACCATTTTTTCCTACAACCTCTTCAGCGAAGAGGTTGTAAAAAAATGCTTTCAAAAGGCTCTGACGATCCCAGCTGAGTTGCCTGATCGGCAGAGACTTTTTTTCTTTGCCTCTAACGATCAGGCAACTCAGCTTTGATCGTCAGAGGCATTTAAAAGAAAAAAAGTCTCTGCAGATCAGGCAACTCAGCTTGGATCATCAGAGGCATTTAAAAGAAAAAAAGGGTTTTTTTCTTTTAAAAGCCTTTGATGATCCCAGCTGAGCCACGCAATCATCAGAGGCTTTTTTTTTTACTTTTAAAAGCATTTTTTCAGCCGAAGAGATTGTAGAAAAAATGCTTTTAAAGTAAAAAAAAAAGCCTCTGATGATTGTGCGGCTCAGCTGGGCATGGGGGGGGGGCAGGGACTTTTGCTACCGGTTCTCCGAATCACCTGCCTCCATTGCTACCGGATCAGGCGATCCGGTCCGAACCGGGAGCATTTCACCCCTGGTCACGTCCAAGAATCGGTCAGTCTTGTGCACTCTCCTGTAGAGGGAAAGCTTTCAAGTATTCAGTATTCATCTTATATGGTGAGCACCTTAATAAAGAGCTGTAGCAGATGTTCTCAACTTTGCCATTATTACTTTTGTTTCATCTTTATCCCTGTGAGATACATGTTCCATATTTTGGAAATAACAACATTGTTTTATAGGCTTACACCGTATAACCAAATGTATTTACAAAATGCACTTTATTACCACAATTCCTTCTTTAATCAATCTTGTTCTTACTGCTTGATGACATTCTTACTTGTCATGTTAGATGCTGCTGTATCAGCCATATAAACAGTGATCTGCATGGATCACTGAATCCCGAGCAATGTTTCACCCTACCTGGCAGTATGAACTCATCCTGTGTAACTAATTTAGTGGTCATTATATTGTGCAATTAGTTCCAGAAAGAAGGGATTAGGGTGGGGGAGCATCTCATGAAAGAACAACCACAATCTCTTTGTTCCCGATGTTTGTTTCAGTTTGTCCAGTGTGCTGGCCTGAACCACAAGCCTTTCCACCTGGTTGGCATGTCCATGGGAGGCATGGTTGCTGGGGTTTATGCCGCTCTCTATCCAGCCCACGTCTCCTCTTTAGCCCTCCTCTGCCCAGCTGGTAAGTATTTACATCAAGTAAGTGAAGAGTGAAGGAAAAAAGACAGAATGCTTGGCCCAAACTCTAAATTATAAAACGAGAAATGGATGGGCTCTTTGGAGATGCCTTCTCTGATCAGAAACTTCTTCGTGCATTTCTGCATAGCTACTTCTAGAGTTCACCTCCAGATCAGGGGTGGGTTCTACTTACCTTTACTACCGGTTCGCAGCGGGGCCGTGTGCGCTGCCATCTTTTTTTCCTCACCAACTTTTTCTTTTACTTTTGTGCCTTCAAGTCAGTCGTGGCCCCTAGCCACAGCCAGGTCTTGCAGTTTTCTTGGTGAGATTTCAAAAGTGATTGCTCTTGTGGCTCTTCTTGGGGCTTGGAGAGAGGGACTGGCTCAAGGCTACCCAGTTGGCTTTGTGCCTACTGTAAGTAGGGAGTAGAACTCACATTCTCCTGGTTTCTAGCCTCGGACCTTCAGCCACTACATCCAGCTGGCTCTCCTCCAATCTTTTAATCATTCATTTTTTAGTCATTCCTCTTTCACCAGAGCCATGGTGGTTAGAATGCAGTACTAGAGCCGTGGTGGCGCAGTGGTTAGAATGCAGTACTGCAGGCTATTTCTGCTGACTGCCAGCTGCTTGCAATTTGCCAGTTTGAATCTCACCAAGTTCAAGGTTGACTCAGCCTTCCATCCTTCCAAGGTTGGTAAAATGAGGACCCAGATTGTTGGGGGGCAGTATGCTGACTCTGTAAACTGCTTAGAGAGGGCTGGAAAGCACTGTGAAGCAGTATATAAGTGCTATTGCTATTGCTAATTCTGCTGACTGCCAGGAGTTCAATCCTGACTGGCTCAAGGTTGACTCAGTCTTCCATCCTTCCGAGGTCGGTAAAATGAGATTGTTGGGGGCAATATGCTGACTCTGCAAACTGCTTAGAGAGGGCTGTAAACCAGAGTTCCCCAACCTTTCTGGATTGTGGACTGCTGCAAAAAGCGGGAGAGGGGATGGTTTCATGCGAGTAGTCGGCAAGGGCGTGTGTACGCACAGCTCTATTTGTGCAAGCGGCGGGCATACGTGCCCACAGCTCACACAAGGGGGATGTGCATGAATGCTTGTGCTCACCCACTTTGGGCGGCTCAGTACTAGGCCATGGCTCAGAGACTGGGGATCCTTGCTGTAAAGCAGTATATAAGTCTAAGTACTATTGCTATTGAATATTTATGTGAAGCGGTATATAAGACTAAGTGCTATTGCTATTGAATATTTATGTGAAGCGGTATATAAATCTAAGTGCTATTGCTATTGAATATTTATGTGAAGCGGTATATAAGTCTAAGTGCTATTGCTATTGAATATTTATGTGAAGCAGTATATAAGTCTAAGTGCTATTGCTATTTATCAGCTGAGGATATTGATAAATGAAATTATTTCACTTTAACACATTTTTAGTATTATTTCTATATTTTTAAGATTCTTGCTAGTTTTGTTCTAGAGTGGTAGTAATTTTTAAAAATATATTCCATATTCTCACCCTATTTTTAGGTCTGAAGATTCCAAAACAAACCGAACTCTTTCTGTGGTTAAAAAAGCTAGTTTTATCAAAGGATCCTGCTGAGCCTGCTCTTGTTTCGCTTACTAAGGAGCGAATAGAAAACTTCATGAAAATTTGCCTATACCAACCCAGCTTTTTAAAGATGCAGGTGAAGAACTGACCTTTTCCTAGATTGCTGCTCTCTGTGTCCCCTGTAATACCATCTCCCATTTCTCCTCAAGTTCTTTTACAAATGATTGAAATTTAAGATGGAAGGGAGACCAGCATCGTATTTCCCAAATACTAGAATAACAAAAGAGATGCATGGCTCCTTCCTTCCTTCCTTCCTTCCTTCCTTCCTTCCTTCCTTCCTCCCTCCCTCCCTCCCTCCCTCCATTTACTCTGCTCTTTTTCAAGAAAGGCCCCCTTTTGCGACCTTCTGACAAGCAAAGTCAATGGGGAATCCAGATTCACTTAACAACCATGTTACTAACTTAACAATTGCAGTGATTCACTTAACAGCTGTGGCAAGAGAGCTTCTAAAATGGGGCAAAACTCACTTAACAAATATCTTGTTAGCCACAGAAATTTTGAGCTGTCATAAGTCGAGGATTACCACTAGTATCCTCCTGCAGTTATGCACCTAATCTACGAATCAAATAGAGAAAATGTTGGAAAAGATGGCACTGTAAATTTTAACACTGCCTTAACTGCTGATTTATACTTTTCTCCTTTCACCTTTAGCTCCTAAAGGGATACCTTGAGGATCGGAAACCAAGTAAGATGTTTTTTACATTGTGTAGGTACAAGACACAGCATGGACCAGACTTGGCTACTCATCCATATTTTAGAATGGAGTACTCCAACTTTTCCGGCTTTGCAGACCAGTGGGGGGAAGGGAGAGGGGATGGTTCCCCATGAGTGGCCGGCAAATACATGCAGCTTTATTTGTGCGAGTGCTGGGATTGTGCACATGCCGCTTGTGCAAATGGAGCATCCACACATACACTTGCCCACTGCTCATGCAAGTGGAGATGTGTGTGCATGCAGTACACTTTCCTGCCACTTTTGCAGCCCGGTTTGAAATGGCTCATAGCCCAGTAGTGGTCCACGGCCCGGGGATTGGAGACCTATTTTAGAAGGGCCAGCATACATTTAATATCAAGAGAATCCATCCAGGGAGCTGCAGCCAAAACCAGCCCTTCATTCAAGACATTTTCACTGGATTTGTTTCAGATATGAACATTTCTGTTTTCTACAATGAGAAAATAATCCTGAAAAGGACTGATATATTAGCAAAATGTGGGTCTATTTTACTATACATTTTTTAAAAAATTTGATTTATATGCCGCCCTTCTCCGGAGACTCAGGGCGGCTTACAATGCGTTAAGCAATAGCCTTCATTCTTTTGTATGTTTTATACAAAGTCAGCTTATTGCCCCCACAAACTGGGTCCTCATTTCACCTACCTTAGAAAGGATGGAAGGCTGAGTCAACCTTGAGCCTTGGAGAGATTCGAACCAGCAGAAATTGCAGGCAGCTGTGTTAATTACAGGGTGCACTAAACCCCTAAACATTTCTTTAATGAAGCAGAGAAAACAGGTTAAGCAAGGCTTCTGAAATTCTTTCCACTGTTTAACATTAGCTCTGTTCTGGATCATATCACAGGAAAGAAGGCAGCTTACAATGGAAGAGGCACTAACATTTGTTTGTTTGTTTGTTTGTTTATTGAGTACGTATTAGATAATATATATAAGTATAAGCATGAATTGAATACATAAAATGAATACAATTAAAGGGAACATTAGGACAGGGATGGTAGGCACGCTGGTGCTCTTATGCATGCCCCTTACAGACCTCTTAGGAATGGGGTGAGGTCAACAGTAGGCAGTCTAAGGTTAAAATTTTGGGCCAATGAATGCCCTTGGCCACACATTTCAGGATCATCACAATGAGGCAGTTTTACAAGCCCTCCAAGGGTGTTAGGAATATAACCCCCATAATTCCCAGTCAACTCAACTCCCATTGGGTGAAGAGTCCAGAGGTTGTTGCCCAGCTACATTTAGAGAGAAGCAAATTGGAGAAGCTGCAGGACTAGCATCAGGCAAATGAGAGCGCAAAGAGTTAACTCCTGGAGCTGAATGAATGTTCCATATCGGATTTCCTCATCCCATCATTATGAAGTGCGATGGCTCAGTGCTTTGCTCCAGCAGTTCGAGTTCTAGCACTGCGTGGTGGGGTGAGCTCCTGTCACTCGCCTCAGCTTCTGCCCACCTAACAGTTCAGAAGCATGTTCTATGCGAGTAGTTAAATAAGTATCATTTTGGTGGGGGAGACGAGGATGGATTGTGTGGATGGTTAGAATCCTGCCAGTACTGAACCCACCCCAGTTGCGATGTCCATTTGAGGCGGCTTAGGGAGAGGGAGAGGGCCTCAGATGCTGCTGCAGGAGAAAGCACTTGGTCTTTCTTTCTGGTGCAGTGTTAGCTCGCCCTCCTGTGGCCCACCTTGAGAAGTGCATGAGGGTGTACCAAATAGAGCTAGTAAACAAGATAGCCAAACTACTACTCTGCATAGCATTGTAGTCTTCTGGCTAATGTAACATCGCCATATGCTAAATAAATAAATTTCCCATTATTCATAAGAATAAGAATACTGAAGATCAGACACTCAGGGAAAACACAGGACGAGTGTCCTTGCTTATTAAGAATGGAAAGAAACCACCTCAATTTTACTTCCTTTTATTGAGAAAGGTTTTCTGGACCTCACCAGCACTGAATCGAAGTATAGCCTCCATGACAACATGAGGAAAATCAAAGCTCCCACCCAGATCATTTGGGGAAAGGAGGACAAGGTAAGGGATTTATGTGTATCTGGGGTTCTGTGCACACTTATGTAATTTTAGAATCAGGCAAGAGAACCAATCCTGCAATGGAAATTGTACTGCTATGGTTGTTCATTTGCTGATAGTTTCATTGTTCCTGGTGGAAATGCTTGACTTGAAAATAATTCTCAGTTGTTATTCTGAAGGTGACATCCTGCAGTTCAGTCAACAGCTTGAAAGTTTTGCCTACATTTCAAGAGGAGGAAAGTTTGTACAGAGGGTTGAGGGAGGCCCTTTGAAAGGGGGCATGGCAAAGGCTTATTCTGGGGTGTTAAGCAGCATCTGCAGACAGGATGAAAGGCAACACTACTGTATTTTAAATCCAGAATTGGGAGAAATGTAACAGACATTTTTTCCTTCCACTATCCTATACCCTCACTCTTATACTTTTTAATAAAAGTTTTCATACATTTCTTAGAAGCCACCTAAAGTGACTTGGTTGAGATGAGCAGCAATAGAAATTGAATGGATGGATGGATGATGAAATCTCATTTATCCTAAAAACAATGAGGCAAATCCAAACAAATGAAATAATGGTAGAGAGAATATCCTGATGAATCTTAGTGGTCAAAAGGTTGAACTATTAACAGTAAATAAAAACAATGGTAGCGCTAGCACTGATGATCTTTGGGTAATGAAATGTCTGCAAGAAAACAAAACAAGCTCAGAAAGCACCAAGAAACCTTCTTTACATCATAACAGAACTCACACGTAACCTGGCTATACAATTCAAGCCATTAAAACCTGAATATCTGAGAATAGCGGAGATGCAATTTAAAATATCAATTACTATTAAAAGCTTGTGAACTGAACATTGCTCCAAGAGCAAATGCAAGGTGGCATATTTTAATTGTGATGGGAAGACATTCCTTGTTTTGTTTTGTGTAGGTTTTTGATTCTTCGGGTGCAGAAATTCTGGCGGCTGCCATTCCTAATTCCCAAGTGCATTGGCTGGAAAAATGTGGACACTTCATAACCCTCGAGAGACCCAGGACATCTGCAAGGCTCCTCTTGGAATTCTACAAATCAGTCTGTGACTCAGCTGCGCAGAAGAAGGTGGCCTGAGGCTCAGGAAGTGCCAGATGGCTGGAGACCGGCAAGACCCATATTAACTTCTTTGGCTGATACAATGGGAGCTACAACTAGATACTTAGTAGGCAGCAGAGGAGGTGAAGACCTAGAGAAAATAACCACCACCATTCCATAGACAGGTCAAGAATTGATCCAACTTTCTAATGAAACTTGTACTTGTGTGTGTGTAGCATTGTTGCGTTACTCCATGTAGCTACGTTTACCTCTTCTTCACACCAATTGCCTTTCCTCTGTTGTTGAAATTGAGGCCTGAGCAAAGAATATTTCCAAATATGGTCAGAACAGCTTTTCAGATTTCTGCATTGTAAAGTTGTATGGTTTCTGGCACAGTGACCCAGAACCAAAATTTCCTCAATTTTCTCCAATATCAAAGGAACAGCTCCAAATAGGAAGATAAATCAGATGTCAGACACTCCAACCTATTGCCTCTGGAATCTATTTATTTTAGGAACCCTGATACCAAAAAGATTCCAATGATGACAGATAGAACAAGGCTGCTTGGCTGACTTCGTGCAACAGCCAAAGTCTGCTCTGAGAAAAGGAAATTTTAGATTAGCAGGGAGCAAAGGGTTTCATCTCTACCTTGTCAATCTATCCCAGCAGGGCACTGGATTTAATTATTTCAATTGTATCTTTCTACTTTTTACAGGATTAAAAATAGTTTTAAAAATTCCTCCCTTGGGGGCATGCTGAGCCTGCAATATAGCAAGGACTTTGTGGCAATATTTTGTACAAATATGTGAGTTAAAAACCCACTTCCCTAATATGGCGAGAAAGAATATCAGATTAAGGTTTGAAAATCAGTGATCCTCAGTGCTGCGTCCACTGTTAATTGCATCTACTTTAATTCTCTTGGAAGTGGTGAATTGTTGTTTGGTACCTTCAAGTCAGTCTTTACTCCTGTTTACTGCCTGGATTATTCCTAAAGTTTTCTTCACAAAATTTTCAGTGGTTTGCCTTCTTTCTAGGGCTGAAAATGACTCAATTCCCAAAGGTCACCCAGCTGGCTCCATTCCTAAAATGAGACTAGAACTTACGGTCTCCCAGTTTCTAACCTTGTGTCTTAACTACCACACCAAAATGGCTCTTTTGGATTACGTTAGATGGACAACATTCTCATTTTTATCTTTTTCTCCCAGTTCACTGAAATTTTATTTCCTGCTTCCTGTGATATCATGGCAATACAAAAGTGAAGAGCCCAAGCTGAGCAGATATTGGCAGAACCACTGTTGCTTGACTTGGTCATGCTTATTATTTCACTTTACATGTCACTTGGGTAACATGAAATAATGTAACAAGAAGAAGGTACTGATGTAACATGATGCAGGCAGCAAGATCTTCAACCACCTCCTAATGTCTCCTTGAAGAGTCTTGCTTGTGTGTGTGTGCGCATGTTTTTGAAAATACAGTATGTATCTTTGGGGATAGATTGTTCCAGAGAAGGAGAGCATCTCTAGGAAGCTTCAAACACAGAGTTCCTATAGAAGGCAAACTTCTCAGTTGATAAAAGTGTCTATGAGGAAAGCACTTAAATGAGTATTTTTTTTCCATCTCAGAATAACACTGTTCTTGAGAAAGAGGTAGGATTAGAATTATTCCTACTTCTTGCACTTTGCATTTTCATTTTAGTGTTTGCTGCTTGTAACTGATTAGCAAAGCTTGATTTTAACTGCTCTTTTGGGAAAAAAATGGTAAAGGACTGCATTTGTTGGACTAAAGAAAGCACACTCACACATGCAAAACTGTAGTCAGAAAGGATGGACATGGTATGTCAGCTTTTATTAGTTGAAAGTAAAATCAAACTTCAGATCAGAATGAGACCAGTGTCTTATATGGAAGATACTCTCTTCCCATCTTGGGCAACACTACAGTGCAAGAACAGATCTCTCTGCAAACTGCTCACACTTTGAAAATAATCATGTGGCAGACGTAAAAGTGATTTAAAATATTCCGCCCCCCCCCCAAAAAAAGACAGAAAATATCCCTCCTACTTAATGCAACAGAACAGCTTATCAGAATCAATGTGTGTCCTTCTCACAGGCAAGACACATTTAAAGCTCTTAAGAGCCTTGAGGTAGCATCTTTATGCAAAATTAAAATCACCTTTTGGACCAGGCTGGAAAGCATCCACAGCAATCCACATGGTTTTAAGCTTTAGCTAGGCTCAGTAAAGATGTGTCATGCTCCTGCTAGTTTAGGGTCTAAGTTTTCTTTTTTCTGGAAGATCAAGGTCCAGCATAGCCCTACAGCCTGCTCAAGGAGAACCCACAGAAAAGGCCTCTTCAAAGGAAACATGTGCTTAGAACAAACAGAAAACATTCGCCTTACACACACAGTATTCACAAAAATAATAATAATAATAATAACTGGAGTGGAAAAGACCAGAAAACTTGCATTTTTGTCCAACTAATTTTACAAAGACATTTCAAGAAAAAAAAAGATGACAAAATGGATGTCAGGTTTTTTTTCCCCCTCAAAGCTGCACTTTCTTGTCGATTTGTTTTAGATATTTTTTTTTTCATTTTAATACATTGTGAAAATTTGTGCTGTGACATCAGTAGACATATCTTAAGAATAGGACACTATAAATTCTTCCCAGAAACCTCAAAAAAGATATATAAGTTAAAAAAGAGTCTCAGAAGACACCACTCTAGTTAGCCACTTTGCTGCTGAGTTCTCTTATTAAAGCTAGACATCACTAATTACCCTATGCGAATGAATGCTAGATTTGCCCTTAGGAAAGAATATTACACAACATTTTGAAATGATGTGCAACATGAGAAGTTAATGAAGCCAAGATAAAGGAAGGATACAAGGATGGAAATGAATTATTCATAGCTGTTCTTGCTGAAATCCAGCTGGATTTGCAAAATGAAAGGGAAATCCACAAAGGAAGGAACAGATGTTTACATGATTGCTCTAGCTTTCATTCCAAATACTGCACAACAAATCATTTTAAGTTATACATTATAAATAATTTCTACTCTGACAGATCCCAATGGCTCTTTTAAAAAATAATTTCTTTAATGCGACAATCAACCAAAAATTGAACTTGTATTAAAATCAGATGATGATAAAAGTATCTATTCCAACTAGGCCTAAGGATGGAAGTCTCAAACAATACTCACAGTAATGTCAGTGACCAACTATCATAATGAAGTGATTCGTATGACCAGTTGGTCAGCCACAAACACACATAGATAAAAATTTTTTGCATCAATTGAAAGGATAAACCCAGTTTAGGATTGTGCAAATCAGCCCTTCAATTTGTCTGCTTTCAAAATAATATAGGGTTTTCATTTAAAGCAGAACATGTATAAATTAGTACTAATTCATCCTATTCACTTCGATTTGAAAATGGCTTTGAATATATCCTCAGTTCACTTTTCCTGGATCCTTTCTTACCAATGTAGAATTCTCTTCAAAATATCCCAACCCCAGCAAGTGCTCCTGAAGATTAACTAGGTAGGAGAGATACCCCAATTGTATAACCTGTTAGATTACATCACAAAAGACACAAAAGAACTTGGGGCAAGAAATGGAAAGGAATGCCTTTGTGGCCAAAATGGTGGTTCTAGAACACATTTGTTGGGTTCAGCTGTAACTTGGCCAAGCCTTAAAGAGTTTTTTTTTTTTAAATGACTTGCTACTTATACAAGAATAAAGGCTG
Organism: Pantherophis guttatus; assembly: GCF_059756535.1. NCBI lineage: Eukaryota > Metazoa > Chordata > Lepidosauria > Squamata > Colubridae > Pantherophis > Pantherophis guttatus. The sequence goes on from NC_142064.1 coordinate 248,486,119, forward strand.
TACCACTTACCTTTTCTCACCAATCCCTTTTATGAGATCCAGAGCCAAGTAATAATTTGCCCAAATTGAGAAACATACATTTAAAATCTTTGGTGTAAAATCTTTACATAAATAAAGCATTTTTTCTCAGATGTTCAAATTGTAGCTAAGTTTGAATTTATATATTGGGGTGGGGGGGGAAACAAAATATGATGGCCAGGGCTTCAGTAACTTTTTCAACGGCAATGATTATAAAAAGAAAAAAAAATATTTTCAAGTGCTATCTCCTGATTCAACAACATATAAAACACTTAAATCTTAAATTAGTAACACAGAATAGAAATTGTAAAAAGGGGGTAACAAGCTCCAGGCTAAAAGGCAACGTATGAATTAGATTTATAGCATTGCCAATGGGAATTCAGAATGGCTGAATTATGTATCAAATTTTGATGGCACAATGACTAAATTTTGACTTGTTCTATAAGCTGAAAATCCACAATGAATGAAAATTTATTCCTAAAACACATATAAGATGAGAAACACTGATAATGGAATTGGCAACTGATGCAATTTCATACAGGATCAATAGCTTCTTCCCTAATAATTTCTGATGCTACATTTAGATTATTTTTATGGCAATTTTTTACATGGTTAATACTTGGGTAAAATTTAAGAGTTACTTCTTTTCAATAATTATATATAAACTGACAGCTATATGCCGATTCAAGCAAGATCTTAGAGAAATGCAGCTAAATGAATCTGCATTCAAAAAAGTGCCTCCAATACAATGTTAATTCTCCAGAGATGAGGTTATTTTCTATTATAGCTTTTTAAAAAAATCATTTTTGAAGTAAAATGCTGTTAATTTTCAAAAAGGACTTAGCAAATAGGTATTGTAGTTGGAAACTGTATATCCAATAGTTATATAATATTGTAAAGCATTACAGTATAATGGACCCCATTAGTACATAAATATTTCTTAAATTACAAAAAAACCCAACCCTTTTTTTCTTTTTTCTTTTAAAAAAAAGCATTAAAACAGATTTTGCCAATGGCAATGCTATGCAAAATCTAGAAGTACCAAGAATCTCCATAAGCAGAAATTTAAAAGAAATTTCTGCTGTTTCCCAGCAGGCCAAAAATCAGTCCAATTTAGAAAACAGCAGCAAATCTTCTGCGTAACCTTTGCGGCCCCTGAACCTCATGACCTATGATTCAAACTCACTGGAGTCTTGAAACTCTGCTTAAGACATCTCACAATTCAGCATTTTACTTCACTGTCCATTATTTATCGACCAGGTTCCATTGGAACCCTTCAGCTTTAAACAACCACACTCCCATTTCCAGAAAAGAACAAGAAAGACTCAGAACTGGTTAACCTGCTGTTCCTACAAATGTCCCATCCTTTTTGACATTCAAATCCAAATGTATCATTATTAAAATCAGATTTTGATCGTGTGAGGAAAAAAAAGCTGTCAACAAGAAGGTAATGTTAAGAAGGGAGCTATTTCCAAGTGTAGGAACAGCCACCAACCATCCAGATTTCTGATTTCAAAGTTTGTTCTTCCTTCCTTCCTTTCTTTTTTTTAACAAGAACAACAAATTGGCTGCTCCATTTCTTTAGTATCAGGCACTTGAATTGTTGGGAGAAACATGCCATTCTGAACCAAGCAATGTGAAAAGAGGATTAAGAGACTCAGCAGTAGGCTAGGTCTAATAACAAAATTTCAGCAGCAAAGCGGAGGCCTGGAGTGAGCCCTGAACCCTCCAGCTATGCTGAGACCTGCGTAGGTTTCTTTTAAAAAAAATGCCCAAGAAGACACCAACAGCCACTGTCCCGTAGTGTCCTTTTTTTCATTTGTGTGGTGCTGCGCTGTTACTAATAGGAGACTTTTCTACGTCTTGAACTGAGAAGGCATCAAGGCACTTTGCGCCTAATTGCCTGGATTGATCAGGTCCATGCTTGAACCAAACAAAGCCACCAGCTGCTCTTCATAATGTGTTATATTCCTCTTCATAATGTCCATGCAGGGCCCAAGTAACCGCTCAAATGCTTGCACATCCATAACTGCACAGAAATACAGAGAAATGTGAACAGAAATTTTTACATTAGTTCCAAGGAAGCTGCCAATCCAAGCTCTTTTTTAAAAAAGCAATGAAATAAATTACCCAGAAAAGCAGAAAAGAAATCCTTGGAGAATGAATAAATGATTTTATTTTAAGATCCCCAACTCCAATTGACTCTGAGCAACTGACAATTGAAAAGCAAGAAAAATAAAAACTTGAGAAAGCTATTGTAGATATTCAAAACAGAGCAACAAACAGAGCAAAACTGAAGAAAACAACCTATGGGGGCTCAGCACCCCAAGGCCTAGGAAAACAGCCAGATTTTTAAGGATTTTTGGAACCTCATAGGATGGGAATCATGCAAATCTAGGGGATATTTAATTAAATGGAATTATGAGTGATGGGACAAGAATAACAACTGGCTTTTTTTTTTTTTTTGGCATACACATATGCCTTAATGTGACCAAAGAGAATTTTTAAACACCTGATTTTGCCATTATTACAGACTCAGTAATTCAGTTATTTACCTTTAAATTAGAGCAATCACAAAATAGTCCCAGAAGTAAGAATTCCCAAGGACAGAGGAAAGAATCTTGGAAATATTATACTAAATGCTTCCCTTCACTATCTTTGAAGTAGATAGTATTACAAGATCTGCAAAGTCCAAACTTATAGAATTTGTCATTATGGGCTATTTAATTACAATACTGGATACTTGGAAATTTAGTTCAGTAAGGGAGAAGTTGCAACTTCTCACTTCCTTTTAACCTTCCTAGAAATTTAAGTAATAATGGAAACTCCACACAGTACGTTATTAATCGAGAGATCATAAAATGCTAATATGCTTTGAAATATAAGGTGCTAATAGTGGGAGAAAAGATTTCTTAAAGTTTCATGCCAATTTTCTAATAACCAAGTACCAAATACAGTATACATTCAAGGGATTCTTGGAACCATGACCGATTTGTATCACAAGTGAAGAAGCCATTTGAAACAAATGATGGATTCAAACAGAACAGTATGGAAGGCAGAACCAACTGAATCAAACTCTAATAGTAATTATGACAAAGAAAAACAGAGTCCTTACCTAAACATTTGACTACCCCAACAGCATAGGCAGAGGCTGCTCTTGGTTTGTTAGTAACAAGTGCAAGCTCTCCAAAATACTGTCCTTTTTGACATCGAGCAATCTCTACCTCTTGGTTTGCATCTTTTACCGTCACGGTCTACAACAGAAATTCAAGACACAGAATTGATTATTTGCTGACAAACTGTTACGAAAAATATTTCACCTTCCGCATAATCCTGAGATTAGCTGAGATTGTCCTGTTGCATATCTTTCAGAGGTCACATTAAAGCTTGTATGAATTAAATCCTTTGGGGTTATGATCCCTTTATTGCGAAACACTCTCCACAAATAAGGTTATCCAGGAACGTGTGTCCACATTAGTAAATGAATATGATCTAGTCCTGACTTCTTGACAGGTAACCTGTTCATAGGATATTTCTTTTGCCAAGTCAAGAAATGAGTCCTAAAAGTGCACACACATCTTAAGCACTTCTTAAGCCAAACATTTTCCAGCAAAAATTCATTTGCAAAGACAATTTCATTAATGAAAAATGTAAGTGATCTTTCTAACTTAGTGTCCATTAGATGTGTTAGGAACGCTACCCAAAAATTCATAATAAATGTGATCGCTCACTATAACTAGCTAGAAAAATCTAGGAATTATAGTACCAAAATAGCTCAAGGAAACCAGATTATATAAAGTATAAATGGATTTACAATAAATTAAAGAAAACATATGCAGGATGAAGCTCATTACTAAATTAACACACACTCTTTTCCAGGCTATGTTAAGAGCGCATTTAAAACATAACTAAGGGGCTTTACAGAATAAACTTGATATTCCCACTTAACAGGATTAACTTCCCATCTCATTGCAACTCTGTTTCCAAATCCTATCTTAAGCTTCCATAATTGTTCACTGATCTATGGTTTCGTCATTGGGCATCTCCATCTTTCTTCCAAGATAATTGGAATGTGACACAGTAAGGACTATTTTCAGGAAAGATCCCTTAACTTTGTCAATTCAATGAGACATATTTAAAAATATTCTAAATTTTAACCATCATACCAGAAATAACTGAACTCACCTTGCTTTTAATCATGATCTTTACTTCACCAGATTCTACAATGAAAAAACTCTCCGCCTTATCACCCTGTGACAACAAGATTACAGATGTCTTTGGATTTTCTGAAGTGTTGATCAAAATCAATTTCAAACAAAGTAATGTAATTTCTGAGATTGAGCTAGGAAAAGCATACAGGAGCACAGAGAAAAGAATCTATGCCACCTAATCTAAGATGTGGAAATATAAATGAAAATTCGGACAATATTGAAATATTTCAATGGAGAAAGGAGATCCAAATATAAAGGTCACTGCTGCTTTAGAAAATTATGGCATACTTTCCAAATATTGTTTGAGCAATCCTTTTGATTTTGAAAAGTAATTACTATATTCTGTATTCTAGAATCCAAATAATAATACAGAATATAAATTAACAGTTCTGTACAAAGTACAAACTGTAAAATATTTTTTACATTTTACAAAACATTCTTTGCAATCCATTTTTAAGAATTCTATTCTAATTCTGCATATCACTGAATTCTTAACTATCTTCCAAATCCAATATATTTAGCAAAGTGGGAGAACTGCACTTATATACCTGAGCAATGATGCGTTCTCCATCTTGATATGTCTTTTCTCCTATTACATCAACAATCTTCATTCGCTCAGATGGCTGCAACAACAACAAAAATGAATTTAATATGCCCTGTCCCTTTCTTTGGCATAATCTATTTCCACAGTGCAATGGAGGTTGCACGTTTCATACTAACTTTTATAATCATGCATAATTTTACCCTGAACTTCTATATTCTGTGGATGCCATATACTTGCTTTTTTCCATTCATATCTATCCCCATGTCACTCTTACTTTTTACATACATCTCAACCCAAGAAAATGGACACATTATTACTCTGGTCCTTTTCAGAGGTGTGTGTGTGTGTATCTACTGAAGAGGAACAGCAGGGGGCGGTTCCATCACCATTAGTTCTAGAAGCTAATCCATTTCTTCGCTTTCATTACTAAATTAATTAGCAGAAGGATGATTACAGCCTAGCTTGTACTCTATGATAACTTTCCTGACTGACAACTAACTTCATATTGCCATATGTTCCATATAAGCTACCACGATGTAAATTCCCAATGTAAAGAAACCAGTTTAGATTATAGAAGCCAACTGCCATATAGCAAGACTCAGTCATATATTTCTTGGCAGACTCAGAGAAAAATACATATAGAGTACCAGCCAAATCTGTCTGAAGAGCTTACTGAAAAACCTATCAAGATTATAAAGTCCCGTAATTGCTGTCATAGATGCTTTCCTTAATCCCTAACTTCCTCTTAAACATTTACAATGCTGAGGAAAATCTAATTAGACATGCTTTCCAGTTCATTTCCACAAAGTACTTTACCTCCAGTGACTTAAGAAGAGGTACTGATTCAATAAATAATTCATACGTTCTCCTTTTCCTTGCATTATTTTTCAATATAATTCTTCTGAATGTTACACGATCCTTCAAGAAATAGAATGAAAAAAATATTTTCTTTGGTTATTTTTGAGCTAATCAAATTAGAACATCAACACAAACAGAAAACATACCTATATATACAATAACAATGGCCTTTTTTGTATGAATAAGTAGCATATTATCCACTGGTATTAATACTACTAATTTTTTAAAAAGGTCTACATTAATCTAATTCTATATTTCAATAAATCTCCAAGTGAACAGCAGCTGAGATAACCTTTACAAGGAACAAAGTTAAATATAATATCTTTCTGTAAATTTAAATGCATGCTTACTATTTACACGAAGTTGAAAGATTCAAAATTTTAAAAAGGTGCAGAAGCTTCAATACCTTTTGGTCAATATCTTCTAATATTTCCTTTGGCAAAAATAACAAGTTCAAAATATAGGCAACTAAGAATCTTTCTCTTCTTGCCTTCTGTTTGAGATGTGTATATGTAGAGCAGAAGGACTTTTACGTATGTTTGCCACCTTGACATTTATAAGAAATAATAAAGGTGGAATAAAAACATTTTTAAAAAGCACTTGCACATCAGGAAAATAATATGACTTAATGATCTCTCTATTATCAGTACAGGCTGTTTCTCAGGACACCTATCTTTTAACTGGATTTTCTCCCAAAGATTGAGGAATAGAATTTGATCTTTTAACTACAGAAAATAAACCAAAGTACCTCACACAATATTTAAAGGATGACAAGCATGCAATGGATGTAATTATGCAAATGCTACAATTATGCACTTGCACTAAATATTTGAAGTCAAGGCATTTGCATAATCACATCAACATGTGTCATTTGCCTCACTTGACCTCTTGGAAACCCCAATGACCATTTGCCTTAAACCATCAAGGAAATCTTGCTCACTTAAGTGCATATTAAACTTGACAATAACTACTATAGTCAGTATTGATTAACTTGGAGAAGGGGAGGTTGTAGTCCACCAGAGACTGCTGGATTTCAAGCCAGCAAATCCAATAAACAGGTGATGAATCTAGCCATTTCTGGGGATTATGCATTCCCCATTCTGTTATTATTCAGTTGTAGGACACTTCAGGAAATCAGTTTTAAAAAATGCAGAGCCAAATAATTTAATGCTGTTTACATCAAAATCTTCTGACAACTTGAGGAGGAGCAATAATCTGAACTGACACAGTGCTGATTCTGCATAGTAACTCCAATGTTCTTTTTTTTTTTTTTTGCAAGACTGTTTCCATTAGATGGCAGCAAATGATCGAGTTGATTTGAGATTGTTCAGATCCTGCACAAGCGTCAAGATCAGTTTTACATGTGTACAACTGCCAGTGTAACTTGTAACATTTCAAATGCCATGGCAATATTATTTTTGTTCTAAAGTACATACTGTATCACTTGTGCATTGCAATCAGGAAAATTGTATAATCATTTTCCTATGGCACCAAAATAAGATTCCATTTATTCAAGTTTATACCTATGTAAGAAAATCTGCCCATAATGTGCTCCAGACTTAGTCCTCACTAATCTGGAATATTTTTATTTTATTGACTGCTTATCTTTAAGTAAAATATCCTCTGAGAAGTGATTCTCCACTGAAATGGTAACTATTTCAAACATAATTCTGAAAGCCTCCGTCTCACTTTCAATGTTCTCTTTGCATGCTTGTCATTTTGATCAAGGAAAAATACCTATATTTCCCGATTCAACCAAAACTGTAAATAAGACAGCTTTTGCAATGTTTCTAAGATGCTATGCTTCACATGCAGTTAGAAATACTTATCAAATAGGAAGCCATAGATAAATTCCTACTTTGTGTGGATACAAAAAGCCTTAAAAAAAATCACACTTTAGAATTTGGGACCAAGATTAGAAAGATCCAAATCTCGGTCAAACACTAACTCTTCCTACAACATAAATTATAGGGCTGTTGTTATAAGGATGAAATTGGAGGAGGGAAGTGTTTATCAGCACTATGCATACTTCAAAATGATTTGGGAAAAGCATTTTGGGCACCATGTGAGCAGAGCACAGGACCTTTCGCTCAGTCATTAAAGTTGCCATATATTTTTTTCTGATTTCTGCACAAAGAAGATGATATTGTTTTAATGAGCAGCATCAACTTTTTAAAATTTAGATGCTAACTTTGCAAGAGGTCTCAAGCACATCTTTCTTACCATTTTCTAAGCATTTAGAACCATAGTGTTGGCAACAGCTTTAAACTCCTGAGAACAAGGAAATAATCTGCAGTGACTTTACTGGGATTATAGAAAATTGAGATTCAGTTTCTTGCTTTGCCAATTTAGGCTCATAACAACTTCAGTGTGTATACTATAATGTAATGTGTAATGACCTCTCATTTAAATGTCAAGCCTTTTCTACCACCTCTGTCATATAGAGAGGTCATTACATATTACATTATACTATACACACTGAAGTAGTTATGAGCCTAAATTGGCAAATCTTCAAAAAACAAGACAAAGTAAGTAAACTAAGATAATTGTGAAGCAAACAAAACATTGATAAAAGAATCTCTGGAATGTTGAAAATGATATTGATGATTATGTGGAAATGGAAGTATAGTTACAGAAAAATATCAAACTCATGAACTATCAGATGGTTTCTCTACTACATTTGGCCACTAGTTCAACATGGAACAAACTGGACCTAAAAGTGTTTCATGTATTTTTAATGTAATTTTGTTACATTCCATCAGGAATGTAGGTGTTAATTTTTACTTTCACACATTCTCACAACCACCTCTGATCTATATAGGTTACCCTGAAAGACAAGTGACTGGCCAAAATCATCTACAGTCATAAGCACCATAACTAGTGGCAGTCTGACCCTATTCCAACATTCTGATCATTACCTTTCACTAGTATCTTCCATTTATAATGTAAAACAAAATAAAAAATATTTAACTCTACTCTGATCAGTTAAGAGAGATTATTATCATTCCCATGATGTAATGATTCTGATGCTGAGCAAGGTGTAGGTGGACTCCGGTTCTACTTTCTTAGAACTAATTTTACATGTGGCATAGCAGAATTTGGCCAGAGAAAGTACTTCATACCGATCTGATAATAATAATTGTATGTAAAAAAGATCAGTGTTTCCCAGATATTTTATTAGGCTAGGTTTTATTAATTGACTCTGTGAGTCCTCATAGAAGATGCAGGATGTATAGCAGAATGTGAGCTATAGTTTTAATTGCCCCTTATCCAACATCTCAGCTCATATGGTTTTGTTTTGTTTTTTGCATTGGCCCTCCAAAACTCTGTGGGAAGTCCTGCTAGATGATCCATGCAAATTGCATTGTCCTTTGTGTGCTCATCCATAACATCCATACATATCCATTCCCTTCTGAGGCAAGCAATGTTATGCAAAGTGCAGAAATGGAGTAAGAAACACTGAACTAAAAATTTAAGTGTGAGTTAAGAAAAATATAACAAAATACAACTAAACCTATTTACCATTCCCTATACCTCTCCATCCTTGCAAACTATCCTTGCTTGCAAACATTCCTCCTTTCCTCTTTACATTTCTCACATTTTACTTATGGAGGGTTTTTTCAGCTTCATCCAACTGACTTTGTCTTCTTCTCCCTCTTGATCAACCCTAACCCTAACCCTCTTCTCATATATTTATTTTTCAATTTAATACTAATTCATGCTCTCCATATAACCAAAATGCCTCAAGGTGACTCTTCCATACCAGTCACTCACTTTTGAATTCAATACATATTAATTCATTCTTGATCTGATCACTTTTCTTTTGACAACATATTTTTCGGAGTATAAAATGCACCAGAGTATAAGACACACCAAGATTTCAAAGAGGAAAACAAGAAAAAGAATAAGTTTTGGCTTCCGTGCATCTGGTTTCTGCCCTCCCCGTCCCCCAGGAACACTTTGCAGGCCTCCCAAACCTTTTGCCAAAAATGGAATGTGCAAAGGGTTTGGGAGGCCTACAGAGTGCTCCTGGGGACTGGGGAGAGCAAAAACGTGACGCATGGAGCAGTGGTGGGGTTAAAAATTTTTTTACTACCAGTTCTGTGGGCGTGGCTTGGTAGGCGTGGTATGGTTTGGTGGGTGTGACAGGCGAAGGATTCTGTAAAATCTCCATTGCCACCCCACTCCAGGGGAAGGATACTGTAAAATCTCCATTCCCTCCCCACTCCAGGGGAAGGTTACTGCAAAATCCCCATTTCCTCCTGATCAGCTGGGACTCGGGAGGCAGAGAATAGATGGGGGTGGGGCCAGCCAGAGGTGGTATTTACCGGCTCTCTGAACTATTCAAAATTTCCCCTACCGGTTCTCCAGAACTGGTCAGAACCTGCTGAATACCAACCTCTGGCGTGGAGGCCAAAACCTATTTTTTTTCTTGTTTTCCTCTTTAAAATGGAGGGTTTGGGAGGCCAAAAATGAGCCTGTTTTTGGCCTCCCAAGCCCCCCCCCCCCACATCACATTTTTGCCCTCCCCAGCCCCCAGGAGCACTCTGCAGGCCACCCAAACCCTCTGCGCATCCTGTTTTCGTGAAAAACAGGCCTGTTTTTGGCAAAAACAGGACACACAGGGTGGAGTTTCGGGAGGCCAAAAATGGCTGTATTTGGTGTATAAGATGCATCAACATTTCCACCCTCTTTTGGGGATGGGGGTGAGAAGTGCATCTTATACTCCGAAAAGTATGGGTACACTTAAGTATCTCAATTCTACTGGATTCAATCTTAGAATTTCTGCTCTCTCTTCCATATAACAAAGCAGCATGGGCTTAAATATCACCATTTTTGTGGAAATCAGGGTTTATCTGCACGTCTGCAACTTTTTTCTTCTATTTTACTATCTTTTTCATCTTTCTTCCTTCTGCTTTTTACATGTCCCTACAACAGTCACATTTGGCTAAAAGCAAATAAAACTTTGCTAGTAATAACAAGGCAGGAAGCTAAGAGAAATCCGCATGTTTCAATATACTGACATAAATGATAATAGAAATTGTGTTTGTGTAATTCAAGACATATTGGAAGATTTCCCACAAATAAAACTTACCAGTCCCCAAAGGGCCCCTTCTGTGGTGGCAACAATAGTTGCAGCTCTAGGAGTGTTATACATCAAGGCGAGTTCCCCAAAACTGCCATGATTATCGTAGCGACCAACACAGCGAGTTTGGCTTTCTCGTGCTACAAAAATATCATATGATCCCCTAGAAAGATGGGAAAATAAAAACCCAAGGCATTAGTTCAAATGCAAAGCACTAATAAAAGCTTAGTTTAGTAAAAATAGTAGTAGTTTATTCTTTAAAGTAAAAATAAAACAAAACATTTCCATCTGGTTGGAGCAGAATATGCCGTCAGAATATATCCCTATTTCCTACCAAACACTGCCCATCCACAGTTCCCATCTTTTCACTGAATTGATCACTATAGGGCAAGCATAGCTGAGAAAAAGCAGAGTTCTTGGCTTGCAGAAATGACCACCAAGTAAGCTTCTAATCTATACAACTAAATTGAGGTTAATTCCCTTCCACTGTTTGCAATAGGGGCAGATGCATCGAACTGCTGGCGGGGTGTGGGGGGGATGGGCGATCTGAGAATAGTGAAATAATATTTTTCATTTCTTTCTCTTTCTGTTGTTCTAAATGCCTCACAGGTTAAAAATTATAAAAGCCAATGGGCCTGTCCTGCCCATATTTTAATTATTTGAACTTAAGCATTATGTTTTTACAGAAAGATCTGCAGAAAGATATTTTACTATATAAGTGATTCTGCCAAACTTAATTTTTTCCTCAAATGATTAACCTGTCCAACTACCTATCTTCATTCAGAAACTTAGCACTGATTATCTGAAGAGAAAAAGGGGACCAGTCTACAGCATTATTCTGGTTTTCTCAAGACAGAGGTATCATTCAAGAAACACTTGTTAGGAATTATTTTTTCCTCTGTTTTCGTAAGATTCCTTGGCTTGTACATCTTTAGAGATATATCAGATCACATTTTTCAATCTGACAGTTTTATATGTGTTATATTTTCCAAGGTAGCGTGAGGATAATAGTATTCTAAAATGCACTTCATAAAAAGAATTAATACCAATCACAATAAAAAATAGTATTTTCCTTGTGCTTTAAAAAGTGGAATGAGAAAACAATTTTTGGAGGCTTTTAAGAAATAACTTTTGTTTATATATAACCTCTTTATAAGATGCCTAGATAATTTCCAGAGCTGTCTAGCATAAATGAATAGCTTCTAGATAACCCTGCCTTGTAACAGTTTTTCATACAAATTTTATTTGTATTTTATTATGATCGAAATAAGATTCGGGGCTAAAGAAATGAATACATTTTAATGCTTATGCTGGTGGGAGATCACATAGCTAAATAAAACAGTACATATTATATCAGAACTATTAGCAAACTAATAATTCAGTTTTTTTCATAATAAAGTTCTATGGGTAAAACATATACACAATCTCAACAATATCAGAAATGAAAAACTACTGAATGAACCCAAGACTAGGCAAAAACCTGACTGTTGTTGAATATGCCTTTAAAATGTATGCTTAAACAGCAAGAAGCAAATTCCTATGGAATAACTTCTATAAACAGGCATACCAGACTTGGTGAAAGAATGGTTCCCAGAATAACATAAACAGGATTCTTGTAAATTCAGCCCAGATCCTAAAATTTGTTCTTTTTTTATCTGTGTAAGATATTCAAAGGTGCTTTTAGATTTTAAATCTTCCACTTTTTTTTTTTTTTTTTTGAAAGTATTATAAACCACATCACATATTTTAAAGAAGGGATATAAACTATTGTAGCAATAAATAAAAGAAACCATGGATCCCAATAACCTGTCCAAACTGAGACAACTCAGTTAAGTTGGATTCTTCAGAATTTCACTGTAAGAAGGCATTCATTGTGAAAAGCAATGAGCTCAGTAATATTTGGGAATGAACTAGCGGAGTGTTGTGGTCCGCCGGCAGCCTGCGGAGCTGGCAGTAGTCTCTGACAGTGAGGAGGCTGGGGAGGAACATGGGCCAGTCCTGGAGTCTGGGGAAGGCTCAGATGAGGCCTCTGTGTCGGAGGCAGAGATGGGGCAGGGCCATCTGGGAGTTATGTGCTGACTCCAGAGCCTCCTGAGTCTGACGTCAGCGAGGCAGAGGAACAGGTGGAGCCTGTCCCCAGTGTGCGCATCCGCAGAGCTGCCAGTAGGCAAGAACAATTAAGACAAAAGCGGCGACTCAGGAGTAAGACTTTGGGATGATTGACCCCTCCCATAAGACATAAAGGAGGAGCAAAGGCACTTGAGCCTTTGCAGGAAGCAATTTTGTTCATGCTGGTCGGTTTAAATTCTGAAGCTCCATTTTGACTCTGTGCTCCGTGTGGCCTTGCAAAGCTAATTGCCAATTAGGTCTTTGGCAGTGTGTCAAGGGAGATAAAGATGGGTGCTTATCAGCCTTATCCCGAAGGATTGTGGCAGACTTCTGTCAGACTCTTTACAAACTATTTGTGATTCATCACAGGCTGCGAATGAACAGAATTCACAGCTATTGAAATAAAGAGGGTTTTGGGGACAAATTGTGTGCTTTTTACTGTCTCAGGAAGCCTAAGTCAGAACACAGAGCTATCTTTAACCCTTAAAACCAGTAAGCACATTCTTGTAAAACAAAAACCTTTCTACTTGAAATATTGCTTTACAAAGATGAAATGGCTATCTGTGAAATGGACTAAAGTTTTACATCTAACATCTATAAATAACTTCTATATATCAATATGGGGTTCTCATATATAATTTTCAATTGATTTCTGCAATATAAGATGGTAGTTAAAATTGTGTTCCTTTAGTAAATCTTCTTACAATCATAGCAGCTTTAGTTTGTCCTTTTTATCTGAAACTTAGAAAGTTCAGCTTCCTCATTCCTAGTTAATACAATTTAATTTAACATTTATGTCAGAAACAGTTGGCTCCTTACTCTTCAATGACATAAAAGTTGTCTCCATCATCTCCTTGGTCAATTACATGTTCCTGAGGTCGCACTTTTCTTTCAAACATGGCATCCAAAACTTGTGACAATTGTTCCTGAAAGGATAAAAGCATTTCAATTAACATTTCTTATGAGGACTAAGTCGTTCATTTATAATGCCCCAAATACTCGTCTATACCATGAGCTTTTTTAACTACAGAGAAGAGTATTTTTGAATGGGGTGCCATCTCACTTGTTCATAAATGCAAAAAACATACAAATCAAACTAAAAATAGATTTTACTTTCCTATGTCAGAAAAAACTCCCTTCTACTTCTAGGGTCTTCTAACTCCAAAGAACAAATAGAAGTCTGCCATATTAAAAAAGAAAAAAAAATGCCGAGGAATCTCAAAGCTGACCATGAAAACAGTGGCTACAATGCTATCTGTGCAGCCACTGTTCTCATGGTCAACTATGAGATTCTTGGCTTTGCTGTTTTGAAATATTTTGAAAATGTTTCAGGATAAAGTGCTAGGCAACTGATAAGCAGAGGTATGGTCTCCAAAAGATCAGTAAGTTTTGGTTATATCACATTTAGTCATCTATCTAGTGGTTTTGACAATTCATAGGGGACACATCTATGAAACTGATTTCTAGTTGATCAAAATGAGTAAAAAGCACCATTCTATACACCAAAGAAAAGTGCCAGCCCGAAAAAGTCCAGTTACACCATGAAATGCAGGAAGTACCACCTCTTGAAGAAGGGAAAGAGAAAGGGTAAAGTTCATGCCAAATGATTCAAATTCCAAAAGAGAAAAGATGGGTATTCTTTCCCTCAGATCTTCCCCAAATCTATTTCAGAGAGATTGAGACAATACAAGATAATCTCTGCAATGAAACATAGAAAACTGACAGCAGAAAAAGACCTAGTGGTCCATTGATTCTGCCTTTTGAGGGCAGAACTGCCTAATCTTTGGCAAAACTTCCTAATCAGTTCTCCTAATCACAACAGTAAAACTTAAGAAGAGCTGAAGAAGCTCACTGGATGCTTCTTGGATGCTTCAAAGAAAAATCAGAAAGTTCAGTTGCCTCTTGGAAAAGCACCTTCAGGACAGTTGTATCTTGGTGCATGAAAGTCTGCATCAAAGCCAGACTTGCTACTTCTCAGAAATGCATGTGGCAGCAAGCTTGGAAGAAACCAACAGGATGTATGATTGTTTTTACTTTTACCAGAAATTCAAGAATTCAGTCTACAAAAATCTTTAAATTTGCACATCAGCAGCATTTAGTTCTCTGAAAATAAATTTTATTACAGTTAGCAACCAATGCAAAGAAAAAAAGACATAATTACAACAAAATATCCATGTACATATAGATAAACAAACAGGTAGGCTTAAGATAACAAAAAAAATGCAGACATACCATTCATAAAACCTGTGGAACTAATCTAGTTAACTCACCCTGTAAAATCTGATCTATAAAACCTACTTTATTTGCCACTTTACAATCCTTGGTTAGTACATATAAAAATCAGTTAAGAGAAAATTGGAGGCAGGAAATAACTTTATGGCATACATTACAGAAATGGACGAAACATAAAAATTTTGCCTGCTGATATGTTTTATCTGTAAAACACTTATACTTTTCTATGGCTTCAAAGTAAAATCTCACCACTTGTGCCAAAACATTAGGGGCTATGTCCTTTAGCCTTAGAGGAAGGTAACATTCTGTGGATCTCCTTTGTAACCTTTTAATAAGTGGAGTTATCCTTCAGTGAGTGGCTTGCTCATATGAGAGGCAGTTTAGAAGAATATGAATGCATTTAATTCTTCGTAAGGTTTAATTTTAAGTCAAGTAAGAAAAGAATGATGATAGTCTAAAGGGTAGTGAATTAATATTTTATGGCAGCAGATATTATCAATCTAAACGTAGACTTTAAAATAGGCTGATTCGTGTTTTTTTTAAACTACTTTCTTTGTCAGATACTCCCTTTGAAGATTTTGAAAATACTTTAATAGAATCAAAGGCCAAGAGAAAGCTTCTTATCCTATTTCTTAAAATAAGAGAAAAATTTCAACCCCTATATTAAGGATTATAGGAATGTCAATTTCCTACTCTTATCTTGCAACAAAATGTTTCCCTTAGTATGAGGAAAGGGTTTTCAATTAACTAAAGTTGTTGGGTGATTTTTTTAAAAAACACCAAAATAAATTACTGTTTAAATCTCTGAGGTTTGGGGTGTTTAAATCTCCACTGAATATATTTAAAATAAAACACTGCTTCAAGAAAGCCAATTTTCACCTAAAAATTACTGCTTCAATTACTGAAAAGGTTATTGCTTAGATACATCCACAAGATAAATGAACAGATATTTATTCTACCTGTGTTAAAATAAAAATATAACCATATAACTTCCTTAGAGAACACTTGAAGGAGTCATCACATTGTAAGTTCAAAATTCTGGAGGAAAATATCTCAATGGTAGTAAGCATTGAATATTTGTCAACAAAAAGCAGATATTTTATTTTTTAAATGTTATTCCAAAAAGGCATTATGCATCATTTGCATATCAAATATGTAATACCTATCACTGTTTACAAGCTAAATTTTGTAGTTGTTAATGATTTTATCCACTGTGTTCTGATTGTTGCTGCCCAGAGTTGTTGAATACGAGATGGATATGAGATGGACAATAATAAATTTCATAGATAGACGGATGGACGGACCGACAGACAGATGTTAAACAAACCAGTGTTTCATTTTCTACAGGCAGCCAGTTGATACAGCAATGGGGTGATCATTTCTAGTTAGCCAGCATAAATTTTAGGACATCCTGATGGATTGAAAAAAATGGACATACCTTGCTGTTTTATAGAGAGCTCTGTCCAATTTAAATACACTGGAAAAAGGGGGGGGAAACTGGACGGTGGTTTTTATTAACATACCACCTCGGGTAAAATCAGCATGGCTTTATTCTGAACCCAAGATGTATTATTCCCATGTTTAAATATTCCCTATTCTCTGAAATGTAGCATATTAAAAAAAGGCTAAACAGGGAATTAAAACCATAATAAGCATTCCTATCAAGGCAGTTCCACTCTGCTATTGGTGATAGAATTTCAGCACAACTGAAATAGCTCTCAATGGCAAAGGGAAATGTAGGAAGCAGGAAATTAAGGCAGGATATGACTAATAAAAATATCCCAAATGAGTAGCTTTATTAAAAGATTGTTTTTATTTAGTGGTGCAAACATTTTACAATATTGTGGATTAGAAAACTGTGATGGAGTTCTTGAGTTTACATAAGAGAGTTAGAATAAGAGACTCAGAATAATTTTGCCTTAATTTTTCGAGAGAAGTACTTTGATTTTCAAGACTATATTACATTACCCTACTAGCAACAAAGATTTTTTCCAAAAAATCCAAGTAGCTTTTGTTGGACTTGCTTGCTATATCTTTTCTCTGTTACCCAATTTACCTAATACATTATTTCTTCCTACAAGTGGTATTTAAATAAATGTTACACATGTTAAATTGGTACACTTTTTATTTGTGATCTACCCAAGATTACGTTTTTCATTCATACTGATCTTTACAAACATTGTCCTGAATGTTACCAGATTTTACCATGATTACCTTTTTAATTATTAAAACCTAAAATGCTGCAGAACATGTTAAAAACAGAAGGGATTAAGTGAGAGCTGTCTAAGAACCATGAAACAAACCTGACAGCATCTTCTAAGAGAAGCAGGTGGAGGTTGGAAAGGTTAAGGACTATAGTAATTTGGCAAACTGACATTCAGAGGGAAAACAGCTCTCATTTATTCAAATCCTATCAATGGAGTTTTATCATAGTAAGTTTAGCATTGTTCATGCAGTCCTCCTGAATCTTTACTAAAAGGATCAAATTGTAACTAGGCAACCTGTACCAAAGTCACTGTTAAGAAACCTCAAGTCCTAAAGGGGTAGTAGTTTTAGACAATTTGTATTCATGTTTGCTAATTACTGTCAAGTAAAAGAACATGGCAACAGAAGAGAATAAAAATGTTCAGATCATCTTTTAACAAAGCCAAGTACATAATCTTCACTAGCAATATCCCTGGTAGATACCACTTCAGTTTTTTTTTTTAAAGAACATTTTTGGTAAAGTGATGGGCAATATTTTCACGACTGGATGCTCATTTAAATATTTCTGATTTTCTATTCTATTTATTTTCCTTATATTACCCATGCCTTTAAAAATGATTGGATTGAAGGGAGTATAAGGTAATAAAGCATTTATTCTAAAGTCCATTAATACTTTATTTAATTTGTGAAAGGAAAAGGTGGCAACAGCTGCAAGCAATGCTCAATATTACAATATGGATAGGTTAAAAAACCACTTCAGCTAAAAATGTCCTACTCTCTTATGATATTGAAAATCTTAAGTCAAGATATACAAAGTAGATACAGTGATGTAGAGTCAGCCCCAACAATCATTGCTAAGCCCATGAAATAGCTGCATGTCCTAGATTTTAGAATCACTATAGGTAGCGAGATAATAATAATAAATAATGAATGCCCTGTATCATGATTCTTAAAATGAAATCATCTGAGCATCCTAATTATATAATCATAGACACTAAGAATAAACTAATTAATAATTCGGGCTTGCTGAAGAGGAACAAGCCAGATTCCTGGATCTAGGCAACTATGAACAAGAAAGATTAGTCAAATCAGTAACCCCTTTCTAAATAAGGTAAAATTCTTTACAAATCTGGTATTTAATATACACCTGACTGATATATTAAAGTTAAATATTAAATCCTCTTCCTTTTTTCTACTGATTGTTACAAATTAAATATTCTAAAATAGTAATATTTTTAAATAACTAAGTAACTCAATTTCATCCACATGTTGGTATAGCCACACATGTAATAAATCAAGATGCTCCTGAACTTATACATTTTTGGGTTTGAATCTTCAAGTTGAAAGGTCAAATTAAAACAGTAAATATAGGTCAAGCTAATTACCTGATCTAAGTTTTTGAAGATGAGAATATCTTTACAGGCTTCCTGCAGTCTGCATCTCTGCTCATCTGTTTTTGGATGAACTACCTAAAAAAAGAAAAACCACAAAGTGGTTTAAACATCTAGACATCAACACATTTTGTTAGGTTAAACGTGTTTGGGGTTATAATTCTGAATATATTTAGGGAGAACATTTTGAAAATGTTTTAACTGTAGCAGGGAAGAGTTTTCAGTAAAGGTCTTCAGTAAAGAAGACCTCAGAAGTAAGAAAGGAAAGATCTAGCTCCAACTATTTTACTAATTAATAATACCCAATTGGAAAGCCTTCAGGAACAATTTTGAGAATCCTTTTGTATTCGTTCAAAAGTCATAATAAAGAACAAGAGCTGCCATTTCATTCATCACTTTAGTTTGAAACTTCACACAAGGAATAGGGTAAAATAAATTGCTCTTTGCATCAGCAAACAATATAGTGTGTTCAATCTTGCTTACCCTTGGCTCTGTATCTTCGTCCTCCTCATCTGGGTTGAAGGCTTCCGCACAGACTTGAAAAAGAAATATTTGTTATTCTTTTACAGGGCTGTCATGCAAAGAAAGGCAAGAACTCTGTATGGATATATTAATCAGTGCCATCTTTAAGTTCGCAAATAATATGAAAGATAGTGTAAAAGATTTAACACTTTAATGATTCAGACACTTGGTTAACTATTATTCAGGATTTATTCCAAGGTAATCAAAATAAAGGCAATACAGTGGTTCTCTGAGTTGTACCATTCTATATCACAATATGACACAACAGGCGTAGAGAACAGGATTGCTTGTGAGATTTATATTGCCTATTTGTGTGAAAGGGAAAAATAGCAAAAACCAATCTAACATATAAAAGTCAGGCACTAAGAAAATAATTTTCTTTTTTAACAAATAGGGATGTCAATATTTACACCAAGCAAATAAGCATTGCGTCAACAGTTTTCCCTGTGTGTTTTTTGGTCATGATTTAGGAAGAAAAATAGTTCAGTATACGGTAATCTTCAATTTACAACCACAACTGAGCCCAAAATTTCTGTTGCTAAGTGAGACATTTGTTAAGTGAGTTTTGCTCCAGTTTATGGCTCTTCTTGTTATAGTTGTTAAGTGAATCATTGCAATTGTTAAGCTAGTAAAATGGTTGTTAAGCAAATCTGGTTTCACCATCAACTTTGTCCGAAGGCTGCAAAAGGTCACGCTGCGGTAACCATCATAAATATGAAGCAGTTGTCAAGTATCCAAATTTTGATCATGTGACCGTAGGGATGCTGCAGCGGTCATACTTATGAAAAAAGGTTATAAATCATTTTTTCAGTGCCACTGTAATTTGAACAGTCACTAAATGAACTGTTGGAAGTTAAGAACTACCCATAGTCTATAATGGAGTCATTATGTTCAAAATTTCAGGAGCTTAACATATATATATTAACATATATTTAAAAAGGCAAAGAAGCTCTGGGCCAAGATTATGATGAAAGATTATCTGAACAAAATACAAGTTAATAATTATTTGCTTCAATGTGATCTGCGCTTGACACTTTCCCAAAGAAAAGCTGAGCAATATTTTACATTCATCAATAAATAACATGTTGGACTTTGGACAAGTGTATAAAATTTATATTTACAATTTACAATAATAAAGTGCAAAAAAAGGGGAAATACGTAGATCAGAAAATGTTAAACCATTCAATTTGCTTCCTCAATAGGAGCCTGCAAAGTTGATCAGCAAGCTCATCTGGAATTTTGAAAGCATAACATGAAATATTTGCTTTGGTGAGTGTCATTAATCACTGTTGGTTTTAAAGTGGTTTTGCTAGCCTTTAATAATGGTATGTATGACACTGACTTGACTCAACTCCTGATGAATTCATGAATACAAGCTATATAGCTTTCTTGATGATAATTCAGAAAGGTTTGCTAATGTATGCTTTCCAGGATGTATTTTTGTCAGTTTCCTAGTTTTATCTCTTAACCTGGGATCTCCTATTCAAGTCTCCTGACTACTTATGGTAGCTTTTTCAAGATCAGCTAGAATCTTAATACTGTTTTAATTGTTTTAATTGTATTATTATTCTAGGAAAGATACAAAACCTAGAGCATGAAAATACTTATTTATAATTGGGAAATGTGTTTGATCAAAACTGGGTTTGAGTTTGAATTTTCAGAAAAAAGTAGAACTCTCTACTGTATATTTGCCATATACAACCTAGGTGTAATGATGGCCTATGCAGCACTAGGAAAGCCTAATCCAATTCTACCTTCCATTTCCTTATGTAGATAATAGAATCTAGATATGTTCAAGCAGAATTAAACCCTATTGAATTCAGTGAAATGTATTCTCTTGTATATGATTTCAGTCTAATGAAACTTCTAATGAAGTCTAATAATGTTTAGATTTCAGCTTTCCCCAGTCTGATGAAGGCAGCAAAACATATCAAAAGCCATCAATGCAGTTATCTTTCACTCAGCCTAAAATCACTCACAGATTTAAAAAACAAAAAACAAAAGCAGAGAGAAAATCTTAAAACCACCTTGTATACCTTTAAAGAAAAATGTGATTATAATTTTGTAAAACAGAAAAGACAAAATATAATTAGGAAACCATGTTAAAATATTAAGACGTCAAATCATCCATTGTGGCTGATTATAAATAGGTTCTAGATCAAAATATTTATTACAGATTGATATGGCAGGCATCACCATTACGCAAAAGTGGAGAACTACATTTCGTGTAAGAGTAAAATCCAGCTTTTGATCTATTCTAGTAGGGCAGCTAATGTCTGGGTTTAGCCAAACCACAGCAAGGCCCTCCCCTACAAAAACGATCCAGTTCTCTTTGAGTGGACAGGTATACTCTGTTCTTCATGTTATCTATCATGGAAAAAATACTTCAGGTCAAACCGGGCGTTATCAATTCCTGCTTCATCCTGTGTTTGTAGTTATAATTTTGTTATACAGAATTCATTGTAGATTTTTCTTATGGAGAGATGATGTTCAGGAGAAAAAAAAACAAAATACACCCCAAAAATCCTTGATTGGGAAAAGTGTAACATGCCTCTAAATTGAATGGATCGTCCTAATGGGCCAAAGTTAGTTCCATTCCTGCCATGTAACAAGTTAGTAATAATTCATTTAATTTATTTTTGAAAATATGTAAAATTATTAACCATCACTTCAGATAAACAAAACATTTGGCAAAGTCTCCCATGAGATTTGGTAGAAAATATGGAAAAATGTAGCTTCAACTATAATATAAACAGATGGATACAGCTTTTGATCAATTATAACAGCAGTCCTCAATCTTTGCAGTTTGGTGACCCGGCGGGAGGGTGGGAGGGGAATTGGACCGTGCAAGCAGAGGGGCAGCACACATGTGTGTGTACCATGCACTTAACTGCAAATTGAGCTGTGTGCACAAACATGAGTGTGCAACGCCAGCATTCACGTGAGTCAAGCTGCGCATGCACATAGGTGGGCCATCCCGTCTCTTCACATGGTCTGATTCCGAATAAACCACAGCCCAGTACTTGAGGAATTACAGCTATATGAATGTTTGAGAATGAGTCCATGTCAAGATTGACCAGAAGGAAAAAGAGGTACCACACGGTTTGAATGTATTCAATTCTGGGCGCTACATTTTAGGGAGGACACTGAATACAGCATGTCCAAAGAAGAACAATCAAGATGATAAGCTTAGGGAAAAAATGAATGAGAAATAGTTGGAGGAACCAAATACTTTTAGCCTTGGAGAAGGGAAAACTGTAGGGAGACATGATAACTGTGTTCATGTAACTGAAGGGTTATTGTGTAGACCAAGAGTTTTACATATTTTTCAAGTTGCAGAACTTGTTAGTTTAAAACAAAAACAAACCTTGGAATATAAATTTCTATGCTGCCTATCTTCTTTCTGCACCTTACGTAATCTTTCAAGCTAAAATACAGTTTTCTGTTTATACAACAATATCTGATTCTGTTTCTCAGATTATCAAAATCTTTGTAAAGTTAGTATTTTTTTGTCTATTGAATTCAGTGCAGTAGTTGATAAAATTAGAATATTAATGTGTTGTGTCAAAAAGCTCTTTTAACATTCACACATTTTTTTCTTCACTCTTGTTAAAGTGATGACACAAGCATAATTCTGATTATTTTTGAGACATGATGACATTTGGCACACAGTGCTGTACTAAATTTGCTTTAGTTACATGGATCTGATATTTTTAACCATTCTTTAAATAAATAAAGCAGAATTGTATATCATTTTCTCATGGGAGAGACAAATATCTATGTAAAGCATGTTCGGAAATGATCCTTCTGTGGAAAGATTTGGAATAATATAAAAAAACATGGTTACTTTCTGCTGCACTTTAATTGTACTGGAAACAGGGAAGTTCCAAAGACCAGTTCTTACTTTCAGCTATGTTTTAACATTTTAAACTACAGAATATGTTAATTGTAAGCTCAACTATATAAGGAATAAATAAATAAGCAGTTTGGGGATTTGGTATAAAAATATTCTAAAGGAACAAGGGAAGATAGCCTGTTCCTTGATTAAAAAAAGCATGTTTTTAAAGTTATTTTCCTCAATATACAAACATGAAGAGCATCTCACATTCCTTCCTTACCAAAAAAGACATTGCAGCCTGTCAGAAGTCTTTCCTGTCTATCCTTACTGAAAAGAAAATGGCAATTGTAAATGGTGCTGCTAGATGACAACTTGCTAAGGCAATATTTGAGGAGATGAGCCAACATTAACTAGGCTTAAACATGAAATTTACCTGTGCTCCATAATAATATTCACTTCGCTTGAGGTTTAGGACAACTCTCCATGGCCAACGATCCAATCTTGCCACAGTCATCTCGCCACAGGACAGTTCACTACAGAATAATCTATGCAAGATAACTCTAAGCTGTAAAAGTTATCTGCTACTGTTTCTTCTAAATTATTTTCATCTTTGTCGATGGAAATAATGTCAAAGAAACAGTGGTGGATCATAATTATCACGTTGAGTAATCCTGCGTGGAATTATCCTGCAGCAAGTTGGCTGCAGCATTTTGGCCTCAGTGAGATGGCTGTGGCAAGTTGTCCCATTTCACTCTGGCTTGTGCTCGAAGCATACCTTTTCCCATTATGTCTTCTGGAGCTTCATTGCTAAAACAAGGTGATCAACTGTATGTGAGCAGGCTCACCTGCTTTAATCCTAGCCCAAAATTCAAAAGTGGGCACCTGGTCATCAGAGCTTTAAAAATCAGGCAAGCCAAATTTGAAGTCAAGGATGCCAAGAGATCCAAAACTCAGGAGAAGATTAAATTTTAAAAAATTAATAGCTTAATCTCTCATACTCTTAAGAATTTACTAAGAAAAAATATTTTCAATTTATTTCAAAAGTAGCTGCAAACTGTACTTAATCCTTTAAGCAATGACGGACAATTCCAACTCTATTTAGTGGGCCACAGACTCTCTTTCCAAAACTGTATTTCTGAAACTTGATGACAATCATTAATGATTTTTCAGTGAGAAACTAGAGACTTAATATGTTATCTCTTGAATAAATACAGGAACCTTAAAAGAAAAAAAAAACATGTCATCTCAAGGAAGAAGAGACTAAAAATTCCAATCCTTTCCAGGTCAATGACATTTTATCACTCTTCTGCTTGCTATAGCTCTTGGTCATCTTCTTTAAAGTGAGTGTGGATTTATATCCTGCCTTTATTTTGTACAGTTGACATACCGGTACATAATGCTCCTGCCTCTTATTTTCTCCACAATAAGTCTGGTGGGTTGGGCAGAAAGAAAATGATTGGCCCAAAGTCATCAGCTTGTTTTCATGCTTAAAGAAAGATCATGTGCTTCCACTTTCTAATCCAGGCACTTTAAGCACTATATCAAAGTGGCTCTCGTTTATTTAAATACCATAGTAAGTGTTTTTCTAGATGGCAAAAAGCATAATGCTAGGTTTATTTTAACTCTTAATCTATTTCCAGTAGTGAAAATCCTTGACTTTACATGTTTTTTTCTTTTTTCTTTTTTAACTAAATGATGTTGATACTTGTTTATTGTTTAAGAAAGTAATGTGTAAATGCATTTCAATAGTAGAACATTCACTTTACAAGTCTTAAAAAGTGTAGAGATGCAAATATTAATGGAGTTTTCAAAACTCTGAATACATAGTACATTTATGCTATGAGTGGTAGTCTTTTTTTTATCATTATCTTTTAAAAATTGTTAAGTAAATTATGCTTGGTAGACTGACTGACCAAACAAACGTACCTTCTCTAGCCATATTCCATGTAGTGCTTGAAACAGAGATGG
This sequence comes from Pantherophis guttatus, assembly GCF_059756535.1. NCBI lineage: Eukaryota > Metazoa > Chordata > Lepidosauria > Squamata > Colubridae > Pantherophis > Pantherophis guttatus. The sequence continues at coordinate 248,511,101 of NC_142064.1, forward strand.
GTGTAATAGATGGAACCAACAGTTAACAGTTCACTCTATGCTTTTAGGCAGCCTTTCCAGCTCAAAAAATATGGGTTGTATTCAAAAGATTTTCAAAATTATGAAAACATCCTATTTCACATGCAGGACAGCTTCTTGCATCCCAGACATCTGTTTCAAACTCAAAATGGAGTGTTGCAAATTTAAAATGATCCAAATTTGATACACTTTACACAGTTTTCTGCTCCAAACTGTGTAAAGTGTAAGGCAATACGGAGAGACATTATTACCTTTATTTCCACAGTCAGGTAAATAGTATTTCTGTATCTTCTTACTGCATCTTTTTTAGGCTTTTTACATGACATATTTAAACATTTTAGAATGTTGCTAGAAACATATTGATGAATCCTGTAATTTACCAATCTGCATTAATATTCAGGGTTTTTCTCCCCCTGATTATTAGCAGTAAGTCTTGCTTCACTGGTTTTGCTTCTCAGATTTAGTGTTCTCTAGGATAGAAGATATTGAAGGAAAAACTAGCTGAAAAAACTGAAATGTATTTGTTTCATTAGGAGTCTGATTTAGGTTACTAATCCAAATGATTTAAAGTTTTAATTTAATATTTTCACAGTATATTTTTGTTGCTTATATATTTCTTTCTGATTGTGTTTGGAAAATAATAATTATACAGCCAGGAAAATGTTTCAAAAGCTGCATAGGAAAACCTAAAAAATATAACAGAGAAGTTAAAAGTAAAACACCATTAACAGTTAATTAGTTCTGCCTTGAATTTAATGATACTCTACAGAATTCATTGAAATAATAAAATGTTCATAGACCTTGGAAGTATCTGTAATAAAACTATATGAAAGCTTGATTTCATTAAAGCATTAAAGATCTCGTGGGATTAAAAAAATATTATATGCCCTCAAATTGGTCTTGGCTCTTAGTGATATATGGGTAGATCTTCAGGACCTGTCCCCATCCTGGCCATCCACGTTTTCTGATAATACACCCTTTGACATTCTAATTGAATCTGTCTGGTTTACTGCTGGCCATCCTCTTTCTTTTTTCCTTTCCCAGCATTATAGACTTGTCAAAGGAATTAGATGTTCACATAATGTATTCAAAATAGGATAATTTGAATCCGGCCATTTGTGCCTTGAATATAAACTCTAGGTCAATTTTTTTTCCTATGATCCATTTGTTTATTTTATTGGCTAGTCATGCTCTCTCAAGAGCCTTCTCCAGCCTCGAAAACATCAATATTCCTTCTATCCTGTTTCTTTTTTCACTTTCATACAGGGAAACCATCTGCACAATTATTTTGTGTGTTTAGACACATCCTGGGATGTGAATATCCTTTTCAAAGCCTTCACTGCTATCTTATTAAGTGCTAGTTTGTGGTATATTTCTTGGGTGTTTACTCCTTTATGAACAGAAGGCACCAATCCTGAAAGACAAAAGCTATTCAACACTTCAGTATCTTCATTTTCAGTTCTAAGGTGGGTTATATATTAAAATGCTGAGTTAGCATTATATGTGAAAAACTTTATAGTGTATCTTCTTCATGCAGCTGTAATAATGAAATTACATGAAAGACAATAAAGCCATGACATAACATTATGATATGTCAACAATTGCATTGAACTAGCACACTTTTGTTACATTTTATGTACTTCATAAATCAGTTTTTGAATGTTGAACAAAGTTAGCACTAATTTAACAAGCTTCCACACTGTTTTGTTAATCAATAGAATTTTAAAATAAGTATGCAAATGAAATTGAATTATGGAATGATTCTTAAAAGTAATCCTCTGAGGGTAAAAAGAAGAAAAAGAGGTGATGATGCATGGAGATCCTCAGCAATTAAATTCCCGTATAATTCCTGCTGCAGTTTTGCCATCTGTTTTACCTACTCCTTTCCTTCCCGGTTCTTCTTTTCTTTTTGCCAATGTTGGTCAGCTTTAGGAATGCCTATTATTTATTTTATTTTATTTAAATTTATTGGGCAGCTAACTCAGTAAAATGAAATTATAAAATGATAGCAAGTTTAATTGTAAAGTCACGGCGGAGAATATTCTCTATTTTTTTCTCCAAATTTGTGAACATCAGGTGGATATCAAGTGGAAACAAGTGGCTATCAGAATAATAACACACTTTAAATTTATTTCCCCTAGTCTAGGAATTACTTTGCTGAATATTCTTTTAAGCTTATTAGTCTTGATGTGTTCAAGAATTTTGTTTACTTTTTTCATAATGATTTTTTAACTCTTGAAAATTTGAATTGAAAAAATGATAATGCAAATTCTGTAATAATAGAATAAAAATAATAAAGTGCTAAAGTTTAAACAGGATGTATATTTTTATTATGGAGTAAGTCCCATCAACTTTAATTAGACATTTATTTAGAAGATAGATACATAGATATCTCCTATTAAAATTTAAAAACTACTTTAAAAAGCTTTATTTCAAAAAAGTTGGCAACTGTTTTAATGTTCTTATTTTTCCAGTCTGTTACTAATATATAATCTTTTGATTGTTGCTGTGAATGTTGTTCTCAATCTTCTGAAAATGTTTTTATGGTCCATTCTATTATGTATTAACATGATTCCTAAAATCATGTCAAAGACTGCTGTTATAATATTCCTGCCATATAGGTCCCCACCTAATTTTATTATTTTTATTGAGAAGTTGCTAGCTTTTAGCATCATCAGTTTTTCAAGAATATGTTTGGGTGTACTTAGACCTTATTGGCATTTTTAAAAATAATAAATGTTCTGTGATTGCCACAGTGTTTAAAGTATGGTTTCAGAGAAAACATGAAGTTAAGCTGGAATGGAAAAGTCATACTGAGAGGGATTAGAGGGAACAGCCTAAAAAGTGCCTACTGTGCTTTAATTGACGTGTTAAGAATTCTAGTTTTCATAAAAGAAAAAAATACCTTTTTATAACAGTAATTCCCCACGTCATGCCAGTTCAGATATTTCGGAAGGGGATTATGTTTCCCTTGGCTAAATCTGGAATATAGGGAGCAGCTCATAGACATAGCTTAATATGTGGTGTTTTACGCAAGAAAATTATTTGAGCAATGCTGTTTCATTAATAAAATTTCAAAAACCTGGAAAGCTTTAGTTTCAGCTAGCATCAGATTGTCTTGTGATTATTTCAACAGTCCCTGCCCACTAGCTCAGTTGTGGTCATTGTACATCATTTTATAAGAATGAAGATGTAAGAAAATTCACACCTGTGTGCACTTTGATTTGATTTAGCATGCTGCAATTGTTAGGAAAAAAATCTAAATCCTAGTGCCACTTTTAATTAATGAAGGTATGTCACTTCTAATTATTTTTCTCCGCTTACTCAAAATAACATGTATACATTTATTTATACATGGAAAAATTTTATGGATGCCTTTAATGTATTTTATTTTAGAATCTCTTCAAATTACTGTAAATGTCTCTTTTTTTCCTAACATTTTGCATAATGAAATGGTGAAAATGAACAGGAAGAAAAATCATTTCATTATGTTTGTGGTTTGTGGTTTAGATTTAGAACAATAGTTCACATTGATCTGCATTAATTGCTGAACTGATAATTGCTGTATTTTTCGCACTATAAGACGCTCCGGATTATAAAATGCACATTAGCTTTAGAGGAGGAAAACAAGAAAAAAAAATCTGCCTCTGCCTCCCAGCATCCATCCGTTATTCATCTGGCTAGGTCCTTGAAGCAAACAGCAAACAGCCTGGTCAGCTTTAGCATGTTATTGCATTCCCAGCATATGGCTCGTCAGGGCTCGCTCTGTTGTGCCCACCACCGGTCAACTGAGCTGAACTGCTGCTGCGGCTGGGGAACGCTGGAGCCTTCACTGCTGAGCAGCTGATTGGCGGTTGGATCGGCCTCCTGGAATACTGCCGATTACCTGTTCTAGGCGGCAGAGATCACCGCCGCCTGTTCACCGCCACCCATTCACTGCTGCCGATCGCCACTGCCAACCCCCCTCCCCCTGCCGCAATATTCGCTCTATGAGACGCACAAACATTTCCACCCACTTTGGGGGTGGTGTAGTGCATCTTATAGTGCGAAAAATATGGTAGTTTAAAAAGTAATACTTCTCTTGAATTAAATCCAATATCACCTGAGGTGGGTTCTTCATCCCTTTTTCAGAGGTGATTCTGCCTGGTTTTGTCATTGAAAACCTACATCCTCATAGTAGAAGAACAACACTTTTAATATTTACAGTCTTGTTGAATTTGCCACTGTGTTATGGTTGTATAGCTACCTCTTAAATTGTTTACATATTTGTGGAACTGCCAGTTTACTTCAGATTTTCAGAAATTGACTTATTTTTCTTATTTTTTCCAAGGTTATTTAGTTCTGGGTAATCTATCAAAGGTTTTGTACAGTTAGACTATAGAATAAGATAGAAACAGTAATATTTTTATTTGTTTATTTAACAAATTTAGTCCTGGTTATTCTTATAACTGCTTTATATTTATGAAGTCCAAAAGAGAACTTTATTCTTTCTTATTCAAAAAAAGCTACTGTATATCAGGAGTATTTTGTCCAGGACAGATAGTTATCTTCAAATATTGTGCTAATTTTATTCATATATTGTGTTGAGTGTGTCTGCTCATAGTATGTGATATGCTTCATTTCTCTTTTGTCTCTGTCTAACTTCATATATTGCTTTCTGGGATGAAAAACAGAATTTTTGTTTTACAAAATCATCAAATATAAGCCTTGGAAAGGATCCGATTCTAGCCCACATTACTTTCTGATAGATGGCTCAGACAGCCTCTGTTTAAATATCTGCAGTGAAGGTTTCTGCCACTTTCTGAGGCAGTCTGTTTCATTGCTGAACAGTTCTATTAGGGCATTGTTCCTGATATCCAGACAAAATTTGTGTCCTTTTAATTTAAACTCATCATCTCTTTTCCTCCTTGAAACAACTCTGAACAAACTGTCTCTTGCGTTGATAGAATAACAGAAAAGGTAAGGTTTGTTTTCTTTGCAGAAACACCACACCCACTATTTTACAGATCAGGGATTCAACCAACCAACCATCTTGTTCCACTAGCTGTTCTACGCATTCACACAGGAAATTCCTTTGAATGTGTCCCCCAAACCTCTTTTTTTATACTTTTAATCCACTGGCTCCAGTCCTTCTTTCTAAGCAATGGAGAATGCTACTTCCTCTTCTAGATGACAATTCTTCAGATTTTTGAAGACTGCTATTATATTGTCTCTTAGTCATCTCTTTCAGGTACAACCTTCATACATCTTTTAACTGATCTTTATAGACCTGGTTTTCAGGCTCTTCATCATTTCGGTAGCCCTTTTTTGAACGTCAGTACTCTTGATGAACACTAGTACCTAAATATTCCAAAGACAGACTGACCAGAGTAACCTAGCTCCATTACTTCCTATGATTCAGGCTCTATGTACTTACTTATTAATATATTCAAAGATTACACCTGCCTTTTTAATAGCTGCATCATACTGATGGCTAATGTTCAATTAATGCTTGCAAGGATATTCAGTTCTTTCTGCATTTACCATTACCAGGCTACATTTCATTCTATAACTGTGCCTTATACTTTTTCATACTGAGATGCAAAACTTTTGGTAGGGTTCAGACACTTTAAATCCACAGCATTGTCTTTAGCTACTAAGGTTGTAATGCTATTAAGGAAGGTTAATCGGGCACAAATTGTTTACAACAAATCTATGCTGACCTCTGCTAATTATAGCACGCAGATCAGGACACTCAAAAGATGCTAATAAGTTACCCAAGGCAATCAGCCTGAGAGAAGAAGTAACCACAAAAGGGAAATATTGCTGGAGCATAGAAAAGGAGAAGTACCAAAGGGGACAGAGTGGAAAAATAACCAGTGGTGTTGTATGGGTATATCTGAAAGGAAGTGGGCTAAAAAGGAAAAGGGCCTTTAATCCCAGCCTGTGGGGGTAGAGTGTTGCATATAAAAGGGAGCCTTTGCACAACTTCTTTTAAAGCCCATTCGAAGAAGGATCATGCTGTGGACTCCCTTGGTCAAGAAATTCCAGCTGATGGGATCCAGGCTTGGCTTGCCCCACAAAAGTCAAGGGAGATTGGTAGAATTTATTCAGCAGAGGAAGAAGACATCTTATTTTCTCCATAAGATACAGCATACATAGCCTTCTTATGATTCATAATTTTCATTGTTCTGTGCATGTCCATGAAAGAGCCATAAATATTGAGTTGGGGGTTACAAATAACTTCTAGCCAACAGGCAAATTCACAAATATAGAATCTATGAATAGGAGCACCTTTTCTGGGTAGGCTATATACTAAGGCTCAAAATACTTGTCTGCCACCTTTAGTAAAATATCAGGAATGTAAAAAACATAACACCAGGATATGGTTTGGTGGTATACTTTATCTTGGATGTAACCCAAACATTTTAATAATTGCCAAGGACACTTAAGAAAGATATAATCCATGTAGATACTGAACAAGGAAGCATGTGTGTTAAGATAAATATTAGCTTTATTGATATGAAGTTGTCAGGCTTCTGAAAACTTAAATTATATTCAATCACTCATCCTTTTAATTACATATGTTTGTTGTTCATACTTTTTGTTTAGTTAATAAAGGTTTATATAAAATAATACCAACTAAATCATCCTAAGTATCTGGTCTTGGCAAAGGACTTTTAGAGAAAGAGATGCACATGAGCTAAATTGCTTGAGAAAATGTCCAATTAAGAGATGATGAGTTATAGATGATTGTGTACTTTTGGAAAGCTAAATTCTAACTAGTCATACTATGTCCCAAAGGTGCTTTTTTTGCCAAAAGGCAACTGGGCTTTCTTCAGAACTAGACAGTTCTCAAGAAATGAGAAATGAAATGTTTTCAAGGAAAAAAACCCAAGAAAATCCAGTTGGCTTTTGGACAAACACATTTGGGACAACCATGACCTGGATGATTGAGAATCTCCATAGACATTTAGTTATACTATGCACAGACATCACAAGATAGGGCATGAAAACATGAGGAAAAATGAAGCACGTACCTTAAAATCTCCATTGTAGGGTCCTTGGTTCTGTCCGAGTTTGATTATTTTCTTGCAATGTTTCATTACCAAACTAAGTAGGTAATGAAATGTCTTCAAGAAAACTGCAAGCCCAGAGGGCACCAAGGCCTTACAGTTCAACCCTGATCTACAAATACTCTCATCTATTGATTCTCTCCGAAATAATTGTCTTCTGCAATAGCTCTACGCTTGTATTATACAACCTCATAGTCTGCAAGACTATATATTTCATTTTACTGGCATTAAAAATACAGTATTAGAACACACAAAATAATCTGTTAAGATTTATCTATTATTAGAATCTGAAAAGCTGTTACTGACATCACTATTTGCAAATGTGTAACAGTTGAAGCATTGCACATTTCTAAAATATTAAATATAGTCCTTTACCACAAATGAGTGCATGCCTTGGTACTGATCAATTTAAGATGTTAGTACTCTTATATAATTCCATTTTCAAAACACAGGATTTTGCTTGTTTTTGCGAGAGCTGAACACTTTTAGCTACACTAAAAATACTATAAATTTAGTGTTTAAAAATACTATACATATTATGCCTTTGTTAACAGGATGCAGCTGGCTTCTCTAAAACTCAGCCGGTTTTTCAGAAGCAGTTTGAATGAATCAAGCTGCATGATAATTTATCAATGTATACAGTAGAAAGTGTTCCACATGGAAGATTTTTGTATTACGGTAGTAACTTTAACAGCAATTATTCTACAGGCATATGAAAACACAAATACACTTCACTGAAATGTTTGGTTTTTTTCAACATATTTCTACACAGATATCTGATCCATGTCAATAATATTAATAAAGTTAATATAACAAATATCATGCACCATTTTGTAAACCCACTTCATAATTTAAAATTACTTTGATTTGCTTTTTGTTGCTGAAGTATATATATCAAAAGACCACTCTGAGGCCTAGGAGTCTGGGAAGGGCCTTAAAAAGATTGCCAAACAAATGGACATCAATCATTCCACTTGTTCCAAATATCATTTACAAGAGGAGATGATTTGAAACAACTGTCAACCTACCCAGACCAGGCCATTCCAGCAAACTCAGCCAGAAATCAAAATGCAAGATGCTGAAAAAAGTCTCTAACAGCCCCAGAATGTCACCATATAGCCTTATATTATTTCCACTTTTAAAGGTTGACAATAGAGTTTAGGACATAAATTTCTTTCAACTTTCTTCCTCAAGATGACACTATAGGTCACTGCACACCAAAACAACTAGACACAAAGATAGTTTTTCCCCCCATGCCATCACTCTGCTAAACAACTAATTCCCACAACACTGTCTTATGCCGTAGGATGTCAAACCACATAATAGGGCTAAACGGTATTCTTCTTCTTCTCATCTTTCCTGTTATCTATTCCTTTAGCATCTTATGACTATTACTTTGTATCTTATATGTTGATTGCTTATTTCGTATCCTATGACTATCACTGCGTGTTGTATCTTATGATTTATGATAATTGTATTTTATTATAGCAATAGCACTTAGATTTATATACCGCTTCACAGTGCTTTCCAGCCCTAAGCGGTTTTACAGAATCAGCATATTGCCCCCAACAATCTGGGTCCTCATTTTACCCACCTCGGAAGGATGGAAGGCTGAGTCAATCTTGAGCCGGTGAGATTTGATCTGCTGAACTAGCAGTCAGCTGAAGTAGCTGCAGTACTGCACTCTAACCACTGTGCCACCTCGGCTCACTGCGCCACCTCGGCTCATTAAATTAGTGGATGAGCATGCAAAGATCCATCTGCACAAGCAGCAGGTGTGTAAAAGCATCCCCTCCACCCCACCCCAGCCTAGGGAGCCAGAAAGGTTGGGGGCTGCTGTCCTAGGTTCAGAAACTGCTTTGGTAACACTAGTGGATGACCATTTTTGGGATCTAGATTGTGGGGAGGGTGTTAATACAAAAATCAAAACACTCTGAGATGTTTACAGTGGAGCTCTTATGAAGCCTTCTACATTTATATAGTTTTTTTCCTTCCTATTGTTTTCCCACACATGCAGGGTCTGGGGGTTTTTCGGATCAACCAAGTGTTAATACATTGGTTATGACAGGAATTGACCAACTGGCTTGTTGCCCAACTCTGACATTGTAGGCTGAGAGAAAGCAAGCGACTGGCCCAAAGTTATCCAGGGGCTTTTATGCTTAAAGTGAGATTAGGTTGTCAATCTCTTCGTTTCTAGCCTGGTGGTGTCTTAATAGGGTGGATAAAAATCAATGATTTTTTTTTATTTTTATCAAATTTATTTTAATAAAATGCTTTTAAGATACATTAATAATTTAGTTTATTCAGCATGAAACCAAGTTTAGTTATGTATATTCTGCAATATTGGGGCTGTCGGTGAGTCAACAGAGGGTCAGAGGAGGAGCTGTCATATTTGAGTTTCTAAAGTTTCCTTAACACACTCAATTGTGAATTTTATGAAACATTCAGAAAGTCCTCGACCTACGACCATAATGGAGCCTGTCATTATGGTCACAAATGATGATGGCTATTAAACAAGATGGCCTCACATAACAAATCCCCAACCCACTGCTCTCCCTGATACTTATTAAATGAATGTGCAGGTCATTAAGCAGAGCACAAGGTTCTCCTACCCGCTGAGATGCCCTGCTCCATTTCCTGCTCCTTGGGGATCCTCATGGCCCTTGGGCCTGCTTTCCTCCCCAGACCAGGTCCCCACAGACCTCTCCCCCACATCATCCCACCATAGGTAACTTTGAATGGCCATTAAGCGACCAGTCATTAAGCGAGTACTACCTGTACAACCCAAAACTGAAAAACTGAACATCATAGAGTTCATTTAAGCATCATATTTGAACAGGTCCTGAGGTAGGAGCCCTATATATACTGCTTTGAGCTCCTGGAAAAAAGGCAGGATATAAAACTCACAGAATAAAAGTAAATAATCCATGGATCTAATTCTGTGAAGTACATAAGATAACACTAACGGCTGTTTGTTTCTGCACAACAAAAAGTCTTTCCTTAGGTTACCATGACATTTAGAACCTGGCAAGCTAATATAATAATACCTATTGCTAGTCAAAATATAAACTCAGTTCAGTCCTATATATCTGAAAGCCAACTGACTCATCACATACCTTTCTGAAATGGAAGGTCATCTTATCATTGCTACAGAACTGCATACAATGTGGTAATTATATTCACAGGCATAATCTTGGCCTTTATAATGAAAAATGATTTTGATTATAGCATTATTGTACAAAACTGTACAAGTTATTCTGATTTTAAATAAAAACACGTTGATTCTTTAAAAAAACTATTCTTATATATTCAGTTTTGGACATATAATCAAGAGTGCAAATGTAAGGTCTATTGCTTTAAAACAGCAGTTGTCAACAGTATGGGATGGAAGATTTAATGAATCTAGCTTCAAAGCACTACCTATGAAACAGAGCCTGTGGTGTATCTTTGTAACAACTGACAGACTCTATCAATAAGATCTTAAGAAGCCACTTGCAGGGTGATGATTGCTAAGGGACTATTTAAACCTTAATTTCTTTTCTGAAATTAATGGAGGATACCACTCAGAATTGAAACAAGCTCCCAAAAGAAAGAGAGTCTTAACTAGTGCAGAAAATCATAACCAAATAAAGGCAGTAATGTAGAGTCAGGTTCTTAGCATAGTGGTACTGGTATTGCAATACTGCTATTCCATATCTCAATCACACACTGTTTATTTATTTGTTTCCATTTATATACCGCCCTTCTCCAATAGGACTCAGGGCGGTGAACAGCCGAAATAAAAACAGAACATACAAAATTTAAAAGCAGTTTAAAATGATTAAATATTTTTTTTGGCCGTAATTTAAAACAACCCAATTTAAAATCAATTAAAATTTAACTCAAAACTGTGGGATCAAGCCAGCCCAGCTAGTTGAAATAAATAAGTTTTCAGGGCCCGACGAAAAATCCGGAGGTCTGTTATTGTACGTATCTCTGGGGGGAGGTTGTTCCAGAGGGTGGGCGCCGCCACAGAGAAGGCTCTCCCCCTGGAGGTCGCCAGCCGACACTGTCTGGTGGACGGCACCCTGAGGAGGCCCACTCTGTGCGAGCGTACTGGCCGGTGGGAGGCTATTGGTGGCAGAAGGCGGTCTCATAAATACCCCGGCCCTAAGCCATGGAGCGCTTTAAAGGTGGTCACCAACACCTTGAAGCGCACCCGGAAGACCACCAGGAGCCAGTGCAGCTCGCGCAGGAGGGGTGTCACATGGGAGTGCCCCGTCGCTCCCATAATCCCCTGCGCGGCCGCATTCTGGACCAGCTGGAGCCTCTGGGTGCACCCCAGGGGGAGCCCCATGTAGAGAGCATTGCAGTAGTCCAGGCAGGAGGTGACGAGTGCCTGAGTGACCGTGCGTAGGGAGTCCCGATCTAGAAAGGGGCGCAACTGGCGTATCAGACGAACCTGATAAAAAGCCCCCCTGGCCATGGCCGTCATATGATCTTCTAGAGACAGCCGTGCATCCAGGAGGACGCTCAAGTTACGAGCCCTCTCTGTGGGGGCGAGTGATTTGCCCCCAATAGCCAGCAATGGCGTCAGCTGGCTATATCGGGACGCCGGAAGCCACAGCCACTCGATCTTGGAGGGGTTGAGTCGGAGCCTGTTTCTCCCCATCCAGGCCCGCACGGCCTCCAGGCACTGGGATATCACTTCAAGGGCATCGTTGGGGTGGCCTGGGGTGGAGATGTACAGCTGGGTGTCATCAGCGTACTGATGGAACTCCACCCCGAAGCCACGGATGATCTCACCCAGCGGCTTTACATAAATGTTGAACAGAAGGGGCGAGAGGACCGACCCTTGTGGCACCCCACAAGCAAGGTGCCTCGGGGTCGACCGCTGCCCCCCTGTCAATACAGATTGCGACCAGTCAGAGAGGTAGGAGGAGAACCACCGCAGAACGGTGCCCCCCACCCCCAGCCCCTCCAACTGGTGCAACATGATACCATGGTCGATGGTATCCAAAGCCGCTGAGAGGTCTAACAGGACCAGGATAGAGGAGCAACCCCTATCCCGAGCCCTCCAGAGTTCATCCACCAACGCGACCAATGCCGTTTCCATGCTGTGCCCAGGCCGGAAGCCGGACTGGAGCGGGTCTAGATAGACAGCTTCATCCAGATACCAGGGAAGCTGCTGCGCCACCACACTCTCAACAACCTTCGCAGCAAAGCGAAGGTTGGAGACTGGACGATAGTTAGCCAAAACAGCCGTATCCAGAGAGGGCTTCTTGAGGAGGGACCTCACCACTGCTTCTTTCAAAGCGGCCGGCAGGACCCCCTCACTCAGAGAAGCGTTAACAATCCTCTGGAGCCAGCCTCGTGTAACCTCCCGGGAAGCCAGTACCAACCAGGAGGGACACGGGTCCAATAAACATGTGGTTGCGTTCAGCCGTCCCAGGATCCTGTCCATGTCCTCGGGAGCCACAGGATCGAACTCCTCCCAGATAACGCTCTCAAGACCTGCCTCAGTCATCCCGTCCGGACATACCCAGTCAGTGGCCAGCCCTTCCCGAATCTGAGCGATTTTGTCATACAGATACTGCACAAAATCCTCGGCTTGGCCCTGCAAGGGGTCATCCCGCACTTCCAGATGGAGGAGGGAGCGGGTCACTCTAAACAGGGCGGCCGGGCGATTATCTGATGACGCGATAAGAGCGGCAAAATAGCTAGATGAGTCTTTCACCGTTTAATAACAAATTCCAGCATGAAAAAATGAGAAAATAATGCTTCAAAAATCCTGAAAAGAATAGATCAGATGAATGGGGAAATCATTTTATGAGAAAAGTTTGAATTTACAAAAAGGAGCATGAATGATATGGCTTCATTGAAGTTTAGACAACATGAAAAATGTGAAGAGAGTTGTTTTCAGTGAAAGAAGCCTGAAAAATAAACAATATTTCATAATGTTAATTGCACCACAGATTTGAATGAATCCATGTTGAATTGAATAAAACACAAAAAATTACTTTTCTATGCTCTAGTTACCTTTTCCATTTTCTGTCAGAAACTTTTTATTAATTCACTATTCAAAACTAGTTTCTCTCACCTCCAGGAAGTTAAAACATGTACTGCCACAATTAAATCTATTTTCAGATGCATGCTGCCTGAAGAATACTCTGTTCCCCTTGACTATTTTTAAACCTGAATATATGAATTGCTGAAATAAAGTCATTCTAGACAGAGAATGAAGGCAGATAGGAATAAATGAGGAGATAAAATGTGGTCAGTCCCTAAGGTGAACAAAATAAGTTAAAACTAATTGAGATATTAAACATTCCTGATAAAAAAAACTTATTATAATAAGTTCCATTCTTTATCTGAAATGCTATGAACAGAAAGTATCCTAACAGCAACAAGTATATCCTTAGGAATACTGCCATATTCCCTTTTCAATACTGTGATTAATATAATACTGAGGTTGACAATACCTGTGAATGTTGCTGTATCTATATTATTCCTTTAGTGGACCTTCAAGAATCTCAAGTTTACAGCTTAAAGAGCATCAAAGGTGTTCATATACCATTTTAAATTTTACTAGTAATTACATTCCTGCAGCAATCTCTAGTAAGGAGAGGAACTTATTGATGTCACACACTACTAAGACAGAAAAGCAAACTTCATCTGAAAGTGATAGAAGTAAAACTGCAGTGGGAGATGAAGGGGCAAGGACACAGCAAGGAGACAGTGGAGGGGAGGAGAAACAAGCAGTAAAGATGGAGGATACAATAACATAGCTTTCAGCAAGAGTAAAAGAGTTCAACTTTTGATAAAAGGTAAATGCAAGCTTATGATTCTCACAACCCCAGCAAAAGTGTTTGAAACCATTGTAGTTACAATTAGGAGAGACTTTGGGGGTTGAGAAAAAGCTGCATACACAGAAGGGTGTCTCAACTGGTTTAAATAATTTGACAAGTATTCTAGGGACTTCACCATCCATGCCAAGATCTCTTTGTACATAGTAATTTGAATTCATTATGACCATAGCAACCATGTTGCACATGGCATTTTGGCCCTTCGCATTCAGTGGAATGTGTTGGGACTGTTCTTTCCCACTGGACAACAGGCATTACCTGGAGTTATTTGGACTCGAAACATGACAGGGCTGCTGAACTATTACATGAACTCCAAACAAAGCTGTTGTGCTCAAAATGATTTTCTAAAAGACCTTTCCAACTGTGATATAGCCATCAGTGCTGGTGTTGTGTTGTTTCTTTCTCTCTCAAGGTTGCATTTTTATCTGCTTGCAAGATGCAAATAGGCAGCCAGAAGCTTCCTAATTACCTAGAACCGTGATGGCGAACCTATGGCATGCATGCCAGAGATGGCATGCAGCGCTCTCTCTGTGGGCACGTGAGCCATCGCCCCAGTTCAGCTCTGCCACACATACAAGCGCATTTCCTGCCAGTCAGCTGGTCTTCAGGTCTCTGCCGTGCATGCGGGAGTACGTGCACGCATGTGGAGGGGGGCTGGATGCATGTGCAGAGGCCGCGCACGCATTGCATTTGGAGGTTCGGGCGCACATGCACGCTTTGGGCACTCAGTCCGGAAAAGATTAGCCATCACTGACCTAGAATATTTACAGGCAAACAGATTTGCTTCCAATGAAAGACTGGGTAGGGGAAAATAGTCTTTTTGCTTTCTCCTGGTTTGTTGGAGATCCTACCCATGTATTAAGCAGAGTGACTAATAACATCAAAGAAAAGAAAGACGACAACAGAACGCTAAAGAGGATTACCTGAGAACAAGTGATTTGTGAGTGTGACTTGGCCAGTAAAGGAAGTGAATGGCACTGAGGGAAAGAACATTAGGAAGACAGCCTGAGAGCTACAATGCAACTGAGAAGCAAGATTTGGGTGCTGGTTTGCTAAAGAAGCTAGGAGGAAGTTAGGGAACTGATAATTTTTTCCCTATTCTCCATTCTCTTTACTTTTGACAGCAGGAAAGAGAAGAGGTCATTCTATATAACAGTACCAAATATAGGAAACTTAACAAGAGTGTGCAAAGGATCTTATAATATCTTAAATTCACACATTAGCAAAATAAGGCCTAAAATGATTCGACATGATTAGAGCCCTGCATGGAAAAAGAGATGCCAGAACTTTAGATATAAGGCCATAGAACATGAAATGTTATTGTTGATGCACACTGGATAATTGAGGAAGCCAATGGATGCCAAAAGAAACGAGTATGTGCTTCATTAATGATAGAAAGACCTTTGATTGTGTCAATCACCACAGCTATAGAATGTGCTTAAAAATGGGAATCCCAGAACATACCATTTGTCCTCATGTGAAAACCTACTCACAGAACATGACAAAACAGACTGGCTTAAGTTTGGCCAAGAAGTGAGACAGCCTAGGCATGATATATACATTAAGGGAAACTGGCTTTGGAAAAAGATGAGCATAGCTTTAAAATTTGAGGAAGAAGCAATAATCCGCACTATGCTGACAACACTACTCTGATAGCCAAACATTGCAAAGGGTTTGCAAGCTCTTATGTAATAAGCTCCAGTACTAGAAGTCAAGGAGCACAGTGAAAAATTGAGACTAAAATAAGATCAGATTAATAACAGGTACAGCAAGCAGCTCTGAAAACAGTTTGGGTTTAGTTTCTAATCTGTTGCCCACTATGGATTTGCTAGCGTAGCTTGGTTAGAACCTTTAGTGATTCTTCTTCTGTGCTTATCATATTTCTGTGGGTATTCCATCAATTTCTGTACTTTTCCAACTTCCGAGTGCTGATCTAACTTCATCTTCTAATACTACAGGTCCTTGAAAGTAGGAAGTATTTGATTTGTTTCACAGGATGCACCTGACTATGTATTTGAATGTTGTAATTAAGGTCCCCACTTCTTTTAGAAATAATGTAGTCAGTTTTATTTTTCTGTACTCTATCTAGTAATGTCCAGGTACACCATTGTTGTGATTGTTTGAATACAGTGTTCTCAATGAATGAATCGTTTGATTGGCAAAAATCAACAGGTTGGTCTCCTGCTTCATTTCGGTTTCCAAAGTCATATGACGCAACTACATTTTTCTCAATATTTCCAATTTGAATATTCCAGTCTCTAATCAGAATGTTTTGCTTCATGTTCTGTCAACTACAAATTGAACTTGATCATAAAAATCATCAACTGCTTCTGTATCAAGTGACTGAAGCGGAAACTTGGATGACTGCCATATTAAAGTGTTATCTACAAGGTCTTACTGGTATTATTTGGCAATTGATTGCATTGTAGCCAAACACTGTTCTTGCTATACCCTTCCTAAAAGCAATCCTATTCTTTCTTTTTCATGTCCCGAGTTCAAATATTTGCTTAAATTCTTCACTGCAAGTCAATGACCCAGACTAAATAAAACTTACTAAATAATATCTGCAATATAGAGGTTAAAATAGAACATACACAATAAAATAAAGTAAGATATATGTAAGAAAAATATACAATCATGCTTGCACTATTTTGGTACCAGCAATATACAAGTTTTCAAACTGCAAGAGTTACCTTTGGTTCTTATCTGCTAGTAAAAACTCCTCATCAAATTTGTCTGTCTCTCCCAAAAATGGGAGTTAGGAGCTCTTTGGATATGTTGCAATGGAAATTGCTATATAACATCTGTTTGTGTTCTTTTACCAGCCACAGCATGTCCTGAGTAGCATATAGTATGATCTACCAACTAAAAGTATTCAAATCCAATCTATCTCAAGTCACTGATGCCAAAGATGTCAATGTATAGTCATTTCATCTTTCATTGGGTTGACCTTTTCCCGTGTTCACGCTTCTTATGTACTATGTTCCTACTGTAAATTTTATCTCTGTAACTGGATTTTCTTTTCCTGTATGGCAACATTGGCAACTAGGTATTCTCAAGGCTTTAATCTAGCCATAATCTATGGTTCTAATACCATTAGAACTCTAAAACAATCCTCACTTTTTCCTCAGTACCATGTTGATAAACTATCATTTGGCACAATGTTTATTTATTTACAATGTTATTTATTAACAATGTTATTAATTATTTAAATTTGTCTATCAATGTGGGGTTTGCTTGGAAATACAGGAATGGCTTTTCATGGTGTTTTCCTGCACAGTATGAATTGATATCCTAAAATGATCGTCTGTCTGTAGCATCTTCATATATTGCTGTTTCCCAATATAGGTGCATGTTTGTTTTATCTGGGCAGCTGGGATGACCTTCAGGCCTTGAGTAACCCTGAGGGGAATTTACTCTTGGCATACAGTATACTCCTAGTGTTCTGCACTCATCCCTCTCATTAATATCCCATCCCGCCCCAGTGTATGGAGTATATTTCTTTATACTTTTCTCTTTGTAAAAATAAGTCTTTTAAAATAAAGCAAGAGTGAAACATTTGGGATTATTCTTTTCTGTATTTATCCCAAACATCTATTACATTACTTTGTGAGACATAATCTCTTATAAATTGCTTGTTTGTAATGAGCTCAAAGGCCAGGTTATTAAAAATATATATAATCCATTCTGCAATAAATTTTTGAATCTTGTAAAATTTTGAATTTAATCCTTGATCTTTTATTGAACCATACATAGTTCATTACTTGTTTAAGCTTTGAGTTGCTCATTTAACTCCTGGAAGTTTACAGTATTTTCTTGAAACAGTTTCATTGTCAAATGAAAAGCCAATAAAAACAAAAACGGGGACAAGGAGTAAACTTTGTTTTGTGCCTTTCAGTATAGTACATTGTTGTGATACAAAATCATTTACTATTATAGCAATAGCACTTAGACTTATATACTGCTTCACAATGCTTTACAGCTGTCTCTAAGCGGTTTATCATGGTTTTTTGCTTATGAATATTCTGTATTCATATGAAAAAAAATAAAAGCCACAGTTCATCTTTTAGTTGCAATAATAAGCATAAAAGATCATGCTAAATTGTAAAAAATAGAATCTCCACCAAAAAAGATCATGGCCACTTTTTTAATAACCTCCAAAATATATCCAATGTTCATGTATCTTTTCAGAACAAATTCAGTTAAAAAATTGTTTCTTTTCTTCTGAGTACTGTCAGGAAAAGCATACATTTTGCATTTAGTAAAGAAATAGGTCTCTAGGTCTTCTTTATAAACAAGAATAAAGGCTTCTTTCTATGATGAAGAAAGTTTTTCATGTTCCTAATTCTTATTCATTACATGAATTAAAGATTTAACCAGAATATCTTATAAAGTGAATATTTTTGCTTTTGCATCAATTTTTGACTATTTGTGTCAAATTGAGCAGGAGATTAGAAGACCCTTCCAACTCTGTTATTCTGTTAATTTCAAACTGGCAAGGATTTTTGGAAGTGTTTGCCATTGGCTACTTCATAGGCCTGGAACAGAATTTTTATACTGGTTGTTTTATTTATTATTATGCACCCAGCCAGAGTTGGTTTAGATGAGATGGATGGTTATATAAATTTAATAAATATATTAGCTAATTCACATTTAAATAATGATATCCTGGAAAATTACACAACTTCTGTGACATTTGTAAATCCCTTACTTATTCATTTGTATTTTTCTTTCTTATTGTTCCATTTCTTTGCTTATTTATTTATTGTTACATAGCAGGAAGAAAGTAGAGAGACAAATTCCTGAAATTTTCAAAGTATAGCAGAAAGAAGAAGAAATAATACTGCATTGTTCTTACTGCCATGACACCAGCCTTATCCTAAAAAATTATCTGACGGTGTTATGAACAAGACATGTAAAGTTTGTTTGTCAAACAGATCAAGATACAAGCTCACACTGGTGCAAAATTCATTATAAGGGAAAAACAGTTCCGTTGATGATCACATATAAAAACAGTAATAAATCTGTCTTCTCTGCACAACAAATCATCCACCAGCAAGCATTTTAAAGAATGAAGGGCTGCCTGAAGCAGGAAAGGCTTGTGATGATCCTGATCTGTTTGATCAAGTTGCTATTTTTTTCAAGTATCCAAACTCCATTTGGAAATGCTTGCAAAAGACATAACCAGTCACACGTATGTGTGCATATCCACTCCAAGAACAGGGCTGTGTACACATGCTTAATGCTTTATTAGAAAGTCAATTTCTCCTCTTGCAGAAAGCCAGCTGAGCTTTCCTCAATTTAAATGCTAATTAGGTCTGGTTTACCCACACAGCAGAGTTAAGTTGCACAAAATAATCATCTTGCAATTGGGGAATGACCCTATTAAATGCAACCATATATAAAGTACAATCTCTGTTTGCGTTTTTTAAACAGTATATTAGACAAATACATTTCTAGCTTACCCATAATACATAGGGTATTATCTTTACACAGATACTGTATATTTTGAATATGCAAATATTAAAAACTTATCTTTCCCTACCTGCCATGAAAGACATTTAACCTGCCTCCGCAGAACTCTACTACCCTTGCTACAATGTAAGACAATGCTTTCCATTGTTACCAAGACAGAAATAGAATTAATTAAACTCTGGTGAACAATTTAATTTCTACCCATACAGCATTAACTGTCCCACAGATATGAAGTTTTTCTATTACAGGATAAAAGAGAGGATGCATTTCAAGTACTGTATTTAGTTTAAATCATATACTACAGAATTTTATCCATTGCCTGGAACATATTGTTCCAAGTGTTTCTATGTTTCTCAATTGGCTTATTTGTTTTTGTCATTTCTTCAAACCATACTTTGAGAAGGCATCAGCCAACAAAACAGTGAGCACACACATTCAATCCCTGCTGCTACTGACTAGGAGTTAAAGAATGAGGAAGTATGTGGGTGACAGAATCTGTTCGCATTGAGAGATTAAGCATCTTATTGGACTGCTGCTTTGTGGCAGCTGGAGATCATAAATTGAGACACTGGAGCTCCAAGAGAGAGATTCATTCATGCAAAAGCTTCCTGCTCTCTCATTCTTTCCCCCATAAACAGTAATCCTATATACTTTTAACTTGCCACATCAACAAACTAGGGACAGTAGTTCATGCAGTGAATTGTGATGATGTCACCCTGAGGAATTAATCTCATTTATGCTTCTTCATTCATCAACATATATATGTAGCACACATTTTTAAAAAAGAGATCTAAAAAATAAACACAAGAAAAGTAACTCATTACACGTACAACACATGATGGAGGTGCTATACTGTTTAGCCTTGAAGTTGCCAGTTGCAACAATGTGTGTTAATAGACTATTTCTATTCTCATATTTCTGAACTTCTTTTGCAGATGCGTTACCAAATGCAAAAAGTGTGTACTCTGCACAAACATTAGAAAGCCTAAAAATAATTGTCAGAAAAATATTCTTTTGTTCTTAATCATGACCTGTGTTGAAATGAATCTACATTGCACTTTCTTCAATAAGTTCAGCTCAGTCCTGTTCAGAACTGTGAAAAACATTTATTTATTTATTTATTTTTATTTGTTTCAATTTGTATACCGCCCTTCTCCAACAGGACTCAGGGCGGTGAACAGCCAGAATAAAAACAGAACATACAAAATTTAAAAACAGTTTAAAATAATTAAATATTTTTGGCCGCAGTTTAAAACAAACCCAATTTAAAATCAATTAAATTTAACCCAAAACTGTGGGATCAAGCCAGCCCGGCTAGTTGAAATAAATAAGTTTTCAGGGCCCGACGAAAAATCCGGAGGTCTGATATTGTACGTATCTCTGGGGGGAGGTTGTTCCAGAGGGCGGGCGCCGCCACAGAGAAGGCTCTCCCCCGGGGGTCGCCAGCCGACACTGTCTGGCGGACGGCACCCTGAGGAGGCCCACTCTGTGCGAGCGTACTGGCCGGTGGGAGGCTATTGGTGGCAGAAGGCGGTCTCGTAAATACCCCGGCCCTAAGCCATGGAGCGCTTTAAAGGTGGTCACCAACACCTTGAAGTGCACCCGGAAGACCACCGGGAGCCAGTGCAGCTCGCGCAGGAGAGGTGTCACATGGGAGCGCCCCGTCGCTCCCATAATCCCCCGTGCGGCCGCATTCTGGACCAGCTGGAGCCTCCGGGTGCACCCCAGCAGCCCCAACATGCTGCTGCTTTTCTAATTTACTAAGCAATTCTTCAAAACATACTTTTAAAAATGTAAAAGCAATTTCCTTGACCAATTTTCTTTAATTAGTAAATAGCAGCAGAGACTATGAAACAGGGCAATCTAGCACTTTATGAGTCTATTCCTCATACTCTGTGAATGGATTAAAATAAGATGATGACTTGCATGCACAAAACAATCAGTGTCAGCTTGCCTAAGCAACGTAGAGGCCAGAATGCAATTTAGTAGGGATCCAGATCTTCAGGGCTTTGTCAAAACCTGTTCTTCTCAACAGGTTTCTCTTGGATAGCTGGCTTGTCCAGACAGAGTAGAAGGAAAAGGGTAACTGGACATTTATCCTAGGCCCATGATGGCGAACCTATGGCACACATGCTAGAGGTGGCACACAGAGCACTCTCTGTGAGCACACGCGCCATCGCCAGCTGCTCTACTGGTTTCCAGTGCACATATGGAGTGCACGTGCCAGAGCGCCGAAGACCAGCTGGCCAGTATGCTTTCTGGCGCTCTGGCACATGTGAAGACCAGCTGGCCAGCTTGCATGAGCACACCGGAAATTGGAAGAGCAGTGGTTCTTCCAGTTTCCGGCACTTCGGCACGTGCACATTGCAGTTTAGGCACTCTATGCCAAAAAGGTTCGCCACCACTGTCCTAGGCTATAAATAATACAGAAGTGAGGACCAGAATGCTACCAACTACACCCTCACTTTGAAGCTCCCAAATCAATAATTAAGAGAAGTATACCAGGTTCAAAATGCTGGTGAGACCTTAGCCCCCTCAGAGAGGGCTCGTAACTTGGGTGTCCTCCTGGATGCGCGGCTGTCTCTAGAAGATCATGTGACGGCTGTGGCCAGGGGGGCTTTTTATCAGGTTCGCCTGATTCACCAGTTGCGGCCCTTTCTGGATCGGGACTCCTTGCGCACAGTCACTCATTTATTTTATTTTTATTTTATATTGGATTTCTATACCGCCCTTCTCCCTGAGGACTCAGGGCGGTGTACAGCCAGATTAAAAAACATGCAGAACAAATATTAAAAACAATTAAAAGATATATAAATTTGGCCCAATTAAAACTCATTTACCAATTAAAAACGTTTAAAACATTTAAAAACAGTTAAAAATTTCATCTTAAGCCAGCCCGGCTTGTTTAAATAAATGGGTTTTAAGGGCGCGACGGAAGGCACTGAGGTCTTGGATTCTCCTTATCTCTGGGGGGAGCTGATTCCAGAGGGTAGGTGCCCCCACAGAGAAGGCTCTCCCCCTGGGGGTCACCAGCCTACATTGTCTGGCTGATGGCACCCCGAGGAGGCCCTCTCTGTGGGAGCGCACGGGTCGATGGGAGGTCGTTGGTAGCAGCAGGCGGTCTCGAAGATAGCTCATGCCCTCGTCACTTCCCGTTTGGACTACTGTAATGCTCTCTACATGGGGCTCCCCTTGAAGAGCACCCGGAGGCTCCAACTGCTCCAGAATGTGGCCGCGCAGGTGATTATGGGAGCGATACAGCGCTTCCATGTAACACCACTCCTGCGCGAGCTGCACTGGCTTCTGGTGGTCTTCCGGGTGCGATTCAAGGTGTTGGTTACCATCTTCAGAGCGCTCCATGGCTTACGACCTGGGCACTTACGAGATCGCCTTCTGCTACCGATAGTCTCCCACTGGCCAGTGCGCTCCCACAGAGGACTCCTCAGGGTACCGTGGGTCAAACAATGTCGACTGGCAACACCCAGGGGGAGAGCCTTCTCTGTGGGGGCACTCGCCCTCTGGAATGAATTGCCCCCAGAGATACGGATGATCCCTGACCTACGCACCTTTCGCTGTGCCCTCAAGACGTTATTGTTCCAACAAGCTGGGTTGGCCTAAATATTAATTTTAATGGGTTGTTTTTGTTTTAATGACGTCGGGGCCAAATTATTTAATGTGTTTTTAAATTGTTTTTAAATTTTATATGGGTCCTTGTTTTATCTTTGGCTGTGCACTGCCCTGAGTCCTTCGGGAGAAGGGCGGTATAAAAATTAGATAAATAAATAAATAAATAAATAAATAAAT
Organism: Pantherophis guttatus; assembly: GCF_059756535.1. Taxonomy (NCBI): domain Eukaryota; kingdom Metazoa; phylum Chordata; class Lepidosauria; order Squamata; family Colubridae; genus Pantherophis; species Pantherophis guttatus. The sequence continues at coordinate 248,534,298 of NC_142064.1, forward strand.
AAATAAATAAATAAATAAATAAAATCTCCACCACCAGCCAACTTTGTCTTGAGTCTACCTAAAAAGAACTACTTGAGCTTAGCCTCTCTTTCTTGTCACTCCAGTGGAGATAGATCATGCTAGGGGTGATGGATTAGGCCATGCTCTTCACATAGCACCACAGAAAGCACCCAGCTCTTGAATACTTGCATACCTGGAGCTCCTCCAATTATGTTGTTTTGCATTACCAGTTAAATGCCCACAGTCAGCTTCTGACTGTTCAAATATTCAAATATTAATTCACGATAACCCAGAACATACCACAAACTCAAGGCTTTCTGCATAGCAAATAGGCATAAAAGTTAACTTTCACAAGTGTCCAGAGAGTCAAATATCATGTTCAAAAAACTCCAAGAACAGTCTTTCCAGTCTAAAGTTCCAGATAACTAAACAACTGTATACAGGCAGGTCTCAATTTACAACAGTTCATTTAGTGACCATTCAAAGTTACAACGGCACTGAAAAAAGTGACTTATGACCATTTTTCAGACTTACAGCCACTGCAGAATCCCCATGGTCATGTGATTTACATTCGGATGTTTGATAACTGGTTCATATTTATGACGGTTGCAGTATCTCGAGGTCATATAATCCCCTTTTGTGACCTTTTCGCAAGCAAAATCAATGGGAAAGCCAGATTCACTTTACAACCGTGTTACTAATTTAACTGCAGTGATTCACTTAACGAATGCACCAAGAAAAGTCATAAAATGGGACAAAACTCACTTAACAAATGTTTCACTTAGCAACATAAATTTTGGGCTCAATCGTGGTCATAAGTCAAGACTACCTGCATAGACAGAGTAACAGACAGGAAAAGAGTCAATAGCACAAGTCTAGAGCCCTGGTGGTACGGCAGACTAAAGCACTGTTATTAACATCAGCTGCCTGCAATTACTGCAAGTTCAAATCTCGCCAGGCTCAAGGTTGACTCAGCCTTCCATCCTTTCTAAGTTAGGTAAAATGAGGACCCGGATTGTGGGGGCAATAAGCTGTATAAATATACAAAAGTATGAAGGCTATTGCTTAACGCATTGTAAGCCGCCCTGAGTCTCCGGAGAAGGGCGGCATATAAATCAAATTAAATTTTTTTACAAAAACAAACAAGTCATCTCTTTTATATAATTGGTTGAATCCTGCTTCTTCCGGTCAAGTAGATGACTTGACTTCTTTTGCTCTTCTTAACTTGCAACGTATTGCTGTGCTTGGGACTTGCCTAGCTCAGGCTCCTCAGGTACACTCCCTTTAGCAATTTCTGTTATCTATCCTTTCTTTGTGCAAGCCCACTGCTAACCCTGATTTGTTTGCACTCCCGCCTCCCCCAACCGTAGAGTTATTACTTATAGTTTGTGTGTGCCTCTGGCTAATAGATCCATTCTAGCAACATCTGGAATAAGTCCATATTAAAACTGGACTATAAGTTCAACATAAATTTATATTGTAAAGTAACAATTTAGGGTTACTTCAATTACCGTATTTTTCGGACTATAAGATGCACCTTTTTACCCCTAAAAGGGGGTGAAAATTTAGGTGTGTCTTATAAACCGAATGTACCCCTGCCCACCCACTGGGCCTCACCCTTTGGCCTGTGCCTCGCAGCAGTTACCTTCTTGCAAACAAACAGCAAGAAAAAACAGCCCCTTTCAGCTTCAGCATAGGTTAATTAGCACAAGTTGATTAGATCAGCCTCCTGACTCTCAGCTGATTTGGGCAGGGCTGTCCTGCTTGCCGCAAAGAGTGCTGGAGCAGATTTTTTTTCCCTAGCTATGCTGAAAAAACAAAACTGAAAGTAAAGCAGGCTCTTTGCTGCAACATGACAAAATGAGGCATAGAGAGATTTCTTTTTCTTTTTCCACACCAAAAAAGGTAGGTGCAAACAATGGGAAATTTAAGGCAAAAGAGGAGAGTTTAAGATTTTAAAACACAAAAGAAAAAAAGCCCTATTTAACTAGGGAATTGTAATAATTGAGATACTATTAATTGTATATTGTGTTGAAAGCAGAAATGGTTAAGTTGTGGTTTGGAGGAATATATGGGGAAAATTATTTGGTTTATTATTATTGGTAAATATAATTAATTGATTTGTAAGAAATTGGATTGCATGGAAATAATTGGAATATTCATGTTCATATTGATTAATATACAAAAAAGATAGTTATAACTAATTGATTTATATAAAAATGTTGAATTTGTATTAAACAATTGTAATATTAAATAATTAACCAATGTGAGGATGGATATAAAAATAGATGACAATGGGAAGGGGTATAATACAGAATAGAAGGGAAAAATTGAATTTGATTAAGATTAGAGATGAGAATGAAGGGTAATATTGGTTTCTTTAAAAAAAATAGATGAGGAATAAATATGGCAAAAAGGAAATATAGAAATTGTAAATTTAATTGAAATGACTAAACACTGTTTAAATTTGTGAACCAGCCAAATACTCTGTTCAAAGAAAATACATTGTATGTTTGTATGTGTGTTTGTCTAAAAAATAAAAAAAAAAAACAACCAAAAAAAGTAGGTGCGTCTTATACTCTGAAAAATACGGTAGTTTTTAATGAAACAACATACTAAGAAGTTACAAAATTTGATGGCATGACTCAACAGATTCACTTTTATACAAAACTTTGAATAAAATATTTACATAACATTATTAGAGTTTCAGAAAGGTACAAGCTTATGAATTGCCAATATTTTTTGGGTCAAACATTCACGTTTTGTGAAGTTTTATTGTATTACTACAAATCTATATTGTTCAATATAACAGTATTATTTTATTGCTGTGCTGTTTGTAATTCTCTGATGTAATTTAATCCTATATTGTTCTGAGGAAATAAGATACTCAATCATTGTTTTAATTGGAGCAGTATATAACTCTTGGTAAATACAATAAAAATAAATCAAATCAGAAATTTGGAACAAAATAAGGCAGTCTGTCATGTTTACTGTGAAGGAAAGTTAAAAATATTCTATCCTCTCAGATGTTTGTTCATGGAAAGGCCTGAATATTTTAGTCCCAATATTATGACTTTTTCACTTTTTATCCCATAAACTTACTTTTAACCTTTATATTAGTAAAAGCAAACAGCATCCATACTAAAACAATCTAGGGCTGCAATTTTTCTTTTTCTTTTTCTTCTTCTAATTTTCCTGAAGTCATTACTTGGGCTTTTTCGACACACAGTGTCGAAAAGCACTTGCAGCTACACACAGTGTTAATTTTTGCAAATCCTTTGTTTACTATTCGGCAACACTGGAAAAATACACACACACTAAGGTAATCACTGAAAAAACTGTTTAAATTATATGATAAAAGAATACTGACCTGATACTCTTCTGTTAAACTTGTTAATAACAGGAGCTACAAAAGAAACAAAAAAGTTCGGTTAGGAAATAACTGGTTGATAAAATTATTAAAGAGGATCATAATTATCTAACAACAGATTCATCAACTTGTTATCCTATAACAGGTTGGCTTTATTATTACTGATTTTAATTAAACTTCCAAAGCTTTATTTTAACTGCATATTTAATGTTAAGATTTTCCTGAAATTAACTTGAAGCCCAGACAAAAAGATACCTCTAAGAACTTTAAGATTAAAACAAATTCTGTGCTGCTGCAAGAGAATAGAAAACTGCCTTTATAAACAGGGCACAGAAGGAAGGCTTTCCTCTTATAACAGTTTTTTTTTCCTTCAATTCTCTCATAAACACAGAAGAAAAATATAACATGTATTATATGCAGTCCATGAACAAGTATGAAATTCTTGATTTAAAGTAAATTGCTGCTTAAATGTCAGGTTGGCAGATGTATCTAAAATACAATAAAATGCAAAGTTCAGTAATTTGTTAGACGAAGGTCCTTCTTTGTAGGTAAGAACTGCCCAAAGCAATTTGCTGTGCTTTTACAGTATTTCGTAGGATTTAATTTTCATAAAACAGATGCTCAGACTTAACTGTTACAGTACACAGTAAAAAGTTAAGTATAAATAGTCCTCAATTTACAAATGGTTGCTTAGATGATCTATCTGAGGGGGAATTATGACCCAGATTCGAATTTCTGACAGCTCCCCCCCACCCCTGGCAGTTATTTCTAATTAAATTTATATATTTTTGGCAGTTATGCCAAAAATTGTCCTTTACTCCTTTAGTAATCTTTCAGTAAAACTGCACCCATAGTGAACAATTGCTCAACAATTCCAGTAATTTGCTTAATGACTGGTGCAAATACCGTATTTTTCAGAGTATAAGACACACCTTTCTCCTCCCTAAAAGGGGGTGAAAATTTAGGCACGTCTTATACACTGAATGTAGCCCCGCCCACCCACGGGCCCCCACCCTTTGGCCTCTGCCTCCCAGCAGTTACCTCCTTGCAGCAAGCAGCAAGAAGAAACAGCTCCTTTCAGCTTTAGAACAGCCTAATTAGTACAAGTTGATTAGCCTTCCGACTCTCAGCTGTTTTGCTCTCAGCTGTTTTGCATGGGCCTCTGCTGCTTGCTGCAAGGAGGTAAATTGCTGGAGCAGATTTTTTTTCCCCAAGCTATGCTGAAAACGAAAATGAAAGTACAGCAGGCTGTTTGCTGTAAAGAGGCAAAATTGTTGGGAGGCAGAGGCAGATTTCTTTTTCTTGTTTTCCTCACCAAAAAAGGTAGGTGCGTTTTATAGTCCAGTGCATTTTATACTCCGAAAAATACGGTAGTTGCAACCGTGATGAGCAGACTCCATTACAGTTGTAACTCAAGGACTACCTGTAGTTCTAGATTAAACTTCTTACTGGAAGAATCTTTTCACTTTTATGCTATCTGCCATAATCAATCTTGCTGTAAAATTATTTTCCAGGAATCACCCTTTGGGTGTAGTCATTTCTCTTTTGAAAACATCTATCAGGATCTAATTCTGGTCAAGGAATAGCAATCAGACAGGCAATACATTTAGCTATCTATAAGTAACTGGGACATGAAGATGAATGTTCAACTTTATATGTGGATTAATCTATTCCATCATTGGTATTTTGTATTACCAATAAAATGAGGAAACACTTTCAGCTTCATTTAACTGAGGATGGAGGGTGAGATATATTTTTTTAAAGGTCTGCAATGATTTACTAATTTAAGTTTTTGAGTTGCCCATGCTATCGGATACTAGCTACTATCAAATATTCTGACATGAATTTTAAAGCTGTACAAGATCATCAATCAGTATGAAGCAATTTCTATTCATTTAAAGCCTAATCCATGTTATGCATATTCATGTAATATCAAACCTAATCATTTTCCTTTGTCTCAGGTAAAAATAAATCAGGGGTGTGCAACCATAGCAACTTTAATATTGCTGGGGAATTCTGGGAGTTGAAGTCCCCAAGTCTTAAAGTTACCCAGTTTGGAAACTTTGATCTAAACAGACATATGACTGCCTTGTATAAGCAACTACATGTTAACAAAATAATAATAAATGATCCAAAACTGGTATCACAACAGCAACCAGGCTAACAAATAGCAACTATATGTCAACAGAAATAGCACCTACTGTATGTCAACAGAAAATTCATTCAGCTAGAAATGAAATTAAGAGGAATAAAACACAAGCAACAAAAACAGATCCTGTGAATCGGGGGGGAAATGGATCATGAAAGCAATGTTATTCCTTCGACTGCATTTTTTTGCTTAACAGAATCTCCATGTAAGGTGACTTCCTTCAAAGAAACACATGGTCATTCTCTTTCTCGCCATCATTTGGATTCTAGTCTTCCTTCTGCACAGAATCAGAAGCTCCCACTGCTAGAAGCCAAAAAGAACTTTTGATGGCATCTCTTCTACATTTTAGACTGAAGAATCCTTCCTACCTCTGATGCTGCTTTTCACAGATGAATATGTCTTATTTCCACCCATAACTTGCTACTAACAAGCATAATTTCATTCATAGGGAAACATGAAAATCTAGGGGGAAAGTGCACAGTTCCTCATTGGAATCCCTTCTCCTGGCATCATTTTATTTTTCCCTGAAGAACTGGAACAAATTAAAAAAAAATCAGCTACATAACAGTCTCTTTCAAAATAACTTGAGGCAAAACATTCATGTAAATTAACTCTAGCATTTTACGAAAGAATTTTTTTTCTGCCTAGAATCATTACATTTCCAGTGTTGAAGACAAACAGTAAGAGCAAGAGGAGAATACTTCCCTGCTTTCACTGCCATTGTCATTTTTATATAAGAGAGGAAAGGAGGTTTTAGATCCTTGTGGATTTTATTGCTCACTTTGGTAGAGGTGGGCAAATCTGTTCCTGTCATTATGGTAAGGTCTTGAAGACCCACAAGTGCAGTGACATGGTCAGCTGTGTATTCTTATCAAGTACATTAGGAATAAGAAACTGGTTCTTCTGCATGCTCAGACAAAACCACCCTAAAGATTTCCACAAGAACTCCTCTACCCAACTATTGCAGTCTGCCTTTGAGATCCACAAAAGAATATGGCAACTTAAGGAACTAAAAGGAACAACTTAGCCCAGGATATTGTTTCTCATACTGTAGTAGCTACCTAAGTGCCTCTGCTGTGCTTCGAAACAGAAGAGCAAGACATACCCTTTCCTGCCATTGTTCCATGGTTAATGCTAGTATTTAAAAAACCTTTATTTTTTATCACCCACAAATTTCATTACCTAACAGTAGGACTCAAGCAGTTTATGGTCAAGTTTGCAAAAAATGAAATAGCAGAAATTCTTAAGAAATTCTTTACAAACTTCCCTCCACAAAGAAAAAAAATCTCTTTTATTTCCCACTTTTTGCTTTTTCTTTTTAATCAAAACTTAAAAGGAAAGAGGACTTCTTATACATGATAGTAAGGTTTATTCAAGAGTGTTTAATGAGGACATTTGTGTAAATTCAAACATGCTTCATTCAAGTGCTAATTGACTTTTTAAAAAAAACTCCAGAAGCTTAGTGAGGCAGGACTTAACTTTGTGGAATCCATGCTGATTTTCTTTCAGCATGATTGAATATGAATGATGATTTTGCTGTAACAGATAACAGCCAAGCTATAATTTCTCAAATCCTCCTTAGGTTCCTTTTTTAAAAAATGGTGTTATATTGTTTCCCTGACAGTTTTCTGGCATTTCAAGAGATCCAAGTGTCAAGCCTCTTTATCACTAGTCCATTTTTTAAAATGTTCGTATTCAAATGTGACTATATTTTAGTCTGTTCTCAATTTCCACTTGCATATATAATAAAGAGCAGTGCGGTTGCTGTTCCTTATCAGTAATACAACAACATCTTGCATTGGATCATGAACCTCATTTAGGATTAACTTTGGAGTTGTTTCCTGTCTAATTGGTTCCAAGACCATCTCTTTTATGGCTGCAATATTTAGAAATCGTTTTTGTCATCACATGAGCATGAATACTCAGTATACATAAGAATATCTGAAGTCCCCCTTCCAACTTCTCCATACACTTTCCTTATTTCTTTTACCTACCAACATAATTGTTGGTACTTGGATCAGTTGAACAAAAGCATATCTTGGCAGATAATTTGTATGTGTAATCATATTTTATTAAACTTACAGGCCTGACCCTGGACGACTCAACAAAATTCAAAGAAATCTATAGTCTGATATTGCTGGCATTAGATAGATATTAAGCTTTATTTATTAGCCAGATATTACAGATAGTCCTTGACTTACAACTATTTGTTCAGTGACCATCCAAAGTTACAATGGCCCTGCATGGCATTTATGACTGGTCCTCAGAGTTCCAACTGTCCCAGCACCCTCATGAGCTGGGCAGTTTGCAACCAATTCATACTTAACAACCAGCTGCAGCACTCCATAATCAGATGATCGCCATTTGCAATCTTTGCTGCCAGCTTTCCCAGAGACTTGGAATCTGAATTTTGATCACATGACCATAAGGATGCTGCAACAGTCATGTGAAAAACTGTTGTCACAAGTCACTTTTTTTCAGTGCAGTTCTAACTTCAAATGGTCATTAAATGAATGGTTATAACTGTAGGACTAGTACTACAATTTGCTCTTATGGGCCTGTCTTCAAAGATGATTTGGAAGTTTCTGCTGGTCCAGAATGCAATGGTCTGAGAAATAATGGGTATAACTTGTCTCTCCTATGTAACATCATTACTTCAGGAGCTGCCATGATTGTCAATAGGGTCCTGGGTGCAATTCAAGATGCTGATGTCACCTCTAAATCCCTTTATGGAATAGGCCTGGATATCTTTGGGACTGCCTCCTCTGGGAACAATCTGCCATTCTAATGAGATATAGCAGGGGAGACTTGCTATAGTCCTTGAACCCTAAGAATTAAAGAAAAAATGTAATGTTCTCTTTGTTGCTTAATGTTTTTATGGATAAACATATAAGGAATGCTTGTGGTGATGATAAATTTGTGTTATTTATGGGGACATGAATGCATCTGTTCCTCTGCATTCAAATGATACTGTGCTGGCTGAGGACCCAAATAATGAAAAGTATGGATATGAAATAAATGGATCAAAGTTGAAACACAGGTTTAACTAATGTAGGGAAATAAGTCCATTAAACCCAAGGGGGATTTTATACCTTCACAAAACAATGGATGGGATAGATTTTGCATATTGTATGTTATAGATTTTACAAATGTAATATGAGCTGCATACACATTTTATACATTTGCAGAATGCATAAAATCCATAATGTATAATGCATGTTCAAAATGGCAAATGGATTTTATCCACTGAATCTGCTAAACCAAGGTCTGCTAATCTAAGAGTAGTTAGTTGTCTTTTGATAGGAAAAATGGAAATCAAGTACATGAATTTAAACACCTTGATAGTTTGCTTATTAAAGGTGGAAAAGGAGGTGACGACATTTTAAAATGTGCAAAAGTTGACAGAAATATGATGAAGAATATGAGATCTATTGTGAGGAGTAAACATCTGTTGAAAGAAAATTCAGCCTATTTTATGAGGCCTCTATAAAGTATAGTCAAAGATCTCTGATGCATGAAGAAAAAATATTTTCACTAGAAAGTTGGGAACAACCTTAGGTAATAAATCATTATGTGACCCTGGAACTTCCAAACTTGCCTGAAAATAAAAATTTCCTGGTTTAAAGAAGCAAAAACAGCTCTATAGAAAAGCAGGTTTCTATCTACTTTATTAAGTTGGATTTGTCAATTAAATCCGATGTGTCAGGAGAAACAGAAAACTGTTGAATGTAACAGTGATAAAGTACTTAAGTGTGCATTTTGTAGTAAAACAGAGTGGGATAAGAATGAATGATTAATGAATGTGGAATATCATGAAGGACTAAACTGAAGCAATTGGATCATTTCCAGGATGTGAACATGAAGTAAAAGCAAATGACAAAACAAATATATGAAAAATGAATGTATCTAGATTAGGTCTAAGACATTACTGCCACAAGTAAAGTCTAGTTAAGAAAACATGTTAGCAAATGAAACTTTAATAGAATGGAGGCAAACAAAGTCGCAAAGACACGGGACGAATATTACTATAATTCTACTTAGTCTGGAAAAAAGCCAAAACTTGTGGAAGCTAAATCAATGGCAAAGGAACAAAACAGAGACATTGTTGGAGTAATCTCACCAGTGTTCCTGAATTTTATCACCAAATATTAACTGCTGCAAACCCTCTATTGCCAAATATTTATACAATCAGGATAGATCAAAATGGACTGTAGAAAAAGCCCATCTATATTTATTCAAGATAAATATAGATGGGCTTTTTCCACACCCCATTTTAGTGCTCTTCTTTCTGAAATGTTGGTGGTCAGATTTCATGAGACTCCTTATCCTTAGAAACTTTGCCCTTAACTAATGTTTAATTAAGTACAGCAGTCCAATCATGACCTCTTGGATTTCCAAAACCTCCTCGTGCAAAAAAAGTTAACTTCTTGCCACAGCTTCCATATGCAATTCAAATAGAAGCTGCAAGTCCAGGAGAAACCCACCATCTCAAGTTGTAAACCAGTTGTATTGAAAGGGGTGTGACCCTGCCCAGAAACAAATACTGTACTTCTCTTGAGTCATAGTGTGTTTATAGTCACAGCCATTCAATTGTGTTAAGATTGATTTTCTGTAAGTTTGTCTCTTCCCTCCAGACCATAACAACTTCCAGGCATAATGGTCATGCCAATGCATGACTACATCCAGCAACTGCATATAGACATGAAAAAGTAGGGATACATTTTTATTACTACTTCCCTCTACTTTCTTCAGTACTGTATTCAATGTTTCCATTAGAAGAGGAAAGCAAATCCTATTTCACCGTGAATATAAACTTCACTGCATTCTAGAATTTTAATGTTTCTTTGAATTTCTTAATATAACAAAAAGCAAAGAAACAATTACAGTACTCAGGAACTGAGGAACTTAATTGGAAATATTTTAAACCCAATATAAGAGGATACTCTGGATATCATTGTAATTTAGAACATTATCTAAGGGACTTTTATCTAACTGGTATCTGATAAACTAGAGACACCAAATTTGACAACATTAACTGAAGTCTTTGGTTTATGTGACTGGCAACCCACTATCACTGTAAACAAAACTTTTTTTTAAGTAGGGGAAGATTGCCTGCCTGCATGCCTGCCACTGTATTATGCACACAACACTTGCAACCTTTACTATATGGCCACATGTACTGCTACATTTCAGTACTGCAGTGTATAACTTAACTTGAATGTTAGACGAAGAATGAGCAATGGTGATTTTCTACTTCCTCAGGAAATCTTGGAAGTTTGTAGGTATTAAATATATCTATATATAGCACAATTTCACCCAACTGTCAACTGGTTATCTTATCTAATATATTTTAAGAAGCAGATATCAAATATATTACCTTACTATTGATATAAGAATTTATCCACCATCCAAATTTCCAAAGCAGTTTAAAATTTTGACACATTTAGCATAGGAATAGATGGATAAATTAGGAAACAAAAAATACTCAAAGCTATCAACTTTATAATAAAATGAGTACCCAAACAAACATTTACTATGTCAAAATAAACTAATCAGCTATAAAATATATAGCTGAGAGTTCAATTACAATGTTCAATAGTTACAAACTACATGACATGAACATTTACTTTTAACACACAATAACAAGGATATAATCATAACATAATTACGGTAGAGAGCTCCAGCAAAGTCAATGTTTCATCCTACTTCTGGGATTTGGGGAGAAGAAATATAATTGCCATTTTAGATATGATTTATGACTACAATGAAAAAAATTAAAATGCATGTGCTTAGAATGCTATCACTTGAAGGATAAAGAGGGGCATATATTGTAACTAAAGGAACACAGGTGAAAAAGAAAAGCACAGAGAACACCACCATATTTATATTATTGCTTTTGATTAAAATATATTTTTAAAAAGGTTTATTGCTCTTATACCATAGAACCATAGAGTGACAATGTTGTATTTCATAATTCAATTATACATACTCTATACTCCCTAAAACAGTAGAACATGGCAAACATATTTTTTTCAACTGTGAAATCTCATGGAGGCAAACCTGTTTTGTCCTCAGTATAATAGTTGCTTTAAAAACTCTGGAGAGCATCTACCAAGAGATTTTAGAAAGATTTCCAAGAACCCTTTAAAAAAAGCAATGCTCTCTGGCTTTTGGACTATCTCCCATCATGCTTGACAAAATATATCAAATTCCAAAGAAAATAAAAGCAAACTAAACACTGCTCAGAATTTATCGTGTGCCAGAGATAACCAAGATTATATTGTCAGTAAAAGGACTATCTTATCCTTTGCACACAAGGACTGTAGTACTACCAAAAGAAATTATGCTTTCCAATCAATTCTCCTTTGACATTACATCTTTTTTTCATAATGCACATTTGTACTCCTCTAAATGTTGCTTATCTCCAATTTCCAGCATAAAAATGGTTAAAGATTACTGTACTTCATCAGATATCTGCATCCCACTTGACTCAGCTTCTTATCATAAAGGAGTTATAATCCAGTCTGACCAGTTAGCATTCTTTTTCCATATTTTAATCCGCTTTTCAATAATCCTGTAATCACTAAGATTTATGCTCAATTCAATAGACAACTTACCTTTATAACAATATAGCAAACATAGTAAGGTATATTTTATTCATTTTACTCTTGTACTGTGACATTTAATATAGCAACAACATGGGTTTTCTGGCTATTTTAATGACTTTTCACAAAAAGCTATGTCAAATTAAAATAAAACACTGAATTATGTTAAAATGCCTTAAAACTAAAGGAAATTCTGCATAATCACCATTAAGTGTTTTAGCAGCTTATTCCAACAATTTTTGGTCAAAACTGTTCTATTTCAATGAATCTTCCTTCCAACAAGTATGTTCTGAATCACTGCCTTAACATGGTTAACAGACAGAATTTTTTAATTACCGTACACCAACTGCTGCTGTTTACACTATCAGATTTACCATTTTACTCCAACCACTCTATGTTGTTATTTTAACAGTTACTAGGAAACTCTGTATTTTTGCTTTCTTTTCCAAATTGGCCTTTCCTTAGCAAATTAAAACTGAGGCATGCTCTATAAATGCAGGTGCTTTTCTAGCAATGTTTAATTTAATGGATATAACTCTTTAAAGGCTCACATCAAAGTTTTATTGTACCATACATAAATACTTTACAAAGTATCTAGGAAAACGTTCTGATTTATATCCTCCATCATCTCAATGGATTTGAAGCTACTTAACTACTAAGGTTCTAAGTTATGATTGTTAATAACTGATCTAACTTTTTCTGTACATCTTAATTATTTCAATTAGTCACTCATTCATACTGATAAAGGTAACTATTTCTGAATTCAGAATATTAATTAATTATAAGTCTGGTTTGGAGGTAAAAGCACAATCCAGACCCACTAAATAGATCTACATTTGAAAAAGAGTATCATGGTTTTTCCAAATTTAACAGCAAGGTTTAATTTAATATTCATTTTATTTAATATTTGCCATGCCTAGTAAGACTTGACACTATTTAATTAATCTGCATTTTTTAAATTTTGTGTAAATCATGGTATATATTAAATGTTGCATTAATTTCAGGTCTTCAGAAATGACATTTTTCTACAAAAAGCCCTACCAATATTTTATCACTTAGAAAGTGAAGAATTTCCCCATAATGCACAGCATTCCATTTCTGTTCATTTTTGCTCTCCCTAGCAACAGCCTGATACACACTGTACAAAAACAGCTTTTTAACTGGGTCTTTCCTACTTCCCATCTCAGGAAAAGTATCTCATTAGCATCATAACCATTTTAGTTACAAAGATACAATTCAGAATACCCATTTCTCTGAAAACTTCCTCTTCCCTGATTGTTATCATATGCTAAACTTAGAAACATGTTAACTCATTTATATACAGTACATAGCACATAACTTACCAACCAGGGAAAAGAGATCAGAAAGCTGTAAGCATCAACTGAATTAACCTCTCAATTAACGGTTAAAAGTTAGACACTATTCTATCACTAAGGTTTTCAAATAGCACCTTCACTTTTGACACTTATAAAAATAGAATGTTGTGTCTGACAACACTGATATCACTTAATTCTAAGATTCCCTAAATGTTCCCCAAGGGTGGTGAACTAAATAATGGAATCCTGATACAATATGGCATATTCTCCTCAAATTTCTGGTCCCTGTACTCAGAATATTTTTAATGGCTTGCTTCGTGGATTAGCTACTTACACTATGTTCCAATTATTTGATAATTAATCCACACTTTGGCAAGCTCCTTTGGACAATTTTGAACATGAAGTAACCCAATTTTGAACCAAGAATATGCAAATAGCTATTTAGAAATGAGTTTTCAAAATATTTTTCATTGCTTACCATTAAGCATAAAGTATGTTGTAAATAAAATAATGAGACAATACAGGAAACATTCTCTAAATATTCTTTTAAATGGAGGACTGAAAAAAGTGGATAAGATGTAAAAAGCTGCTGCGTTCAAGAAAAAACATGGTAGAATATGGACAGATTCTTGAAGAATCTTCAAGAAATTCCTTTACTAAGAAGGGGGAGGGGATATCATTCAAGATACGATCTTTTTCCAATCTTTCTCTCCGTCCCTCCTAGCATGTACTATTTTAAAACAAACTACTATTCATAAATTGTTGTGTTCCAACCTTAGGAGGCTCTCTCTATTCTCTTCTCAATACAGCTGATCACACACATCCCCGCCCCCCCCCCAAAAAACCTGGACACTGAAAAGGCTGCCCCTATTCTTAAAATCACAAGGAACAGTATATTTAATCCACCTTCAGGCCTCCCCTCCCTTTCTCTCTCTCTAATCAAGGAATACCTTAGAAGCTGTTTGGTTTTGTTTTTTTCCCCAAGCTGGCTCCCTTTTTAAAAAAAATAATGGAGAAGGAAAGACTTTTCATTCAAAAAGTCACCTCCACACCTGGAGCAATAGTCACTCAGGCATATTGAAGCGAGGCAGTGTGTGTAAAGTAAAATTTTGAAAAGATCCAGCTATCCTTTTCTTTCCCACGTCAAAACGAACGAGGGGAGGCCAAGAAGCAAAAACACACTAAAAAGGGTGTCTTTTATTTTCCCACATAAGGTCACACCTACTTTTCCGCATTCAAAGAATAACCACCACCAGCACCAGCACCACCCAATACCCGCAAACAATGTTCTGGGCATTGCTATATTAACCTGGTAAATTTATACCCTGCCTCTCTTTCCCCCCACCCTCCCCAACGTTGCTTTGAGGGAGGCAGGGCAGGATTTCGCACAGCGAAGAGCTCTCTCTTTCTCTCTCTTCTCCGCTCTCCACCGTTCGCACGGCATGTTGGAAGTAGCCGCCCGGGGGCTCCCCCATCCTAACACCGAGAGCCGCCGGAGATAGTGGAGAGCGAGAGAAACCCGAGAGGGAGAAAGAGAGAGAGAGAGAGAGAGAAAAGCCCTCCGCACGTGAGGATCTTCGGATTCCAACAGCCCCCCCCCGGCCAGGAAAAAGGGGAGAAAAGGTTGCGCAGCGCGTGGCGAGAGAGACACCCCCCCACCCCAGCGGGGGGGGGGCTCCCCGGGGCTCCCCTCCCCTCCGCAACTCACGCTCGAAGTCGGAGTCTGAGTCCTCCTCGGCCGCCGCTTCCCTCCTCGACTCTTCGCCGTTTGACTCGGTCTGCATAGGCTCCCCGTCGAAGATGACTCCTTTGCCCCTGGCGGCCGCCTCCTCGCGCAGCTGCTGGTCGCGGGAATCCCTCAGGCGACCGAAGTAATCGGCGGCGAAGTCGAGGAGATCCGGCGGCCGACGCCGCAACACCTCCACGGTGTAGCCCTGCAGCAGCTCCGACAGACCCTGCGGGATCTCGATACTCATTTTGGCGAGCCCCCAACGAATTCAAGTCAGGGGAACGGAACAGCGAAGTCGCCCTAACTGCCAACCGTCGTCGCCGCCTTCCCCCACCCCCCCACCACCCCTGAGCTTCCGAAATGGGGGCCGGCGCCGGGGTCTCCCACCGCGGTTCACTCCCCTTCTCGAGCCCTTTTCTCCCCCCTCAGCGCCAAGGGAGCCGCGCTCGCGCCGCCGCCTGACACGCGAGAAAGAAAGGGACTGAGGGTGGGGGGAGGAGGGGAGGGGGCGGGGCGGCAGGGAGGGAGGGAGGGACTGGGACGGAAGCGCACAACGCGCTACGCGCTCCAAGCAGGAAACGGCCAACAGCGCGAGCGAAGGCGAGGTGGTGGGGGGGGGGGAGAAAAAGGGGGCGGCGGCGGCGGCGGCGCCCGAGGTGGGAGGCGTGAATTAGGTGGAGGGAAAAAAAAAATGGGTGGAATCAGTTGCGTCACAATACCGAAGAAGGGGCGCGCGAATGGAACGCGTTTAAAGGAGTAACTGTAATATGGAAGGGTGGGCGATGTCGACGTCGCGCGTGCGCAGAGCAAGGCCGGGTTTCAGGTGGGAGAACCCGCGTTTTGGTACTGTTAATTCCTTCGCGGGTTCTTAGCCGGCTGTGGGAAGGAAAGGGTTGGTTGGGTTGCGGTGATTAAAAAAAAAAAAAGGGGGGGGGGTTGTTTGCGATGATGTTGTGCTTCGGGTTGACATCGGTTCGTTGTCTTCCCGATGATTGGAAAATACGCGACGACTCTTCTTTAGTAACTTTCCCAAAATCCGTAAATTGCACACCTCAAAATTGTTCAGAAATTGCCCCTCGGCTCCACAATGAACCACCAACTAACTGTCCAGCTGCTTTTACCTAAAGGCAGCCGTTTGAAAAATGTGAATTAAGCTTGTCAACGTGCAAATAAATGTAAACATTTTTCCAAAGCGGATCTTTTTTTTTTAGTTTTCCTGATTTTCAAAACTTCTGGATATTTTTTTTTTTTAAAAATCATGTTCTGGTTGTGGCGGCATTACATTATTGGCCATTTTTTGATGTATGGGAGAGAGAGGCGTTATATTTAGTAAAAGAAATAAAGATTTTATCTTGCTATTTCATCAGTGTTAGCTCAGGTAGTGGAATAATTGGCAAGTATTATGTCAGCTCTTCCTTTATCACTTCTGTAAACAAAAGTTGTTATCCTCATCTAGCCCTCCTATTTTACTAATACAAGAGGTCCCTAAAATGTGCTTCCTGGGGGACAAAAAAATTTAAACTAAATCCCTACCACCCTGCTTCTTACAAAAGGTAGAGATGCTGCTCTGAATATGGACTAGATGCCTTCAGCTTTTTTCTTAAACAGAAGGAAAGCAAGCACCAAATTGTGGAAGTGGCACCAAATATCCAGAGAAGTGTGAGACTCCAATTGGGTGTATACAAGTCGAGGCTTCACAACTACCGTATATGGCAGGATGCTTTAATCTGGATTCTTGTACTGAGTATGGAATTGGCCTCAATGACTTAAATGTTGTAGCCACTAGGATTTGGACTGTAGGGTCATGAGTCTTATGGGCCAACAAGCATTTATATTTAATCACTTGCATATCTCATTCATTTGTGATATATGAGGTTATGAACAACAATGAGCTGTTCATAACCTTAGATTTAGCAAGAGCCTAAAACCTCAATTTCAAGAGGTCAGCCTTGGTGATGTAACAATATTGGGTTGAGTGATATCACAAAAACCCTCATGAGATCACATGCTTCCCAAGTGATAGTTTTTCTTTCTGTGATAGGAAATTTTAATTTCTCTATTAAACCACTAACTTTTTCATCCATCTTTCCTTCTGCTACACTTTTGCATATTTATCTAAAAATGTGTTTTCACTCTCAACATTATACCTGAATATTATTTATGCAACATTATCGCATAGCAATATTAAACTGCTCAGAAAACTATCCTATCAGTCCTTAACTGCTTCTGATTTGCATATATGTTACATATAAAATATTTAATTTTATCAGTATTGAGATTTTCTCTCTGTTCCTTTTATTCCTTTTGTGTCATGTCTTTCAGATTGAGAGTTTCCATGCAAAAATTATCAGTAAGTCATTTAAGAAATCTTGCTGGCCTAAAACACTTTAAAATAATAAAACAATAAATGTATTCCTCTGGTATGCTGTTCAGCAAGCCAGCTGAGCCTCACGTGCTGCATTAGAGAAAGACTCCAAGTCATAGATGGAGCACTAAAGCAAAATATGTCCATCAACCTGTATATCCATTTGGCTGTCAGGCCATTCAATTTACACTTAGTTTGTCAAATGTTTGTTGAAACAAAGGCATATTGTGTCCCCAGCATTCCTAATATGTGCAATCTGACCAAAAAATAAGTTTGGTCTAGCAGGATTTGTACATGGCTGGATAATTATAGCATTTGTTTCATGTTGTTTATAGACTGATCTATGATGTGCTCTGGAATCTTCTCAGGATCAACGTCAGACTTTTTGGTTCCCTGGATTTTTCCTTTTTGGAAGGTCAGAAGTAACATTTGTTGGTCATTTGGTACTTCACTAGAGGATTTCTGAAGGATAATATATAAGTGCTTTGCCAGAAACTGTCGTTCAGCTAGTTTCTAAGTATACAATTTATCAGATCTTAGAAATTTAAACTCAAAGTAAGGAGGTATTCCCTGACCAAAAGTTTATTAACTTCAAACTTAAATTCTATCCCTTCATCCTGCTTTCCTAGTGAAAGGGTTTTGATCTGTTTTTAGACTGAATAAGAGTTGGATAGCTCTGGCTTTTCTTTATTACCTATCAGCATTTAGCCTTCTCTGCTGAGCAGTTGGGTATGCTCGTTCTTTATGTTTTGAACATAACTAAAAAAAAATGTATCTCTTGCTACTTTCAGCTCATTCTAAGCATTCATTTTCCTAACACCAGCTCTATAGTTCTAGGTTATCCATACGTCACCCCTTTGAAGTAGTCCAGGCAGGAAATACAAACCATGAGTATCAACCCTATCTTTATTGTCAGATTAAAGTGATAAAATATGCAAGTCTGAAAGCACTTTTACTTTCCAGAAAATTAGGAAGAGTCCCTTCTGAGATACTTCCCATGCGCCTTTTGTTTTTGTGGGCTGAGATGCCTTTGTGAAGTTTTTGGTGCTCCCTGAGCTTGGTTGTTTTCTTGCAAACATTGTATTACTCAACTAGATAGCATCAGTGCTAGAAGGCACCTTTTGCATGATGGTTGTCCAGTTTGCAGCTCTTCCTTCTGACTTTCAAGTCATTCCCACGTATAATACTCTTCCATTTGTGTCCTGTCCCTAATGGATGAAATTTCTAACAAATACAGTTAACATGAGAGATTTAAATTGTGAAACAAAGATGCAGCATGTACAGGAACAAAAGAAAAAGAAATGAAAGTTACATTTGTTGAAGATTATTATAAGAAATGCTCACTATATTTTCCTCGTGCACAAAAAGTATATCAGTTGTTTACTCAAGCAGTTAATGTCTTTGAAAATGAACTTTGCAAGTATGTTATAAATGCAGTGCATTTTCCCTATAAGTGAAACCTTGTTCACTGATTACAGAAACAGCTATATGTCTGCAAAATCTATGCTTTGACTTTGGGCCCCTTTTGAAGCACAAGGTACAGCTGGCTACACACACACAATATAAAGTTTAGTACTTTTAAATCAGAACACAGTACTTGGCAGATAGATAAGCACTTGACACTTGTCTATTCTTAAAACCCAGAAGCATCAGTAACATACAGGCTTTTGATTTGATGACGCCATTGTATGTTGTCGGTATAAATACGTCTGTGTTGCTCTTGGTATGACAAAAGGAAGAAAAAAGCAATGGTTATTTGAGTTGTTAAGTTCTACTCAAAACTATGACCTTGGCTGAGCTTGTCAGTTACAGCATATTTATTATTCCCTTATCAAGAGGTCCCATCAATATTCCCAAATCCTTCTCATTTTCTGGAAACAAATATTTCTTAACTGTTTAACACAGAGAGTTAACTGAACATCAGATCATGCCCCCAGCACATAAATCTGGTTAAGTCTGAACTGAATTTACTTCAAAGGGAGAAAACCCTGTACATCTTCCTCAAAAAAGAAAGATCAGATGGGGGGAAATCACATTCTGTAACATGTTTTTAGCAAAATGAAAATGACTCTTCCATTTTAAATTATTTGAGGAAAAATTTACAATAACTTTTAGGGAAATATTTTGTCTCGGGTGGTGTCACTGCCTCTGTCATTATGTTCTCTTGCACTAGGACATTAGTAGCTCTATAATGTACACTAATTTTTTTAAAAAATGGCTTTGCTCTTGTGATCTCATGGAACATTTATAAATACGGCGGGGGAACATGGGTTCAGGGGTCAATGTAATATCCAAAGGGAGTACATTTCCTTTCTGAGGGAAAGTAAACCCTCAGGTTATTAGTTAGTCCACAGTTGTTGTCAAAGAGAGTAAGCCTAAAGACAACTTCGCTCTCAGACAAAGTGAGCAGGATCTGGGAATTTTTAATTCAGAATAAAACATCCTAAGAGTTTAGGGTACGGGTGTCAAACTCGCCGTGTCACATTGCCATCACATGACGTATCATTATGTCTTTTCCCTCCATGGAGCTGAGGTGGGCTTGGCCTGCGCGTGATGCATCCAGCCTGCAGGCCGCCAGTTTGACACTCCTGGTTTAAGGTAAACATTTTTTGTCAGTTACATCAGATTAACAGAAGCAAATTTTTGTTTGTTGGGTGGAATTTCATGACTTAACTGTTAACTAGAATCTACTGTTTACAAACCAACATTTTTTTGCAACTTACAGCTTTTCCCTATTTGCATCTACCCATGTTTTCCCAAAAATAAGACCTTGTCTTATTTTCTTCTGGGCCCCAAAATAAGCACTAGGGCTTATTTTCAGGGGGGGTCTTATTTTTTTTCCATGTACAGGAAGCCCACTTCTGCTTGTGGTGGGGCAGGACACCGTATAGCTCATCAGTGCCGCCACTGCAAGGCAGGGTGGATGGAGCTGCCCCATGCATCCAGCAGCGGCTGATCTCAAGGCCCCCGCAGCCAGGCCACCCATGCCCTGACCACTGCCTTGCCTCGTGGCGATGGCTCCACTAGCTCCGTCCAGGACCCCGCATGGCTGTCAGCCCACTTCTGCTTACTCTCAGCCAGAGAGTAACAGAACAGGAGGCCAAGTGATGTGCCGGTGCTGGGCCACGATGCGAGGTTGGGAGGTGGAGCTGCCCCATGCGCCCCGCACTGACTTACCTCAGGGCCCCCGCAGCCAGGCCCTCAATGCCCTGACACCTGTCTTGCTGCGGCACCAGCATACCGTTCGGCCTCTTGCTCTGTTGCAGCCACAAGCAAGTGAAAGAAGTGGGCCAGAGGCCACGTGGGCTCTTGCTGCACATGGATGCCTGTGCTGCCGCCACAAGGCAGGTGTTGGAGCATGGATGACCTGGCTGCAGGGGCCCTGAGGTAAGCTGGTGGTGGGCACATGAGGCAGCTCCACCACCACCCCGCCTCGCCTCATGGCTATAGCACCATGAGCAACCAGATGGAATGGGTGAATGGCCACCTGTACAAAATCTTAAGTAGGGCTTATTTTGGGGGTGGGGCTTATATTAGGCAGATGTAAAAAAAACATGTTAGGGCTTATTTCTGGGATAGGCCTTATTTTCAGGGAAACGGGTAATAGGTGGTTTTTTTTTGCCACGTTCCATGATTTAACTTTCACCTTGTCCCTAGACCAAGACTGAGACAGCCTTAAATATTGCTTAACTATTGCTTAACTATTGCTTAAATAAGGCTATTGCTTAACACATTGTAAGCCGCCCTGAGTCTCCGAAGAAGGGCGGCATATAAATCAAATTAAAAAAAAAAATCCTCAGCTGTATCACTGTTAAAATAGTGTTTTTCCCCTTCATCTGACAAGATCCAGTTGCAAAGTATATGAAACCTTCCATTCTGGCATCCATAATGTTGGAGGGCAAAGTTGAATGTTGAGTACCCTGTTTCCCCAAAAATAAGACCTCCCCGGATAATAAGCCCAATCGAGCTTTTGAGCGCATGCGCTAAAATAAGCCCTCCCCGAAAATATTTAAGTGCATGAGCAGCCAGTCCCCACCATTTCCTCGGGTTAGACAGAGGTGGAAATCAGGTAAGACAGCTAGAGGAGCCCCATCTTGCTCCACACATCCCAGAATAATAAGACCTCCCCCCAAAATAAGGCCAAGCGCTTATTTCGGGGTTCAAAAAAATATAAGACAGGGTCTTATTTTCAGGGAAACATGGTTGTGGGTGGGTTTTATTCGAAATTTCAGATTGATATGAGCACACCCTTTTTTCTTCAGCTTGATCTACTGTTAATTGCTGTGGTCTGTCTAAATGCAGCGCTGTGATAATTTATGAGAACAGTGCAATAGTGCTAAACCTCTCAGCCAACTGTCCCATATATGTATAGTATCACCTTTATTGTCATTGTATATCATATATATACAATAAAATCGGTTACAATGTTTTAAATCTGTGGTCCTTATTAATTCCGCACAAGGCTGAAATAGAAACAGGAACAATGGGACTGACCTCCACCCCATTGCCACCAGAACTGAGCAGTGAGGAATCTGGAGGCTGGCATTTATATATGTCTACCAAACAAAGAAAGGGAACAAATTCCTAAATGAATGTGCTGCTTGCAACTCAGCTCTCTGTGATTCCAACTTGCTGTTTGTTTTTTAACTTCATTCAGTTCAAGCTATATATAGGAGAGGCATAGCAGAAAGTTTAGATACGATTTATTAATTTATTGAGCACATTTATATGGCTACCCATTTATCTAGTGAAACTCTGGAAAGCAAACAAAATAAAAAGAACAGAACGGAAAATTCACTTTATTCCTGCCACAGTTCTGCAATTGGTGAGTGTTTTCCCAGTCTGCCCGGCAAAATAGGAGGGAAAGGAAAGACAGAAGAATCAACCAATCATTTTGCTTGTTACTGGCTGCACATCCAAAATCAGGAGAGCCCCATACAGCAATCCATGAGAAGAAGAGTTGGAAGAGAGAGAGAACTCAGTGGACAAAACATTTAAGCACGTTTGTATGAAATACAAAGATTCTGCTTCTTAAATCAATGTTTACATTTTCTCCTTTTCAAGCAAAGAAAATGGAGAAAAAGCCCTAAAGCTCCAGATCTTGACTTTTAACATGTGGCCAGCAAAATGTAGAAATGTGGCATACAAATAAATAAATACCTTTTTCTTTATGATTGCTTGTTATTCCCATCTGTCTTATCAATCAAGAAGCAGTAAGAATGCTTTTTCATGGGAATCCTTATACATTTTCTTATAAATGCTGTTCTCACTGCTGCAATACACCCCAATTCATTTTAATCTGGGGGATAATTTTTCTTCCCGAGCACAGCTAGGGCAAAAAGAACTAGTATGCTGGGAAATGTAGATGAATAATAATTTTACAAGTCCGTTTTCACCGTGGGACTTCGTACAGCTCTCAAATGACAATTTTATACTGTGAGACAAAAGGTACCATCTCTAATGTTCTCGCAGTAGTAGTTTAATATTGGGCAAAGAAGTTGATTACGAAGAGATTTAGAACAGCTATATTCCATTATTGTGAAAAGTACTAAAACCATATAAGCAGCAGTAAACAATTTTACCTTTGGCACTTCCTCATAAGTCAAGCATGTGACATCAGCTAAATGGCACACATCTATGCATCCAGACAGTGCAAATGTCTGGCATGCAGAAACCTTTGTAGGGCCAGTGATAGGTGTCCTAGCTTTCACCTGATTCCAAACCTTCCAATGTACTTATCTCTGTATGGACAGAGTCTTCTACCTAGATTGCTGCTCTGTGTAGGTAAGTAACCTTTTCTTTGATGTCACCAGCTATTTACTGAATTTTACTCCAATTTACATAATACCTGAATATTGCTCCAGCATATGAAGTAAATCCAGCAAGCGTACTTTGTAAACCATGTTCAATTAAAGCTAACTCTGATTTATGGAAACCTTAGGACCCTCTGGGCTTGGTTATTTTCTTGCAGACATTTCATTTCCCAACTAGATAACATCAGTGCTAGTGAGCGTGGGGTGTGCTCTCTTTTTATGTACAGTAGCTTGCCTTGCCAGTATTTGGGAGGGGCTGTTTTTCTTCTTAGTAGTTCTTTGATTCAGGTGGTGTTTTCTGCTTATTTGCTTGGTGTTAATTCCTGCTTAACCGGGTTTGGCTGCTGGAGAGGATGTGTCTTTTTGTTTTCTTCTTAGCTTTTTTATTGTCTCTTTTGGACAGTGTGTAAATGCGATTTAACTCTTTGTGTCTGTTGATGGCTGATTGGCCTGAATGCCAATTGTGCCAACTATCTGAATGCTAATAGTGATTTATTCCATAAACCATGGCTGTACAGAAGTAACCATAACAACTTGTCAACTACAGGCTTTAATCAAAGGCAGTGAAATTTGATTATGTTTTGCTTTTTAAAGGAAAGTGCATAGTTTGGGGCAATTGTTTTGTAAGTACAGCTGCAAATGTTCAAGACCTGTGTGCCATCACCCTATTCAACGCTATGATAAAACATGAACCAGATAGCTATGTCTGTTTAACCTGATAAATGCACAAAGCAAAACATCAAGGCAAAAATAATTAGTGAAAGGGTATTTTATTGACCTATTGTTCATATTTATAAGTTTCTCACTGATTTCAGGTTAGCCAAACCTGCCCAAAATATTAATTCTGCTTGCTTGGAAGTTTTCTGGAAATTGATTTTTAAATTGAACGTGCTTTAAGCACTATTTAGAGCCAGGGAGATTTTAATCTTAAGGGAGGGTTCAGAGAGTTAGAAAAGAGAAAAGGCTAATTTGTCTTTCCAAGGCTGTTAGTGAGCAGCCTGCCAACGGGCCACCCTCTGCTTTGGCACTAATCCATCCTGCCTCCAGCTGGGCATATCAGTGATGGTTTCAGTTTATTTGTATTTTGTATGCAATTCCAGTTATTCACATGGGGGAAAGATGGGTCGCTAATGCCGTTTGACAAAGTTGCAAAGAATTTCAATGGCTTCAGTTTTGATGTTGGTATGCCCATATATAGGGAACTATGATAAGCAGTAAAACGGCAAAGTGTAACAAGAAACATTCCGTTAATATCTCTGAAGGTTACTTAAGCGCAAAGCAAAACCCACATATTCCAAAATGTTTCTTTTATCTGCCTTTTTACAGAGAACTCAAAGCAGCTTAATGGTCAGTTCCCAGGCAACTTATGGGCAGACTGGCTCCACGAATTTTATTGCCAAGGCCGAAAGAACAGAACCTGCCTACAGCTGACTCTTACTTCAGGCTGCTGATAGAGCAATGTTTTTCACTGACCTTAAATGGCGGTTTTCTATAAGATGGGGTGGGCCGTACGGTACGCAGTATAGCCCCTCTCCTTCCCCCATCACTGTTTTGCCCCTCTCCCACCCTGGAAATCAATAGTTTAAATATAATATACTGAATAAACCCCAATTAACTGGATTTTGAAACAGATCGTGCTCTGAATATTTTTAAGGGTTGGTTTATTTGCTTTCTATACTTACTTATCAACCATTCCCAGAGGCCCTAGATTGGTAACAACAACAACCTCTCCCACAATGTCTGTGCATATGCAAAAACAAAATATATAAATATTTATGTATAAATCTATATAAATAATTATGCATACCATAGGTCCCATTTACATATCATAAAACGTGTTCTCCTATGTCAGAAGAGCTTTTTTTTACAAATTTCCTGATATACAGGAGCCAGTCTGGAAAGTGAATGGTAAACCTGCTGTAGCCTTATAGAAAGACTGCGAAAGACATTAATTTGTCTTTGTCTTTTTACATGCTTGCTAGAAAAACTTTCTGAGCTGGAGCTGACACCTGGTAGTGGACAAATTGTTAGAATATTAAACTGGACATAATGTTAAAATACTATCCATGCTGCTTCCCAATATCTTCCCTGGCTGAGGTAGTATTAGCAATAGCATTTATATACTGCTTCATTGTGCTTTACAGCCCTCTCTTAAGCAGTTTACAGAGTCAGCATTTTGCCCCCAACAATCTGGGTCCTCACTTTACCCACCTCGGAAGGATGGAAGGCTGAGTCAACTTTAAACCGGGTGAGATTTGAACTGCCAAATTGCAGGCAACTCGGCAGTCAGCAGAAGTAGCCTGCAGTACTGCATTCTTCACAGAGTTGTTGAGAAAGCAAGAGTGTCGAACATCAACATTCCTGCTGAGGCCTAATTTCATGACAGGTTCCCTATCAATAAAACCAGAAGACCTGATCTCAAATTCTTATCATATCAATGTGTATAACCGGGCACATTCTCAGTTTACTTTTTACCTCAGGTCAAGAAGGCATCACTTGAGTATAGGGGAAATTATAATTATTCCACAAAATTCAGTTCCTGCCCTTTGGAGAGAGGGACCCATCAAGATATCTATATCTATTGCTGTCTGTGGGCAATCTGATACATTATTCAATGCTATGGAGAATTTTCCAAACAATATATTAGGGGATCCAACAATCCCCCCAATATATGGCTTCAGGACGCCTTCAGAAAGGCAATTGAGACCTAGCTTTTTCTCCAAGCATTTGGGTCAAAATGAGTAGAATTCTCGGTTAGTGAGATATATTGTAATCCTTGTCATTAATTCTTGCCTTTGCGTTAGTGGCACTTGGTATTGTTCTTTTATACATTTAGTGAACTGAATGGCAACAAGAGTCATATTATTTGAGTTGGACAGCCATATAAATGTTGTAAATTAATTAAGGAAGTGAAGTCAGGCAGCAGGTTTTTACCTTGTTCATATGAAGTATAAAACCATGAATTAAATCATGTTTTATCTTAATATATTATACAATTACAGATCCTATTGTTAATCTATGGGTCTGTGAGTCCTGGAACTCATACACACTGGTTTGTCCTCAATTATGGCAATGATTTCAATTGTTATACTTACATTAATCATGTCAACGCAGCCACTGGCTACTGAAGCCATTGCCTTTAATGGAACTTATCCTTTTTAACTCTGTGCAGGATTAAAGACAATCACCCTAATCCAGAAAGGGAATTTTGCTTCCTCAAAACCACAGGGCTGCTGCAGACATGTGGCAACTGTTTGGTTAGTATTTCATTTGGCTGTGTCAGTGTGAAAAATAGAAACTCAACTAGACACCAATAAAAAGAGTGAGATCTAACTTTCCAGAAGCATAGTTTTGTAGAAGAACCAACTTCTTCACATTGCTTCTAGATCCTTCGTTTCTTTTCTAATCTTATAAACATTTCGTTTCTGGTATAATTATGAAGTTTAATTTGGATAAGGATGTCTTTCACAAAGTTGTTGGGAATTGGGCAGCCTATAAATTTCATAAATAAACCATTATTACAATTGAATGTAACAGAAACAAATAGCAATATAGAAAGTGTTAGAATCCATAGATGATAGGTCTCTCTCCCTCCCTCCCTCCCCCCCCCTCTCTCTCTCACACACACACACACATCTGAGGCTCTTTAAAGGAGGCTGGTCTGCGTCAGCTGGTTCTCAACTCTTAAAAAGGCAGTGATCTGATTAAACAACCACTGGCTCCAGTGACATGTGTAGCATTGGGAATGTCTAAGGAACTCATCACGTAAGCATCTTCTGCTTGGAAGATCCAATAATAGGGAAGGACCAGCTTTCCATTCCCTACCTGCAATTGCAATTATGCTATAAACTAACCACTGTTCACTAAATAAACTATAACTAACTCAATTTATGCTGAGCCTAGAGCAGTGTTTGAATGTAGTCTGTTTCTTCATAATACTTTAACTTGGGAAATCAAAAAATGGGGAGCGAGAAGAAACGGAGACAAAACAAACTTTCCATTACACTATGGTTGACTATACAATTAGACTCAATATAACCTTCTAGTTTCCATTTTACCGAAGAGAGTTTTCTTGTGTAAGTTAGTTATTTTGTGGCGAGCCCCTGAAAGTGCCTTTTAATGTGTTCATTTACTTCAAGCTGTTTAGCATTATTTAGCTTAAAGATTAATTTCTGTAAAATTAATGTGTGTTTTTGTTTTTTAAACAGCTTTTCTAAGCTGAAATTCATGTACCAAATGCCCTCAATTTTTGCAATGCACTTTTAAAAATCCTCACAAGATCTTCATTACATTTGTTAGTACTTTTTAAATTAAGCTTGTAGCACAGCATGGTGCTCAATTTACAAATAATTTAAGAAGCAAATTGGGTATCATTATAAACATTTTTCTCAGAATATTAGCAAGTGTGCCCCTGGGGCTGTGTTCCCGATAGCCATCGCCTGCTGTGGTTTTAGAATAATCAGGAATTAAGAGCATTTATAGGTAAATAAATAGCTGTACAGAATTGAAATGGGATGTGAGGCTTCTGGTTTCCTGAATCAAATTCAAGTCCCTAAAACTAATTGTTCAATTACATGAGTTTAAAATCTAATTAGTATGTGTAATAGAGGAAGCAGAATATCAGTAAGTACAGCCAGTTGACCATGATAGCCTGAAAAATCGATTAATTTATTTATATCTCTGGCTCCACAAGAAGGTTTACCATGATCACCTTATCTTTTAAATATTTAAATATCATCTAATCCCCTCAAACATGGAGGAAATCATAAAACAAAGAGGAAAAAAACCCATCACAATTCAACAAATTCAAGACAATCCAATAATGCAAACTCAAACTGACTTTTTTTTAAACTCCCTCTCCCATACTGAATACTCTCATCTGCTTCAGTGTAAGCAGTTTAAAATAAAGATGATCAATCAAGTTTTGAAACCTTTAAACAATAATTTTATTTGCCAAGCTTCCATATTTTGATCATGGGACCACCGGGATGCTGCAACAGTCGTAAGTATGAAAAATGGTTGTAAGTCACTTTTTCAGTGTCATTGTAACTTTGAACGGTCACTAAATGAACTGTTGTAAATCGAGGACTACCTGTACAAGACAACAAGAGAGCAAGCAAAAAGTCCAGTAACCAATCTTCTGTGACTTACCTTCCATGGATTATACTTCATTATCTATATATCCATATTCTCCATATCTAATGCTTCATTGACTGTATTCTCAAACTTCTACCAATCTCCATTTGATTTCTGTCCTGCCAGGTTGAAAGCTGACTCATTCAGGTGCCTTACGCAATCAAGCCATGAGCTTGTATCCCTTTCATGGTTATTAAAACAGCTACAAATCATGGGTAATAATAATATTTCTTTCCATGAGCAGACAAAGTAAATGTTCCTCTTCAAGATCACCTTAAACTGAATGCAGTCAAGAACACAACAGTGCTAATGTTTCCCCACAACTTCATCAACTGTCAAACCTCCTACTCAGACCTCTATAATGGAAATCTTCTTGTCTCTTTAGGAACCAATCTTCCCAACAAGGAAAATGAGTGTAAAAGATTGATGTTTATAGTTGCAACCTTTATTTAGGAGGAACAATGGTGGGTGACTGTAATGTCTTTATTTACATTCCCAAATTTAAAACAAAAACAACAGAACCAAACCACAAACATGAAAAGCTCATACACAAATACTGCAATCCCATTAGCCACCTTAATTTTTAAGACTGTTGGTTGGGTTTATATTTCACCTGGCCTTTATAGATCCAGGTTAACATAAGTAGCACACCCTCTCACCATTTTTCCCCAAAGTAATAAACTTTGCGTGCAGGTTTAGATCAGTGGTGGGATTCAAAATTTTTTACTACTGGTTCTGTGGGCGTGGCATGGGTTGGTGGGACTGGGTTGGTAGGCGTGGCAGGGGAAGGATACTGTAAAATCTCCATTCCTTCTCCACTCCAGGGGAAGGATACTGTAAAATCCCCATTTCTTCCCGATCAGCTGGGACTCGGGAGGCAGAGAATAGATGGGGGCAGGGCCAGTCAGAGGTGGTATTTACCGGTTCTCCGAACTACTCAAAATTTCCCCTACCGGTTCTCCAGAACTGTCAGAACCTGCTAAATACCACCTCTGGTTTAGATTGAAAGAGATTGTGGAGGGCGTTTGGATCCTCTCTGGCCTGGGTTTCTCTGCTCCTAATACAGCCCCTTAAGTGCTACATTACACCAGCTCTCTGCAATACTTTCTTGTTTACAACATTTGTGCAAAAGCAATCCAATATTTTCCTTATTCATTAAGATGCTGGACACTTTAATTGCTTTTCTGCCCACAGTTCTAGTTTCAGACAAGAAGACAACAGTTATGGCCTACTTAGGGATTACCAGGAGGTGAAGGATGAAACTCTGCAGTAGCATTGCAAGTGTAATAGCTATTGGAAATATTAAAAAAAACTAACTTCCAACCATCTTACAATGCATTTATTGTATGTATTTCTGAGAGATATAGCAACCATTTTTATTACAGTTGTTACTATTTTTTGTTCCAATCCTCCCCCTCCTGATGGAAATATACACAAAATACATATAGGTACACACGCGTGTATCACATGCACCTATATTGGGAAGTCTTAAGGGTGGTTTCAGCTGGAATTGGCAAGTGTTAGTCAACAAGATAGGAAGCTAAGCACTACACAGATTATTGTTTGTCTTTTCCTACTTTGTGGCTGGGAAAACCACCATCATCCTAAATTGAAGGTCATCTCTTTCAGTAAATATAACAGTAAGAAGAGAGAAACCACAATCATTCAGATCAGGGGGCCTCTCTTGATAGCTAGGTCAGAATTTTCTAAATATGAAGGGAGCTATTTGAATGTCTAGTGGAATGCTGTTCCCCAGGAAGATGGTAGCAGTACAGAAGACCTAGTTCTGCAGCAAGGGTGGGTTTTAAATTTTTTTACTACCGGTTCTGTGGGTGTGGCTTATTTTGTGGGTGTGGCTTAATGGTCATGTGACAATTCTTTAGGATTTAGCAGAGGTACTGGTCATATCGTCACCACTACTGGCTCGATGGAACCGGGAGGAACCCACCACTGTTCTGCAGCCCTTGCAAATGGCATTCCTTGAGCCAGGAGATGGGAAGACAGATTACAGTAACTCTCCATGATGGAATTAGATGGGCAGATGTGATTGGGAGAAGGCAGTCCCGTAAATATCTGTAACCATAAAGGGTTTACATTTCATAACGGGTGCCTTGAATTCAGTGCACCCTAAAGTCAACAGGTTATCAGTAAAGCTCCAATAATAACTGTGTTATATGAGGGGAGACATATCCATAATATTAATAATTAATATAAATAAAAATAAATTGTTGTTTTAATCAGGCAGCTGCATTCTGGATCAGCTGCGGCTTCCAAATGCTCTTCAAGGGCAACTGATGTACAGCACATTGCAACAGTCCAATTGAGAGGTATGAGTGAATGACTGTAAACAAAGCCTTCCCTTCTAGAAAGAGTTGCAACTGGCACACCAGTTA
Source organism: Pantherophis guttatus (assembly GCF_059756535.1). NCBI lineage: Eukaryota > Metazoa > Chordata > Lepidosauria > Squamata > Colubridae > Pantherophis > Pantherophis guttatus. Next base: position 248,565,174 of record NC_142064.1, read on the forward strand.
TGACCTTTGGATGTTCCTTTAGAATACGAAGCTTTTGTTCTCTTAATGATGCCTAGATAGGGGTCACTACTTAGATTTAATAAGGGACTTTGATCTCCAGATTTGTCAAGCAACTACATTATGTACCACAGGGACATGTACAAATAAATCCATGTATTTTCGCTTTCCTCGTGCTTTTATTTATTTATTTATTTATTTATTATATTTCTATACCGCCTTTCTCCCATAGGACTCAAGGCGGTGTACAGTCAAGAAAAATATAGATACACAAACATCATAAAATTGCTAATTAAAATTATTATTATAACATAGTTTGGCCCAATTAAATAGAACCTAAAATTAGATAACATTTTAAAAACATTCACATGTTCATATGTTTAGCCCCACTTGTTGGAACATCAGGGTCTTGAGGGCACGGCGGAAAGCAGGGAGATCAGGGATATTTCGTATCTCGGGGCAGTTCATTCCAAAGGGTTGGAGCCCTCACAGAGAAGGCCCTCCCCCTGGGAGTCGCCAGTCGGCATAATTTGACTGACGGTACCCTGAGTAGTCCCTCCCTGTGAGAACGAACTGGTCAGTGGGAGGCTATTGGTGGCAAAAGATGTCTCGTAGGTACCCAGGTCCTAAGCCATGGAGCGCTTTAAAGGTGATAACTAACACCTTGAATCGCACCCGGAAGACCACCGGGAGCCAGTGCAGCTCGCGTAGGAGAGGTGTTACATGGGCACAACGAGCTGCGCCCATAATCACCCGCGCGGCTACATTCTGGACCAGTTGGAGCCTCCGGGTGCTTTTCAAGGGGAGCCCCATTTAGAGAGCATTACAGTAGTCCATACGGGGGGTAACTAGGGCAAGAGTGACCGTGCGCAAGGCGTCCCGATCCAGAAAGGGACGCAACTGGCGGATCAGGCGAACCTGATAAAAGGCACCCCTGGCCACGGCCATCAAATGATCTTCTAAAGATAGCCGTGAATCCAGGAGTACGCCCAAGTTGCGGGCCCTCTCTGTGGGGAGCAAGATCTCATCCCCAATTGTCAGTCATGATACCAGCTGACTATACCGGGACGCCGGAAGCCACAGCCACTCGGTCTTGGAGGGGTTGAGTCTGGAGGGGTTGAGTCTGAGCTTGTTTCTCCCCATCCAGATCCGCACGGCCTCCAGGCAACGGGACATCACAGCAAGGGCACCATTGGGGTGGTCTGGGGTGGAGATGTATAGCTGTGTGTCATCAGCATACTGATGAACACTCACTCCGAAACCACGGATGATCTCGCCTAGCAGTTTTACATAAATGTTGAACAGAAGGGGTGAGAGGACTGACTCTTGCGGCACCCCACAGATAAGGTGCCTCGAGGTCGTCCTCTGCCCCCCTGCCAACACAAACTGCAAACGGTCAGAGAGGAAGGAGGAGAACCACCGAAGCACTGGAGGGGTTAGGTGCTATACCATTGCACCTAACCCCTCCAGCCGGTGCAATGGTATAGTCACTACTCTGTTGGCACCCTAGTGTCCATCCTGAAAGAACTTTGTTAAAGTACATTGTTATTTATCCTACTTTGGTCCTCATATTTCCTTCTGCCAACTTTACTAAAGCACTGCCCTGCCCACCTACCCTTCATATTTATTGCATAGCCTTTTGTTCACAAGGGGACTGCAAATGTTATGACTTTCCCATGCCAGACTTCCCCAATTGTTGCATGATTTTTTAATATATCAGAGATTTAAGAGAGCCAGTTTGATCTAGTGGTTAAGGCCCAAGACTAGAAACCAGAAAACTGTGAGTTCTAGTCCCATCTTAGGCACAAAACCCGTCTGGGTGGCTTTAGGCCAGTCACTCTCCATCTCAGGCGTACCCAGCTGACAAGGCTGTGGTGGGGAAAATAGAAGAGGAGGAGGAAGAAGCATTAGGTATGTTTGCCACCTTGAGTTATTCATAAATATAAAAGAGGTGTAAAAATAACTACAATAAATAAAGATTCCACCTACACAATCCCTTCTGTTGGGATAAGAATAAACTCTATTGATTTTCATTCACATTGTTGTTACACTAAACAACACATAATGCTATCCAGTCTAGGGGAAAAATGCGACCTCTCTCTTCTATGCTGCCCAGTGCCTCACTCCTCCTTCACTAATTAGCCGGCTTTTCCTGTTTTATTTTGTATACTAGATAAAATGGAAGAGTTCAAAGACTTCCCCTTTTCTCTTTCTTTAATGAAGTAGTGGTGAGAGCCACCAAGGTGATTTGGAGCCCAAGGAAGGTTTACCTCTTTCAGACTAGTCACTAGAGTGTTAAATGTTGCTAAATAAATAATCCCAATTTTGTAGAATGTGAAATACATAGGGTACTTACAGTTGGGATTCTTAAAACACAAGCCTAATAGAACAGGTAGAGGAAGTAACATAAATGAAATATATAAGAGGCAGCAGTAGTGATATAAAAGCATATCTTAGAACAGAGGTGGGCAAATGTGGCCCTTTTACAACCTGTGGACTTCAACTCCCAGAATTCCTGAGACAGCCAAGCTGGTTCAGGAATTCTGGGAGTTGAAGTCCACAGGTCATAAAGGGGCCATATTTGCCCACCCGTCTTAGAACAATGGTCCCCAACATTTCCAGCTTGGTGGCCTGGGGGGTGGATGGCATGTGAGTGGCAGGTGCACAGCTCCAGTTGTGTGAATGGAGTTTCATGCACATGCACACGCTGGTTTGCCCCTCACACGACTGGAGCTTCACGTGCAAGCACTTGCCCATTTCTCCCATTACCCAATTTCGAACAGACTGCGGCCTGGTTGTGGGCCGCAACTCGGGGATTGGAGACCTCTGTCCTAGAATATAAAGATTGGAAGGGATCTTAGAGATCATTTAATCCAAGCTGTTGTTCAGTGCAGGAATTGCTGCCAAAGCGTCTGCAACAATTGACCATATAGCTTTTGTTAAATCACTTTGAGCGAACGAGATACCATGACTTTGCAAGCCAGTCTATTCTACTGTAGAGCATCCCTTACTGGACATCATGAACTTATTGGTTCATGATGTCCAGTTGAAATTTATTCCCATGTACAGGGGGTACAATGGCTCAGTGGTTAAAGATGCTGAGCTTGTCAGCTGGAAAGTTAACAACCTGGGTTCAAGACCTGAGCTCCCATTACAGGTAGTCCTCAATTTACCACCACAATTGAGTCCAAAATTTATGTTGCTAAGTGAGAAATTTGTTAAGTGTGAGTTTTGCCTCATTTTTCAACTTTTCTTGTCACATTTGTTAACTGAATCGCTGCAGTGGTTAAATTAGTAACAAGGTTGCTAAGTGAATCTGGTTTCCCCATCAACTTTGCTTGTCCGAAGGTTGCAAAAGGTGATCACATGACCCTGGGACTTCATAAATGTGAAGCCGGTTGTAAAGCATCTGAATATAAATCACGTGACCATGGGGATGCTGCATGGTCATAAGTGTGAAAAGTAGTCCCAAGTCACTTTTCTCAATGCTGTTGTAACTTCGAACGGTCACTAAATGGCCTGTTGTAAGTGGAGGACTACCTGTGCTTGTCCCAGCTCCTGCCTACTTAGCAGTTTGAAAGCATGCAAATGCAAGTAGATCAGAGGTAGGTTTCAGCAGGTTCTAACCAGTTTTGGAGAACCGGTAGCGGAAATTTTGAGTAGTTTGGAGAACTGGTAGTAAAAATTCTGACTGGCCCCATCCCCATCTATTCTCTGCCTCCCAAGTCCCAGCTGATCGGGAGGAAATGGGGATTTTGTAGTATCCTTCCCTTGGAGTGGGGAGGGAATGGAGATTTTACACTATCCTTCCCCTGCCATGCCCACCAAGCTATGCCACGCCCACGAAACCACACCCACAGAACCGGTAGTAAAAATTTTTGAAACCCACCACTGAAGTAGATTAATAGGTACCACTTCAGTGGGAAGGTAACAGCGTTCTGTGTGCCTTTGGTGTAGAGCCCCGCTGGCCACATGACAACTGAAATTGTCTTCAGACAGCGCTGTCTCCCTTGGGCAAGAAACGGAGATGAGCATCGTGCCCTAGAGTCGGACATGATTGACAGGGAAACCTTTACCTTTTAGTTTAAATCTAGTTTTCTTGTCTTAATAAGTTGGGACAACTCTGCTCCGTCTTTCAGCCCTTCCAACGTCTGAAGAAAGCGACCATGGCTCCCTGCAATCTAAGCCTACCCATTGTCTTTAATTGTTCTTTTTAAGTATTTCTTTCTCAGCTTCTTATTATCTTGGTATATCTCTTCTACAAATGATTCAAGTTTGTCAGTGCCCTTACTGAAATGCTATAGAGTGCAATAAAATATTCTAGGTATAGACTGGCCCGAACAGTGATAGGGATTATTTTCTCTTGACATAATTCTTCTGTTATGGCAGTTAAGGTTTTGGGGAGTGGCTGCACTACAGGTAGTCCTTCACTTAGAAACACAACCGGGACCAGAATTTCTGTTGCTAAGCAAAGTGGTTTCTAACAGAGTCATGCCTGATTTTACAATCTTTCGCCATGCTTGTTAAGCAAATCATTGCAGGAAGTGAAGGGAAACTCTTCTCCCTTTGACTTTGCTTGTCAGAAGCCGGATAGGAAGGTTGCAAATGGTGATTATGTGGGCCCAGGACACTACAGCCATTGTAAATATGTGCCCATTGCCAAGTGCCCAAATTCTGATCATGTGAGCATGGGGATGCTGTGACGTTAAGTGTGTGGACTGGTCATAAGTCACGTTTTTCAGTGCCATTGTATGTTTCAATAGAATAGAATAGAATAGAATAGAATAGAATAGAATAGAATAGAATAGAATAGAATAGAATAACTTTATTGTCACTTTGAATCAGTGGTGAAATCCACATTTTTTTACTACCGGTTCTTGGGCATGGCTTGGTGGGTGTGGCTTGGCGTGGCTTGGTGGGTGTGGCATGGCTTGGTGGGTGTGGCAAGGGAAGGATACTGCAAAATCTTCATTCCCACCCCACTCCAGGGGAAGGATACTGTAAAATCCCCATTCCCTCCACACACCTGGGGGAAGAATATTGGGGGAAGAATATTGCAAAATCTCCATTCCCATCCCACTCTGGGGCCAGCCAGAGGTGGTATTTGCCAGTTCTCCAAACTACTCAAAATTTTCACTACCGGTTCTCCGAACTGCTCAAAATGTCCGCTACCGGTTCTCCAGAACCTGTCAGAACCTGCTGAATTTCACTCCTGCTTTGAATGTAGACTAATCGGCATACGTTAAATGACATTTCATTGCATACAGCTCTCAAAGGGTCTCCACCTCCAATATACACTACTTAAGCATGACAAAATAAATAAATAAGTAAATAAATACAAAATTATGCATATACCCACATATATTATATGACACAGAGAAACAACACAGTCTAGTTTGAATGGCATAGGGAACAAAGCTGTTACAGAATCTGGAAGTCCTGCTAGAAATACTTCAAAACCTCCTCCCAGAGGGGAGCAACAGAAACAGACCGTGAAGTGGGTGTGTGGGGTCTCTAACAATGCTTTGAGCACTAAGCACATAGCGCTGAAAAGCAGTATCCTGGATAACAGGAAGCGAGCTTCCTCTAATCTTTTCAAACAAATGGTTGTAAGTTGAGGACTACCTGTATACAGTTGGCTCATTTCAACTTGTGATCCACCAAGACCCGCAGGCCTCCTCAGCTGAGACTCATGTCTTTTTCTCATTAACGGTAGAACCGTGCCTCCTTCACAAGAGATTTGACAGCCATTTGTCTGAAATGGTAGAGGGTCTCCTGCTTGAGCAGGGGGTTGGTCTAGAAGACCTCCAAGGCCCCTTCCAACTCTGTTATTCTGTTATCTCTGTTGAGCCTCATTTGCTGGGTTTTGCCCAAAGTTTCAGTGTGGCAATCTCCTCCTGAATTTGATCTTGACCTCTAAAGTGCTTGTTGTCCTCTGCAGGATATCTCTGTGTTCCTCACAAATTTGATAATCATATGTTAAGCCCAAGTCTTGGAATGGAGCCCAGGAAGACACCACTCATTACTTCTTTCATCAGGTACTTAGTATGATTGTTCAACAATGTCAGCTTAACCTTTCCTACAGGTTGTGATTTTTCTTCTGGATCTTGAGAATTACAAGAGAGAGTTAAACAAACCCTCTGAATTGAGTCTGGAAACAAATCAACAAGTAAACCCCAAGCCTGTCGGGGTTTTTTTGCCGAGTAATGTATGTTTTGAATTCCACAGCATCTTTAATACAGGTAGTCCTCGACTTATGACCAGAATTGAACCCCAAGTTTCTGTTGTTAAGTGAGACATTTGTTAAATGAGTTTTGGCCCATTTTACCTTTCCTGCCACAGTTGTTAAGTGAAACTGGCTTCCCCGTTGACTTTGCTTGTCAGAAGGTCGCAAAAGGGGATCACATAACCCCTAAGGCACTGCAACCATCATACATATGAGCCAGCTGCCAAGCACCTGAATTTGGAATACGTGACCATGGGGATGCTGCAATGGTCGTCAGTGCGAAAAATGGTCATGTCTCTTTTTTCAGTGCTGTTGTAACATCAAACAGTCACTAGAATGAACTGTTGGAAGTCGACATAACGATCTGTGTTATGTCTATTGCCCTGTCCTATAATGCTCCAATATCAAAATCATATATTTCTGATGAAACTTTTTCATTTTCAGAACTTCAGGGTTTATTTAATGAGAAATAAATCCTGTGCCAATACTTCAATAGTCAACTAATCCTGAAAGTCATCAGGGAGGTAAGAGGCAGTTTTGAGTCTGAAACTGCCATAAAGACATTTCAGGCAAAATGGCTACCTGCCCTGCTTGATTGGAGTGTCATCCAAACAGGGGTAAAAGTGTTTCTGGAGTTTAACCACCTCTTTCATCTCCTGAAATAGAGGTGACATCATGAGTGGCCTTCTGAAGGAGCTGGCCTGTCTAGACACTTCCTCATCCTGGCAGGTTACCTCACCCAGCAGCTTCATGTATATGTTAAATAGGAGCAGGGGGGGTGCCAAACTCTGGGGCCTTGGGGTTAGATTGCTCATCTCCATCAACACTAACTGGCACCAGAAAGAGTAGAACCATTATTCCTTCTCTCTTCCTAACCCATTGAGCCACGGGTGTCAAACTCGCCGCGTCACGTTCAGGGGTGAAATGTAAAATTTGTTACTACCGGTTCTGTGGGCGTGGCTTGGTAGGGGGGGTAATGTGACTGGGTGGGCATGGCCAACCTTTTTTTCTTTTTTTTTACTTTTAAAGGTTTTAGAGGTTGTAAAAAAAATGCTTTTAAAAGACTCTGATGATCCCAGCTGAGCCGCGCAATCATAAGAGCCTTTTTTTTTTACCTTTTAAAAGCATTTTTTCGGCCGAAGAGGTTGTAGAAAAAATGCTTTTAAAAGTAAAAAAAAAAGCTTCTGATGATCGCGCGGCTCAGTTGGGCATGGGGGGGCAGGGATTTTTGCTACCGGTTCTCTGAACCACCTGCCGCCATCGCTACCGGATCAGGTGATCCGGTCCGAACTGGGAGCATTTCACCCCTGGTCACATTGCCGTGACTATGTTTTTTCCCTTCACAGAGCTGGGGTTGGCGTGGCCTGCATGTGATGCATCCAGTCCGCGGGCCACCAGTTTGACACCCCTGCTAAGCTATTCCAGAAGGAAACCATGATGAATGGTACAGAGACTCAGGAGGGCATAAAGGGGTACCCACCCTCATCCAAAGCCCTCCAGAGATTACTTGCAAGCATGATTTATACTGTAACCCAACCTGAAATCAGATGGGAAAAAAATGGTCCAAATAATCTTTCAGGGAAGCAAACCACCCTTTCAATTCATTTCCCACCAAAAGGAAGGTTGGATTGAATTTTTCTCTTTGTCTTCCTTCAGAAGCACTTTAGGCATCAGTTGTACAGTTTCATTTCACAGTTCTTCTAAAAACTAGGGGAGGTTCCAGGATCCAGAGACACAGACAGTCTGCATAGGCCAGTGGTGGGTTCCTCCCGCTTCGGCCCGGTTCGGCCGAGCCAGTAGCGGTGACGATATGACATCACCGAACCAGTTCTCTTTGTTCGGGAGTTGGGCCCTCCTGCCCCCCCAGTATTATTACCTTTTATTTGGCCCCGCCCCCAATCTATTCGCTGCCTCCCGAGTCCCAGCTGATCAGCTAGAAGGAAAAAAACTGTTTAAACTCTTGCCGTGGGGCTTCAAAGTGCCGCCCTACAGCTGATCAGTGTTAAAAGGCAGTGTGGTAGTAGACCAGGGCGCTCAAAAAAACAAATGGGTAGATCGGTGCCTCCACAAACAAATGAGTAGACCAGTGCCTCCAAAAACAAATCGGTAGACCAGTACAGCTCTGCAAGCAGTTAAAAGCCTGGTAGACCAGTACCTCTGCTAAATCCTAAAGAATTGTCACATGACCATCAAGCCACGCCCACAAAATAAGCCACGCCCCCAGAACAGGTAGTAAAAAAAATTAGAATTCACTCCTGGCATAGGTGTGATCTGATTCAAGATTATTGCGAAATCAGGAACTTCCGGTTTGCGAGCTTCGGCGACGGCGGTGATTTTTTAAAGACCGCCAGCCCCGCCGCCTGTAGAGCCGCCCCGCGAACGAGGAGCGGCTCGAAAACTCCGAAATCTTGAAGATTGTAGGAGCAGAGACAGCAGGGCACAGGTTGAGCCCCTGTAACCCCCCCAGGGAATTGCTTCTGGGGGCGAAAACAGGTGTGGCTCCCTTCCAACCTGCGGAGACTCCGGGCGGCGTGGGACGATTCTGCCTTCAGCAGAACAAGCCGGCAGCAGCAAACTTTTAAAGTGAAAGGAACTAACTCTAACAAACAGCGGAAATATCAACTTGAATCCAGAAACTTGAAAATTGCAAGTATTAGTGCTTTGTTGACTTTTTAAATCAAAAGAGAAAGTGAGCGAGTGAAAGTGATTTGAAAAAATATGGCGCCCAGCATTTGAGTTAACGAGCTAGTGAAAGTGGATTTGTGAAGCCTTCCTGCTTTGCTACAAAGTTGTAAAGCTGCTACAAAGTTGCTCTATCTAAAGAAAAAATTTCTTTTGCTAAAATTTGACTTTGCTTTATTTCAGTTTCCCTTGATTAAATCTGGGGGACTTTTTTAGAAGTTTCTGTGGAAGAGGGAAAGGAAAAAGAACCTCCCTCTTCAGAAAAACTAGCTTACGTGGCACGATGGCTTCAAAGAAGCAGGAAGGGAAGGCAACAGGGGGGGGATCCCCCATACATAAACAAGAAACGCAGCTTCCCTCTGCACAGCAGTTACAGACCCAGAAAAAAGAATTTGATGTGGGAGACTTAAAACAATTTATTTCTAAAACTCTGGATGATAAATTTCTAAAATCTCAACAGGAAATAGATGATAAACTTCAAAAATCACATCAGGAATTTATGCAGGAAATTAATGAAGTTAAAGATATGGTGAAACAGAATCAAAATAAGGTGACCAAAAAAATATCAGAAGTGGCGTCTGGCCTGGCAGAATTTATTGGGAAAGTTGATTTTAAAGTTGAAGAATTTAAATCAGAAGTTAATGTCAAGATGAAAGACAATGATTATAAAATTGATGAAGTTGACAATAAAATGCAGAGAATTGAAGATGAGATTGTTATGATACAATTCCGGGCGATGGAATTCGCCATACGGCTTCGGGGAATTCGAGAGGGGGAGAGACAGGATTTGAGACAAGTTTGTTCTGAAGCCTTGGCCAAGATTCTACAAGTTAATCCTGATGTGGTATTTCACAAAATAGATAAAATTTACAGAGTGAACTCTTGGGTGGCCAGACAAAGACAACTGCCTAGAGATGTGGTCATATACTTTACAGATAGAGAAATTAGAAATGATATCCTGCAAAAATCTTTTCATACTTCTGTACAAGTGGGGGGTTCACGACTTGAAATTTTTAAAGAATTACCTCCTAAAATGTTGAAAGCCAGAAAAGAATTTGGTTTTCTTGTTAAGGAATTGAAAAATTTACAGATACCCTTCCGGTGGGATGCACCAGCTGGGATAATTTTTAGATATAAGGGAGAAGGATATCGGCTGAATACCGTGGAGAAGGCACAACACTTTTACACTACTATTCTTAAGGAAAGAACACCATCTCCACGTACATCCACAGTTTTGGAGATTAAAGAGAGTGAAGAGAAGCAATTGCAAGAACAGTCCAAGCAGGAATTAGAAGTAGTGCAAGGTGCAGAAGGAGTTTTTTTGAGTGAGCCCCTGTTTGATTCTTCTCCAATTTTGGACTTGATTCAGTTGACTGAAGTTAAAGATCAACGTATAACTAGAGCTCAATCTAAGCTACTTAAACAAAAGCAACAACAACAACAGGAAAGACAAGACAAGAAGGCAGTTAAGAGTACTGTACAAGAGAGTGGAGCTTTGGGAGGAGCGATATCGAAGCTCTCGGATGAACTTCAAGCATATTGCTCTGTGCTCCAGAAAGAGGCTGATGACCTTTAAGTGTTTATCTTGGAATGTCAATGGGTTGAATTCAGCACAGAAAAGGAAGAAACTATTACATATTTGAAACAATTTAATAATGATATAATATGTTTACAAGAAACGCATATTACAACTCAAGATCAAAAATATTTGATAAACTCAAAATTAGGAGCACATTTTATATCTTCAACTTCGCAGAAAAAGAATGGTGTGGTTATTTATGTAAATAAAAAGTTAACAGCTAAAGTTATAGAAGCAGATCAAGATGGTAGGTTTGTAGCAATTGAATTGATTACAGCAAATGGCCAAATTCTTTTGATTGGAATTTATGCTCCCAATCAACAACAGGACTATTTTTATAAGATGTTACATACTAAAATATTGCAATGGGACTATAGATCTATTTTAATTATGGGAGACTGGAATGGAGTAATTGATTCTAAACTAGATAAAAAGAGTTTGGCAAAGTCTAGAATTAGACTACCACAGACTTTTTTTGATATGAAAGAAGATATGGAACTAAAAGATGTTTGGAGAATACATAACCCAAAAGAATTGGATTACACTTTCTTTTCTGATAGACATAGATCCTTTTCTAGGATTGATTTTATCCTGTTGTCAAATGATCTACTTGTTAAGACAAAAAGAACAAAGATTTTTCCAAGAACTTTGACTGACCATAGCCCTGTATGGATAGAAATTGAGATGGATAAGGTTGAGAGACGTTCTTGGAGATTAAATGAGAATTTGTTTAGATATGAAAAAAATACAATAGAACTTAAAAAGCATTTGAAAGAATTTTTTGAAATAAATTTGAATAAAGGTACCCCAATTGAAATTGTTTGGGACGCAAGTAAAGCTTATATGAGAGGGGTACTTATCTACATGAACTCTAAACATAGACTGTTCCGACAAAAGAAAAGATCTGAATTGGAAATGGAAATAAAGAATAAAGAACAGTTACTTATTAAAAACCCAACAGATGAAAGAATACGAAGTGCTATAAAACTTTTGAAAGATCAATTTCAAATGCTTATGGCGGAACAAGTTGCAACAAACTTACAATATTTGAAGCATAATACATTTTGCAACGCTAACAAACCGGGCAGATGGTTGGCTTACACATTGAGGAAAAAACAAAGTATACGGACTATTGATAGTATTGATATTGGAGGGAAAGAAATTTCTCAACAAAAATTAATTAAAGAAGCTTTTGTGGACTATTATACCAAACTATATGCCAAAGAGGAGGTGCAGAATGGACTTATAGAAAAATATTTAAATGATAAGAGAGTTACAAAAATTACTGATCAACAAAAGGAAAGAATGAATTATCCTATAACAGAGGAGGAGATAATAGCAGCAATTAAACAGTTAAAAACAGCCAAAGCTCCTGGCACGGATGGTTTGACCGCAGTGTATTACAAAACTTTACAAGCTGAAATGGTGGGACAACTTAGAGATTTATTTTGCAATATTCAACAAGGGGGTAAAATACCCCCGTCATGGACAACTGCTTATATATCTTTGATACCAAAAGAACAAGTTGGTCCTAAAAAACCAGAGAATTATAGACCAATATCTCTTTTGAATACAGACTATAAAATCTATGCAAAAGTATTAGCCAACAGGTTGATGCCAGTAATTCAAAAGGTGATTCATAAGGATCAAGCGGGATTTATTGAGGGCAGATATATGAAGGACAATGTAAGGCAAGTAATAGATTTATTGGAATATCTTGATAAGAATAAACAGATTCCTGCAGTGCTGGTTTTTTTGGATGCAGAGAAGGCCTTTGATAGAGTGGATTGGAATTTTCTACTAAAGACTTTAAAAAAGATGGACTTTGGGGACCAATTTATACAAGCGATTTCAGCAATTTACCAAGAGCAAAAGGCACAGATTATTATCAATGGAAGTCTGACGACAGAGTTTAAAATTGAAAAGGGAACAAGACAGGGATGTCCGTTGTCCCCACTTTTATTTATTTTAACATTGGAAGTCTTGCTAAATACAATACGGGACTCTAAAATTTTGAAAGGTATAATGATAAGGCAAGAGGATTATAGAATAAAGGCATTTGCAGATGATCTGGTTGTTACCCTATCACAACCAATGGAATCAACAATCCTGATGAAGGACATTATACAAGACTATGGTAGAGTTTCAGGTTTTAGACTGAATTCAAAAAAGACCAAAATGATAGTTAAAAATATGACACAAGATCGTAAACATGAGCTTGAACGGAGGGCAGGTTTTGAAATTGTACCTAAGGTAAAATATCTTGGAGTTTAGGTTGCAGAATCAAACATGAAATTGTTTCAAAATAATTATGAGGTGTTGTGGCGAGAGGTTCAGAAAGATATGGAGATTTGGAAAAAGCTGCAACTGTCTTTACTTGGAAGAATAGCAGCAGTTAAGATGAATATTTTGCCAAGATTTCTGTTTTTGTTTCAAATGATTCCGGTGCTTAAAAGTGATAAACAATTGAAAGTTTGGCAGTCTGGTGTGAATAAGTTTGTCTGGAACGAGAAGAAGCCGAGAGTGAAATTGAAAATTATGCAAGATGTTCCAGAAAGAGGAGGCCTTAAACTCCCAAACCTACAGTTATATTATGATGCAGCAGCTTTAACTTTAACAAGTGATTGGTTTGGAAGTAAAAAGACTGGAATATTGAATGCAGAAAGTTTTGATCTTGAATTTGGATGGCATGCTTATTTATTTTATGACGACAAAGTAGATAAAGTATTTAAAAGTCATATACTCAGAGACTCTTTGATGAGAGTTTGGAAGAAGCACCGACTCAAATGGGATTATAAAATACCGCTATGGCTGGATCTTGGTCATACTTTGTGGAATACAAATATAATGTCACTCGGGGGTTTTTTATACAAAGAGGTTCTTTTTACAGATGCGGGCAGATGGCAGCTGAAGACATTGCAGACACTGTTGGACGAAGGGATTAATTTAACTTGGTTACAATATAATCAATTACAATTGAGATGGAAAGAGGACCAAAAAACTGGTATTATGTTGCATGAGGAAGAATTGGTTAGACATATAAGAGAGAAAGGTCCAATGCATATCAAGAGGCTTTATAATGTTTTGCTAGAAAGGGACTCAGAAACTGAATTAGTTAAAGACTGTATGATTAAGTGGGCACAAAATTTTGAAGAACCAGTGATGTTGGAAACATGGGAAAAAATTTGGGTTCAGAATGTTAAATTTACACAGTCGCAGAACTTGAGGGAAAATTTTTATAAAATGTTTTATAGATGGCATTTAGATCCCAAAAAGTTGTCATGTATGTACCCTAATGTTCAGCCAAAATGTTGGAGATGTGAATGTTCAGATGCTACGTATTATCATGTTTGGTGGACCTGCAGGAAAGTTAAGGCTTTTTGGATAAAAATTTGGTGGGTCATGCAGAATGTTTTGAGGAAAAAAATTCAATTTTCTCCACAGTTGTTTTTATTGGGTATAGTTAAGGGTTTTACACGGGGTGAAATAAAATTGATATTGTATATGATAACAGCAGCAAGATTGTTGATAGGTAAATATTGGAAGAATGAAGCTTTGCCCACTATCGAGGAATGGATTTTGAAGATGGCTAGTTTTGCAGAGATGGCGAAGATTTCAGCATATTTAAAAGACTGTTCACAAGAGACTTATGAATGGGAATGGAAAAGGTGGATAGAATACGTTCAGAACAAATACCAAACTAGAAAGTATCAAATAGCTTTTATTTGAAAATAATGTATTAGAAATATTTTAAAGAGACAAAGTGGAAAAATTATACAGGGGGAGGGATGGGTTCAAGCTTATATATCAGTGTTATTAGTTATGAGTACATAATAGGGAAGTCGGGGGGGGAGGGTTAGGGAGGGTTAGGGAGGAAGTTTGGGGAGGGAGGTGGGGGGGGTGAAAAAAGGGGTGAAAATGTAATTGTAAAACTCTTGCAATAAAAGATTATTCATTCTTCTTATCTGACACAGTAGATGGCGTGTTTTTGAGAAAACTGATTTCAGATTATCTTGAGTATAAAAAAAAAACACAAGAAGAGCCTTGGTAGTACAGTGGTCTAAAGCACCCTGTTATTAAGACCAGCTGCCTGCAATTACTGCAGGTTCGAATCTCACCAGGCTATACTTTTTCATGAGGTAACTTACGGTATTCATTTTTTAAAAGATCCATCCCCCCATTGAAAAAGTATAGACAGGAATGGCATTTTAAAGCCAGCTATTGGTATTTCATAAATTGAGAAGTGCAGACTTCATTCTTCTTATCTGACACAGTAGATGGCGTGTTTTTGAGAAAACTGATTTCAGATTATCTTGAGTATAAAAAAAAAACACAAGAAGAGCCTTGGTAGTACAGTGGTCTAAAGCACCCTGTTATTAAGACCAGCTGCCTGCAATTACTGCAGGTTCGAATCTCACCAGGCTCAAGGTTGACTCAGGCTTCCATCCTTTCTAAGGTAGGTAAAATGAGGACCCGGATTGTGGGGGCAATAAGCTGACTTTGTATAAATATACAAAAGGATGATGGCTATTGCTTAGCACATTGTAAGCCGCCCTGAGTCTCCGGAGAAGGGCGGCATATAAATCAAATTAAAAAAAAAAAAGTTAACAGCAATGCTGGTCAATTAATAAGTGACTGCAGATGAAAGATAATCCAAAGTTTATCAATACAGCCATTCTATCTCAGACAAAACAAATGAGTCTCTCAGTCAACAATAAATAAAGAGAAGACTATCCTCTTCCTGTATTTTCAAGAGAATCAAGAATGGATCCTTTGAAAAAGCACCTCTGGGACAATTTATTGAGGCCCATCCATAAACCTTGCATCCTTCCTTTCAAAATGCTCCTTGTAGAAAGAATCGGAACTCCAGACTTTTCTCTCATAAAGTGCATTAGTTGACACAAAATGTACCACCATAAATGACCTGATCCTGATCCATCGGAGTTCATGTTCCATTATCTTGATATCAAATAATCCTTGTTTCCTTCTTTCTGTCTGAAGGAGGGGCTACAAAAAAATGGGATTTGGACTGAAGACAGGAGATTTCTCCCTTAACTAAATTAATACATACATCACAATTTAATGTATGGTAGAACCAAATTTAACCAAACCACACCATACTTCATCGAATGTAGAACCAAACTTCATTACATTCAACAACATTCTCTTGATATTTGGAATCTGATTGTTCTTACATAGCAAAACAATTGCATATTTCAATAAAGCTCAAACAGATATTTTTTTGGAAAACAGGTAATTCCCCAAATGTCAATTTAAGATGGAAATGCCTTGAACATCCTCCTAAAACGAATAAAAGAATGAAACTTTTTATGAACACTCCACTCTGCAACTTTTTGTTGCTGCACTCACACATACAATTTAACAAACATCTCAGCCCCTTCCCAATGACAAAGACTCTTTTCTTCAAGCTGCCAGAATGCTATGAAAAAGAGGCATGTTTCCAGTACTGATATAGCTTTTTCAAGATGCAAAACAAACAAGAAAACCAATATACAACTTTTATTGAGTCCTAAACATGTTCCAGTGAAACATTTTGTAAACACTGTTTGTACATGAGATGTACTTAAAAACCCATATGAGTGTAAGAGGATCACATTAAAACAGAACGGCATTGTAGTTAGTTATCCTATTGCAGGCCGCTCCAACTTTAGAAGCTTGCTGGGATAGAACACAAATTGCTTTGGAACCATTGCAGTACATTCCTAGGTACCAGGAATACCAAAATACATAATTTGGCATGCTATGTACAAGAAGATTGTCCACCTCTTGTAAAGCTGCCTCCCAAGATATCATTAGTTATCTAGTAAGGACTAAAGATGAATTTAGAGAAAGGCCTTTTTAGACTGACTGCCCATTCCAGCCAAAATGATTGGGATTTACCCCCCCAGTTTCTGCTGTTCACTTATTTGAGGTTTTTCATCATACACAAACACATAGCAGGTTTTCACTAATTTAATACTTATTTATATTTGGTGACTTTAAGGCTGTTTAATTTTTGCATTATTCTCCTAGCTGGCTTTCTTTTTATATTAATTACATCAAAGAAGCAATTGTATGTCATGGATTTTGGGTCAGAGACCACAAGGCAGTAAAATGAGGCTCATATGGTCAATACATACTACAACTGTGTTGTATAAGCAAGGCATGAATAAGGCCTGAACAGAAATAGAAAACTGTTCAGATGTTCCCATTCACTCCACAGGAACTAAGAAGAAACCATGGCAAACAGCACCAAATACCTGTAAGTGCAATCACATGTTTTTATATCCGTGTTATCTATTACTTAAATTCTATCCTGAGAATTAAATACATTATGGCCAGGTCCCAACATCCCATTGCTTCTTGGAATGTCTTTGGTACCATAACCAGCAATGCATTTTTAAAAATTAATATAAAAAGGGAAATTAAAATCATTTTCCTTTGCTCACCACAGGAAAATGAGGGATGGAGGGAGGGGAATTAAACATCAATACCTGTTAATAGCAGCAAAGTCTTCTATCAACAGCATAACCACTTTGGTACTTTGGAATTGAGAAGGCAAGGGTGTGATTGTGAACTCCTGTTGAATTTCTCCACAGGAAGAGATTTGGCTCAAGATTCCAAACGGCAAAAGGGCACCACCCAGAAAGCGTAAGGCAAAAAGATTAATAGAAAATGAGTCATTTTATAGCTTATTTCATAATTCTGATTTTTCTCCTCCAATGCAATTACAATGCAGCTCTTTTCCTTGCCCTCGGGTTCCTTTAGGATCGTACTTTTCGGTCATCATAAACCTGGTGCGATCCAGTGAAGAAATTTCATGGCAACTTCAAAGCCAAGGAAGCATGCCTGGAAAAAAAATACATATAAGTATATGCATAAATTCACATTGTTCACATTTTTAGCAGAATATTTTATATACCGGTATATATATTTTCCTATAGAAGAGTTTCCATTAATAATGTGCTGTTTCACAGCATGAATTGCTCTACATAATTAATAGATATAATACCCACAAAAAATGGACTGTTTCAACATTAACCTTTGAAATGTCTCCAATAAAAATACTGCATGGGCATATATAATAGCTAGGCATTCAGTCAAGTGGAACATTGCTCAAAGGAGACCTGCTGGAGACGAAGGAAGGAAAACAAAATATCAGTTTGGCATTTTGTTTCTCCAAAAGCTGCTTTGGAAGGGTGGGGAATCATTCAGAATAATATGCACGGAAATGCTGAATTCTATGTAGAAAAATTAACAATAATCAGCTTTTCCAGTTGTCTGCAAGAAATTTCCACTGGATCTTATGTCTTTTCAATAGCAACTTTGCTTAATGACCAGGCTGCGGGTCCAAACTGTGGTCACTAAATGAGGACTATCTGTAATAAGCATGTGGTTCATTGATTACTGTTTTCTATTTGTTTTATTGTTTTAGTGCAGGTAGTCCTTGACTTAAACGACCCCAATTGACCCCACTTTCTGTTGTGAAGTGAGAGAATTGTTAAGTGAATTTTGCCCCATTGTACAACCTGTCTCACCTCGGTTGTTAAGTGAATCACTGCAGTTGATAAGTTAGTAACCAGGTTGGTATCTGAATCTGGCTTCCCCACGGATTTTGCTTGTCAGAAGGACGTAAAAAGGGATCTCAACGACCCTGGGGCACAGCAATGGTCATAAATATGAACCAGTTACCAAGCATCTGAATTTTGATCACATGATCATGAGGGTGCTGGAAAGGCTGTAATTGTGAAAAACAGTCATACGTTTTTCAGTATTGTTGAATGATCACTAAATGAACTGTTGTAAGTCGAGGACTACCTGTATTGCTGTACAATAGCTACAGTTGCTTAGATGATTGAAATGGCTTCTAAATTCAACTAATAGAATTGAATAAACCTATAAACCAATATAGAAGTCTAACTAAAGGTACTATACTTTTGGTGTAAAATTGGCCAGATGTATAAAAAAATAAAGTGTTTTCCAATGGATCTGTTGGGAGGCTTCACTCCTTACATTTCTGTCTTATTGAGTCTGTCATCTGCATCTCTATAACTTTCTGGTTTGGCTCTGCAACCCAACAAGACAGACACAGATTTCAGAGGATAATTAGAACGGCAGAAAAAACAATTGCTACCAACCTGCCTTCCATTGAGGACCTGTATACTGCACGAGTCAAAAAGAGGGCTATGAAAATATATACAGATACCGTCACATCCTGGACATAAACTGTTTCAACTCCTACCCTCAAAACAACGTTATAGAGCACCGCACACCAGAACAATTAGACACAAGGACAGTTTTTTCCCAAACGCCATCACTCTGCTAAACAAATAATTCCCTCAACATTGTCAAACTATTTACTAAGTCTGCACTACTATTAATCTTCTCATCACTCCCACCACCCATCTCCTTCTACTTATGACTGTATGACTGTAATTTTGTTGCTTGTATCCTTACGATTTATATTGATATTGCTTCCTGATTGCTTATTTGTACCCTATGACTATCATTAAGTGTTGTATCTCATGATTCTTGATGAATGTATCTTTTCCTTTATGTACACTTGAGAGCGTATGCACCAAGACAAATTCCTTGTGTGTCCAGTCACACTTGACCAATAAAAAATTCTATTCTATTCTATTCTATTCTATTCTATTCTATTCTATTCTATTCTATTCTATTCTATTCTATTCTATTCCTAAGAGGAGAAGCGCCATCTCTGCCATTGCTCCTGCCCTTTGGTACAGATTACCTCTGGAGTGAGGTCAGCTCCAACCCTCCTGACTTTCCGCAAGGGTTTAAAGACCTGGTTCTGTCAGCTGGCTTGGGGCTCCAATGCGAGGCCTGCACATCGGGCCTGGTTGACAGACTAATAACGGATCCCTCTTCCCCCCCTCCCGCCGCTCATCCTACTCCTGCTCTTCTGATCTTTTAATTAGGGTTGTGTATTTTTTTATTATTATTACTATTTAGTTCCTATTGTGTATAGGTTTTGTAAAATTTTATCTTTTTAATATAGGTAATCCTCAACTTACAATTACAATTGAGCCCAAATTTCTGTCGCTAAGTGAGATATTTGTGGGGTGAATTTTGTCCCACTTTACGACCTTTCTTGCCACAACTGTTAAGCGAATCACTGCAGTGGTTAACTTAGTAACACGGCTGTAAAGCAAATCTGGCTTCCCCACTGACTTTTGTTTGTCAGAACGTCGCAAAAGGGGATTGCGTGATCCCAGGACAGTGCAATCGTCATAAATATGAATCGGTTTGCCAAGCGTCTGAATTTTGATCATGCGGATGCTGCAACGGTCATAAGTGTGAAAAACGGTCATAAGTCACTATTCTTCAGTGCCGTTGCAACTTTGAATGGTAACTAAATGAACTGTTGTAAGTCGAGGACTTACCTATATTGTAAACTGCCCAGTGTTACCTTGGAGTAAGATGGGCAATCAATAAATTTAATAAATAAATAAATGAACCGGAAGTCAAAGATAGCATTCACTTACTGCATTGGCAGGAAAGGCTCTGATCATCACAGCGCTGAATCCCTTGTACAGAGATAATACTCCCTCCTCTCGAACAAGCTCCCGCAGGACGTCTCTGAAGCCATTGGGGTACTTCCCTGGAGGAGCTATAGAAAAACGCAAAACACATTTCGTGAACCTCATCCCCCAAGAGGCTTTCATCAAACTTCCTCTTTCTTTCCCAATCATCTTTCTTTCTATCTCTTGCCATAATGCTCCTCAATTAACAACAGTTAATTGATTCCCTGCGCTCAATGGTTCAGTCCCTAATCATCTCACAGTTGGACTATTTTAACATGCTCAACATGGGGCCACCCTTGGAGAGCAGTCGGAAACTAAAACTGGTCCACAATGCAGCACTGCGGACAATTTTAGGTGGGGGGAAGAATGGCTCCTGTAACACCACTGCTCCATGAGCTGCACTGGTTGCCCGTCTGCTTCCGGGTGCAATTCAAGGTGTCAGTGATCACCTTTAAAGCCCTTCATGCAGTGGTGGGTTTCCACTGGTTCGGCCCAGTTCAGGCGAACCAGTAGTGGCAGTGGCGGGAAGCTCCGCCAACCCGCCCAGACATCATCACAGACGCTCTGCGTATGAGTGAGGTAAGCGCGTGCACACTCAAACTGCCAATTCCGAACCAGTAACGAAGGTAAGTGGAACCCACTACTGCCTTCATGGCATGGATCTAGGTTACCTGAGGGACTGTTTCACCTCACTGGGATTGGCCCGTCCCACTGATGCCGATATAGGAGGTTCCATCAACCTGATTATTCCAACTGGCAGGGTCCAGGACAAGAGCCTTCTCTGCTGTTGCTCCTGCCCTCTGGAACATCTTGCCTCCCGACATGAGGTTGGCCCCAACCCTTCTATCCTTTCATAAAGGCCTAAAGACCTGGATCTGCCAGTTGGCCTGGGCCCCCAATGGAGGAACAGCACAATGGAGGTGGTCGATCGAGTAACTCCCTGCCTTCCCCATGGGTCCCCTTTGGTTAGAATTTATTTATGTTTTCATGTAGATGTATAAACACATTTTTCTGACCGTAAGCCGCCCAGAGTTACCGTTTGGTAAGTTGAGCAGCCAATAAATTTTATAAGTAAATATAAATAAAATAAACTATTACTATGAGGCAGGGGTGAAATCCAGCACGTTCTGACAGGTTCTGGAGAACCGGTAACGGAAATTTTGAGCAGTTCGGAGAACCGGTAGCTGAAATTTTGAGTAGTTTGGAGAACTGGCAAATACCACCTCTCACTGAATGGGGTGGGAATGGAGATTTTGCAATATACTTCCCCCAGGAGTGGGGTGGGAATGGGGATTTTGCAGTATCCTTCCCCAAGCCACGCCCACAGAACCGGTAGTAAAAAAATTTGGATTTCACCACTGCTATGAGGGAAGATTTTTCACATTTCTGTAGTACCAAAACAAGGCAATAGTCCCTGCCCCTACTGCTTACAGAAGTCTTAGATTTAGCAACGTGCCTGAATTTCTAGGAAGCAAGTGAGAGGGTTAACTGAGAATGCTTGAAAACTCTTTCTTCTTCAACAGCCTGATTGGTTTCAGTAATTGCTGATGGGAAAAAAAGAAAAAAAATTCCTTCCTGTGCAAAACTGTGGGAGCCAAGAGACTGGCAGAATGACAAGTTGCCTCATCTCTCTTGTCCAATCGATTTGGTAGAAATTTATTTATTTTTGTTAATGCACAAGGGATTAGAAACTTGTGTTCCGGGCAGACTGTGAAGCATGGAACTTCCCCTCCACATCAGTTAAAAAAAAAAAAAAGTAAGACACACTCTTTGTAGTAAACATTTTAATAGCCAATTATGCACACAGCCTATTTTGCAAACGTAAAAGAGGGAGAGAATAAAAACTGGCAAAAGAATATAAATGTAAAAAGGAAAGAAAGAAGAAAAGGAGAGAAAGTTTTCACTAATGTCCATCCTATGAAGCACTATTTCTCGCATGAAGAACTTTGGACACAACTGCAGGTAGTCCTTGACTTATGACCATAATGGAGCCTGCCAAATACAGTGGTAAGTCATGATGGGTCATCAAGTGAACAACCTGATTTTATGACCATTTTGGCAGCAGTTGTTAAGTGAATCCATAGTTCACTATCGGGAGTTTTTGCTAAAAACTGGAAGAAAAGGAAAGCTTTTGGCAATAATATTGTAAATTGTGGCCACATGACTGTGGGATGTTGCAAACAGCTATAAATGCATCCAAAATGCGGTCATGTGACCAAGAGAGGCAGGGCCGACCATCAGAACTATGAAATTGGGCCATAAGTACCTTTTGAATGGTTCACGGGTAACTTCATAGAGTCACTAAGCAACCAGTAGTAAGTCGAGGCGTATCTGTAATAATCTTATAATTAGTCACTTGCCTGTTCAGTCAAGGCAAATACTCAGTGTTTCTCAACCTCAGCAGCTTGAAGATCTATGGACTTCAACTCCCAGAATTCCCTGCAGGCTGGCTAGGGAATTCTGGGAGTTGAAGTCCACACGTCTTCAAGCTGCCAAGTTTGAGAAACACTACTGCAACTGATTATATTGTAGCTAGCACACACACAGGGAAAGGGTCAATTAAGAAAATCTTTCTAAATTTATCGAACTGTCAAATTGCAAAGCACATTTAGGTCACTAATCTTCAAAAGAATCCCGAAAAGTTTTAGCTCAATTTTGTTTTCACTACCGTGTTTCCCCGAAAATAAGACATGTCTGGATAATAAGCCCAATCGGGCTTTTCAGCACATGCGATAATATAAGCTAGCCCCTCAAGAAGTTTGATTGAAGTTGCGAGAAGTTTTTCTTTTACAGTGTGTTTCCCTGGACACAACGGCGAGGAAAGTGACGGAGCTTGAAAGTTAAGGCCTGCGTCCCACTTCTCACCCGCCCCACCTGCCACCCCCAAATTGCATCCCTAACGGGGATGGCTAAGCAAGGGGCAGGAGCCCCTTTCATGCCCGGCGAGTGGGGGGGGGGAAGAAGAGACGGCAAGGGGAGCCATGTCTTGCTCCACACATCTTGCTTCTTTCCCCACTCCACCTGCCACCCCTTTCGATAAAGAGACGGTGGAGAAGGAAAGCAGCCAGGCTGCTGTTGCCATTGGGGTGGGGTGGGACCAGGGATGGGTTCTACTTACCTTTACTACCGGTTCGTAACAGGGCCGCGTGCAGAAGCATTTTGGTGACGTCGGGGTTGGTGGGCGGGGCCTTCCGCCGGTTTTATTACCAGTTCTGTAGAACCGGTGCGAACCGGGGGCAACCCACCACTGGGTGGGACATGTTGGGACACTCAGCCGGCATGAAGAACAGGGAAGGGAGGCGACGGCAGCGACAGGACATCCAGTCCCACGCTTGCCGCCTCCTGCACCCCCAAAATAAGACACACACACACACACACACACGATACTAAGGCCAAGCCCTTATTTGGGGAGTCAAAAGAAAATAAAATCCTGTCTTATTTTCAGGGAAACATGGTAGCTTCTCAGCTATGTGACACTAGGACTAGGACTAGGACCTAAAAAAAAAAGCAATTTTTATAGTACCGTCTTTTTCGGAGTATAAGACGCACTTTCCCCCCCTAAAAGGAGGTGAAAATTTAGGTGCGTCTTATACACCAAATGTAGCCCCGCCCACCCACTGGCCCCCACCCTTTGGCCTCTGCCTCCCAGCAGTTACCTCATTGCAGCAAGCAGCAAGAAAAAACAGCTCCTTTTAGCTTCAGCACAGCCTAATTAGCACAAGTTGTTTTGCCCGGCCTCTGCTGCTTGTTGCAAGGAGGTAAATTGCTGGAGCAGATTTTTTTTTTTCTTGTGCTAATCAAGCTATGCTGAAAACGAAAATGAAAGTAAAGCAGGCTGTTTGCTGTTTGCTGCAACGAGGCAAAATTGCCGGGAGGCAGAGGCAGAGGCAGATTTCTTTTTCTTGTTTTCCTCACCAAAAAAAGTAGGTGCGTCTTATAGTCCGGTGCATTTTATACTCCGAAAAATACGGTACTTTATAGAACTTCCAAATTCTTTGCCTGGAGGCAACTATATTTACTATAGCTGAGCAAAGTGTGATTTTCAATCTTTAACCCAACTGCAAGAACCAGCTTCATATCTGCTATGGAAAATGATTAATGTATGATGAAAGATGGGATTACAGATCGTCTTCCTTTAGTGACCATAGCTGGGGCCACAATTGGTAAGTGAAATGGTTGCTAAGTGAAACTAGAACTGTGCTCATGATTTTACTGCGGCTTTCCTTTGCTTTACAGATCTGTAAATGTCCTAAAACGCAAAGACTGGTCATAAAGTTATGTTTATCACTTATTGTAACAGCAATCGAGTGCCAACTGAGACTATCCCTAACAAGGACTGTACTGTACTCTCCTTCTACTCCAATTTCCATGGTGACGAGAATTATACACATTAAAGATAGCAATTAGAAGAGAGGCGGGAATGGAGCAGAACAATGAGAGTGTGTTCTGCACCATTAGCCTTAGCCAACCCACCTAAGAAAATGCAAATACCACATCTAACACCAGTTTAAACCAGAGACTGTCATGGACTGTTGCCCAGGAATGATTTTCAGAAGAGTTCCAGGAAATATTATAAGCAAATGTGTGCTAAAAGATCTAATCTTCAAATGTGCATTCTCATGGGATTACAATCAGATGACAACGCAGTTCAGAGAATGGAGAAGGAAGAAGGAGAGTTGTTAATATTAACCCTCCATGGTCCTCTAATAAAAGAGAATATTTGCAGCTCAGGGTTGAAATAAGAGGTTTTTGGTGCTCTTTGCTTGTTTTCTTGCAAATGTCAGAGGGCACCTAGGACACCTCAATACAGCAGAACCTCTGGTCATAACTTTGGTCGTTCCATAACTTTGGTCGCAACCTGATTTGGCCGTGATTCAAACCTAATTTTGGAAATTTGGCGCTTACAAAAAAAATGGCGCGAAAGGAAATCGGCCGCAAAAAAAAAAAAAAAAAAAAAGTGAATTTTTTGGTCAGAACCAGATTTGGTCGTGGTCAGAAGCGTTTGTGCCCAGAGGTTCTACTGTATGTGTATATATGTGTGTGTGTGTGTGTGTGTGTGTGTATATATATATATATATATATATATATATATATATATATGTATGTATGTATGTATGTATATGTTTTCTTTTCTTTTCGTGGGCCTTTATGTGTATTTCTCTTTAGCCAGGTTCTTCCTATGTAAACCAAGTTTTTTAATCAGCCCTAGTTCAGCCTTAGTCTCCCAATGGGCAGCAGGGAGCTTGCTGGCTGCCTGAAAAAAGCCTAGAAACTAGTGGATTGTGATTTCACTGAACTAGGACTGCATAAAAATCTTGGTTTACATAGGAAGAACCTGGCTAAAGAGAAATACATAGATACATACATACATACATACATACATACATACATACATACATACATAATGTTTTCGTAGACACCAGCCTGAAGATGACGAGTGGGACCTCGTCGAAACGTCGCCAAGATACTCTCAATCTTACACGGGAAAAGACCCAAATACACCAAAACTTGTGTGTGTGTGTGTGTGTGTATAAAATAGCAGGCAAAGAAGATGTTTGAACAACATTGTTCTATTTCAATTATTGTTTTGCCTGATTTAATAGGAAAGGATTAAGTATTTGGAGTAAGAACTGCTCTGAACAGCTTTGACAACTAGTCCTCATTTAATGACCACAGTTGGGGCTGGCAACTTGGTCATTAAGCAGAGAAGTTGCTAAGTGAAACCACAACTGTACTTGCCATCTTACTTCAGCTTCCCTTTGCATTACAGACGTGCAAAGGTCATAAATGCAAGGATTCATTATCACTGTGGTAGCAATAGCTTTTAGACTTACATACCACTTCACAGTACTTTACAGCCCTCTCTAAGCGGTTTACAGAGTCAGCATATTGCCCCCAACAATCTGGGTCCTCATTTTATCAACCTCGGAAGGATGGAAGGCTGAGTCAACCTTGAGCTGGTGAGATTCGAACTGCCAAATTTCAGGCAGCCAGCAGTCAGTAGAAGTAACCTGCAGTACTGCACTCTAACCACTGCGCCACCATGGCTATTATGCTGGTAACTGAGAATGGTTGCTAAACAAGGTGATTTGCTATATGAGGACTATTTGCATAAAAACCTATTGAAAACTTTTCTCCACAAATCCTACGGTACTTTTAAATCTGCCTTCTATCGTCTTTAGGAGAGCCTCAGTGAACTCACCTGTCTGGAATCTTGACTTCAGCACATCAGGAGGGATTCCCACAGCCCAGTTGAAGATCCCTGCCATGCCTCCAGCAAAGAGGATTCTGGGTACACTGAGGTCACTGACACTGTGGAAAGCAGGAGATGGACAGAAAAAGGGCAAGCATGAATTCATCAAAATGGCTACTAAAAAGAAATAGAAGAAAAGAAAGATTGGGTGCATCTCATTCAGACTCACTAGGGGGGCGGCGGCAAAGGCAAGCACTTCAGTGGTGGGTTTCAAATTTTTTTACTACCGGTTCTGTGGGTGTGGCTTGGTGGGCGTGGCATGGCTTGGTGGGCGTGGCTTGGTGGGCGTGGCAGGGAAGGATACTGTAAAATCTCCATTCCCACCCCAATCCAGGGGAAGGTTACAGCAAAATCCCCATTTCCTCCCGATCAGCTGGGACTCGGGAGGCAGAGAATAGATGGGGGCGGGGCCAGTCAGAATTTTTACTACGGGTTCTCCAAACTACTCAAAATTCCCGCTACCGGTTCTCCAGAACTGGTCAGAACCTGCTAAAACCCACCTCTGAAGCACTTTTTTCAGGTGAAGTCAGCAGTTTTACTTCAAAATGGGCTGTACAGGTAGTCCTCGAATTACAACAGTTTGTTTAGTGACCGTTAGAAGTAACCATGGCACTGAAAAAAGTGACCTCTGACCATTTTTCACACTTATGATCGTTACAGTATCCCCATGGTCACATGATCAAAATTCGGATGCTTGGCAACTGGCATGCATTTATGACGGTTACAATGTCCCGGGGTGATATGATCAACTTTTGCGACCTTCTAACAAGCAAAGTCAATGGGGTAGCCAGGTTTACTTAACAACCGTGTTACTAATGTAACAACTGCAGTGATTCACTTAACAGCAGTAGCAAGAAAAGTCATAAAATGGGGCAAAACTCATTAACAGCTGTCATGCTTAGTAAGAGAAATTTTGCCGTAAGTAGAGGAATACCTGTCTTTGCCCAGCAGAAGGCTACTTCTTTGCCAGGATCTCTGTAGAAAAAGTTACTGCTACAACCACTGGCACATCAAGGTTAATTTATAGTACAATTGACTTATGTTGTCAGAAGTAGCCAATCTAACTCAAATTGCTACAGATTCAGCAAGAAGCCAGGCTGATACTCTTCAAACTGTACTGTGCTGAAAGAAGAAAATGTCCTTTTCCAATTTGTTGTTAGAATAAAAGCTTCTAACCATATGTAGATTCATATAATCCGTGAATTAAAATGTTTGACATGAAAGTATTGAATTATAGTTAACAGTGGCTTATTCAACAAATTATCGTATTTTTTGGACTATAAGACCCTCCGGACTATAAGACACACATAAGCTTTAGAGGAGGAAAGCAAAAAAATAAATAAAAAATCTGCCTCTGCCTCCGCGACCCGTTAACCACCGCCACAGCCCATTTGCCACGGCCCATCGCTGCCCCATTTGCTGTGGCCCATTCGCTGCCATTCGCTGCGAACAGGCTGTGGCGATAGGTGGTGAGCCCCACTGCCTAGAACAGCTGATCGGCTGCACCAACCACCACCACCCCTGCCACAATATTCACTCTATAAGACACACAGACATTTCCACCCAATGGCGTGGGATGTATCTTATAGTCTGAAAAATATGGTATATTTAATCAAGCAATGGCTTATCACAATATAGAAATCCAGTAATTCTGTCTTTGTACCATATATGCTACATTATGACTGATGAATCCCTTAGTCTTCCTTATAAGATGCACTGGCTTGATCCCTAAAAACATATTTTATTAATGCCAAATTATATTATTCACTATTTATGTCTTTAAATTTATATGCCACCCATCTCAGTGTCAAGCGACTCAAAGCAATAATCCTTTGTTCATCTCATTGAACTATTATTATGAAGCTCTTACTTCAGAATAAAAATAATTTCTTAGCTGTTCTTGCGAGAAATCCAGCATTCTCCTTACCTCTGTCCCTGAGGTGTCAAAATACTTTTCAGCCATTCATAGGTCATGAAGTACATCCCACTGGCTGGAACATCTGGTCCAATAAACAGAGCCAACTTAGAAAAATGAGAGACACAACTGCCCACATTGGCAAGGCCAAAAAGGATAAAACCTGCCAGCTTTCTGTAAGCAGAATTATAATAATGGCATAAACAATGCACTCCACTTGCTGCTTTAGACCTTGATTTGATTGACAGAGAAAACAAGATTTGAAGGACCGTCTCTTTCCAGTTACATCTACCCTATTAGGGAAGAATGGAGTGGGGTGGAGAAAAAGGGCCTTCTCTGTGATGGCTCCCTCCCTATGGAATATCATCCTCCTACCCCAGCAGATAAGATTGACTCTCAACCTGAACCTGAAAATAAGACCTATCCCAAAAATAATAAGCCCTAGCATGATTTGTACGTGTGCGCCTAATGTAAACCCTGCCCCCAAAATAAGCCCTACTTTTTTTTAAAAAAAATTTTTGATTTATATGCCGCCCTTCTCCGGAGACTCAGGGCGGCTTACAATGCGTTAAGCAATAGCCTTCATACTTTTGTATATTTATACAAAGTCAGCTTATTGCCCCCACAAACTGGGTCCTCATTTAACCTACCTTAGAAAGGATGGAAGGCTGAGTCAACCTTGAGCCTGGTGAGATTCGAACCTGCAGAAATTGCAGGCAGCTGTGTTAATAATAGGGTGCATTAAACCACTGTACTACCAAGGCTCCTTAAGAGCCTGCATAGCCAGCTGACCGTCCATTCTGCCTGGTTGTTTGCAGTGCCACCGACATGAGGTGAGGAGAGGCAGGTGGATGGCGGAGCCACCCCATGTGCCCCGCTCTGGCTTACCTCAAGGCCCCCAGTCAGGCCATCCACACCCCGAGAATTGTCTCATGGCGGCAGCACCAGCAGCCATGTCCAGCAGGAGCCCATGTGACTGCCAGCCCACTTCTTCTGCTTGCTCGCGGCCACAACGGAGCAGGAGGTTGAGCAGCGCACTGCTTCCACGGCCACAAGGCAAGGCAGGTGTTGGGGTATGGATGGCCTAGCTGTGAAGGCCCTGAGGTAAGCCAGGTTGCAGCCCCAATTGCAGCTGCAAGCAAGCAGAAAAAGTGGACCTCGCTTACATGGAAGAAAAAAATAAGACATCTCTCGAAAATAACCCCTAGTGCTTATTTTGGAGCCCCCAAAAATATAAAACCGAGTCTTATTTTCAGGAAACATGAATACTTTTCCAGAAGGCCCTGAAGACGTGGTTCTGTCAGCAGGCATGGGAACCCCAAACTGATACAGATACGATCATGTGGCTGGTTTGTGTTTGTTGCCGCTATAGCAGGGGAAAGGTTAGGAATTTTATACTACGGATTTTTAATGTTGTAAGCCACCCAGAGTCATCGTGTGTAAGTTGAACAATCATATAATTTTTTTCATACTGTAAATAAACATTATGTTAAGATATAGAAGCATTGTTCACACAACAAAAATGTTTCAGTCATTCCCTCTCTCAGTTAGCTGGCTGGACATAAGGTTAGTCACATTGGGCTCTTTAATGTACTGACTACAGTGGTGGGTTGCCCTCGGTTCGCACCGGTTCTATAGATCCGGTAATAAAACCGGCGGGAGGCTCCGCCCATTGACCCTGACATCATCAAAATGTTTCTGTGCATGCGCAGAAGAGTGCACACATGCTGGCCCTGTTGCGAACCAGTAGTAAAGGTAAGTAGAACCCACCCCTGACTGACTATCATCTTCGTCCTTGTAGCTAGTGAAAAGGAGGCCTCAGTTTCTTTTGGGGGAGAGTGAGCAATTTTTTAAAGAAAGAAAATACAGGTAGTCCTTACTTATGACCACAACTGAGGCCAAAATTTCTGTTGCTAAGCAAGGCAGTTGTTAAGTGAGTTTTGCTCCATTTCACAACCTTTTTTTGCCACAGTTGTTAAAGCAAGGGACTGCAGTTGGTAAGTGAATCATGCAGTCATTCAGCGAATCTGGCTTCCTCCATTGACTTTGCTTGTCAGAAGCCAGCTGGGAAGGTTACAAATTGTGATCACATGACCCCGGGACAGTGCAACTGTCATAAATACATGCCAGTTGCCAAGCACCCAAATTTTGATCATGTGACCATGGTTGTAAGTATGAAAACTGGTCATGGGTCATGTGTTTTCAGCGCCGCTGTCACTTCAAACAATCACTAAATGAATGGTTGTAAATCGAGGACTAGCTGTATAACTGTGGTGGCATGGTCACAAGCAACCTCCCATGGACAGGTCTGAAGGATCCTACCTGCCTCCCATTTTTGTTCATTTTTTACTCTTCTCCTCACGTGTCTACAGTTTGTCAGAATGGCAGTAGAAAAGGGGCCTTAGAAATGTGGGATTGGGTCCGTGGTGGGTTTCAAACATTTTTACTACCGGTTCTGTGGGCGTGGCTTGGTGGGCATGGCTTAGTGGAAGTGGCAGGGAAAGGATACTGTAAAATCTCCATTCCCACCCCACTCCAGGGGAACGTTACTGCAAAATCCCCATTTCCTCCCGATCACCTGGGACTTGGGAGGCAGAAAATAGATGGGGGCAGGGCCAGTCAAAATTTTTACTACTGGTTCTCCAAACTACTCAAAATTTCTGCTACCGGTTCTCCAGAACTGGACAGAATCTGCTGAAACCCACCTCTGGATTGGGTGTATTTGGGGCTAAATCAAATTCCTGCAGAGTTCACTGGATGTATGAATTCAGATCTTCGATTCAAAATCTGATTTAATTCAGCCAGCTAACTCTGCAGGGATTAGACTTGCATGATAGGCTAACCGCCGCTCTATAATTATCTAGTCAAGCGTGCTACATAAACAGGGTTTAAAAAGAAACATTGGGAGGGGGTGCTTCTATACTTCAATTATTTTAAGAACAATTCTCCACAAACTACCTCTCATGAGTGTGAGCACTGTTCCTTTGTACACGCCTCGAATGCCAGCTTCACGATACAGTTGTTTGGCACAGTCCAAGGGGCCAGCATATTTTTTTTCACCAGAGGCTGCTTGGATCTAAATGGTTAAAAAAAAATAATAATGGCCTCATCAATTATAACCTACTATTCCTTAAATAATTCAGTCTTCCTTAATCTAAGGTACTGTTGAAATGAGTCTGTGCATCTAAACTTTTCCTAAGAAATCCCCATGAGATGAGATTCAATCAGGAGTTTATTGATTATGCACCAAAACAGTAAAAGAATGAAAAAAACAAATAAATCCATAACTGCCATCTCTCCCAGAAAGTTTTTCTAGCTGTTTAAGCACCCACAGCAGGCTTCTAATAGCTCTACCCATTCAAGAAGCCCCAGTAGACACTTTTGTGAAGAACGTTGTCCATAATTGTAACTGGGACTTTGTCTTCGAAAACTTTCAAAATATATCTGAAAATAAAGGGATAGGACAGTGATGGCTAACCTTTTCCGGACCAAGTGGCCAAAGCATGCACCAGTGGTGAAATGTAAAATTTGTTACTACCAGTTCTGTGGGCGTGGTTTGGTGTGTGGGGGGTAATATGACTGAGTGGGCATGGCCAACTTTTTTTTTTTTTTTTAACTTTTAAAACCATTTTTCTACAACCTCTTCGGCTGAAGAGGTTGTAAAAAAAATGCTTTTAAAGCCTCTAACGATCCCAGCTGACTTGCCTGATCTGCAGAGGCTTTCTTTTTTTTTTTTTTAAGACTCTGATGATCCCAGCTGAGCCGCGTGATCATCAGAGACTTTTTTTTTACTTTTAAAAGCATTTTTTTAGCCAAAGAGGTTGTAGAAAAAAATGCTTTTAAAAATAAAAAAAAAAGCCTCTGATGATTGCGTGGCTCAGATGGGCAATGGGCGGGGGGAACAGGGATTTTTGCTACCAGTTCTCCGAACCACCCATCTCCATCGCTACCGGATCGGGTGATTTGGTCCAAACCGGGAGCATTTTACCCCTGGCATACACGTGTGTGCCCAAACACCCAAAATACAATGCACACATGGGCCCCACATATGTGCCCCACACCGTGCACATGTGCATGTGCCCCCACACATGCCCCGCCCATGCGCTGACAGCCCCCT
Source organism: Pantherophis guttatus (assembly GCF_059756535.1). Lineage (NCBI taxonomy): Eukaryota > Metazoa > Chordata > Lepidosauria > Squamata > Colubridae > Pantherophis > Pantherophis guttatus. The sequence goes on from NC_142064.1 coordinate 248,597,488, forward strand.
GCATGCGCCCCACCCTCTGCGCATGCGCAGGAGAGACCCAATGACCAGCTGGCCGGTGGGAGGCCCGCGTGCATGTGCGGCAGAACTGAACTGGGGCGACAGCTCACATGCCCACACAGGGGCCCTGCATGCCACCTGTGGCATGCGTGCCATAGGTTCGCCATCACGGAGATAGGATGTTAAAAGGACAAGTAGCAGAGTAACAAGGAGTTGTGATCGACAAAACTTTTAGATAACAGAAGTTTTGGCTACTTTAGAGAAGAATTTTTAAATGAAATGGAACAACTGTAGTCCGAGCTACTTATTTTTCTTCATCGTAGACAAATTTCTTTTTTTTTAAATTCCCACAGAAAAGGTTTTGAAGGAAGAGAGCAAGAGAAGAGACTCTTCTGGTCCATTGAATTGGCCCTGCCTTGACTTTAAGGAACAAATCAGTTTTAAAAACACAAAGACAATATAACAGCTACATATAAAATTGGCCATGTTTCACTGATACGTTAACAGGGTTCACACATCTTGCCAAGCCATGGTTTGCTTAACCTTAAATTGCTGAATAAAGTGCAGTTAGCTGGATTCCCACAACACATTAAATGAATATTTTTAAAAGATTACTGGTAGTCCTCAACTTATGACCAGTTGTTTAGTGACTACTCAAAGTTAAAACAACCCTCCCCCCCCCAAAGCTCCTTATGACCCACTTGCAACATCCAGGCTGTTCAATGGTCACGTGAACACATTTTGGGCACTCAGCAACTAGTTTGCACTTATGGCTGTTTGCAATGCCCTGCAGTCACGTGATCGTGATTTATGACTTTTTTCCAGAAAGTAGCATTTGTGTCTGGTTTCTGGGGAAAAAACACTTCATAGCGAACAATGGGTTCGCTTAGCAACTGCTGCAAACTGAGCCAATTTGGTCTAGTGCAGAGGTCCCCAACGTTTTGGACCTCAGGGACCACTAAATTCATAATTTTAAATCCCGCGGACCACTAGTATGATCTGCCTAATGACTGGCTGGGTGGGCATGGCTAGGTGATCATGACTGGATGGGCATGGCCAACTTGATGTCACTCGCATCAAGGGGTGCCTCTTCGGCCTCTACTCACCCACCCAGCCAGCCACTCCTCACCTGCCTGCCTGGGCTCCTTAGGGGCCCAATAGGAAGTAATTGTTGGAGCTAAGCAGTCAACACGAGAAAGAGTTGGCAAAACAGCTCAGTTCAAATTGGATCTCACCGAGAAGGAGGCTCAGCAGAAGCACCTCACTGAGGACTATGGGCATAGGCTTTCCAAGCAGAGGGAAGATCTGCGGGAGTGCAAGGCCAGGTACTGGCACCTGGAGGCTCAGCAGGCTGAGATGGTCAGCCAGTTCCAGGCTATGATGCAGTCCCACTGGAACAAGGCCCTCTGGCTCCTTGCCACCGGTGGCACTTCCCTCCAGCCTTTGCCCAAAGCCCCACACCAGGAGGCTGAAGCAGACCCCAAGTCGGAGTTTCTGCCCCCCTTCAACCCACACAAAAAGACCCTGAAGGGGGAAACTCTCTGCAGCAACAGAAGCTGTTGTGGCCCTCCAACGGCCTGCGCGGATCGTGGCTGATCCCGATGACGAGGAGGCTGGTGTGGGGTCGCGCCAGCAGCCTGCGCAGCCAGTGCTCGCGTCGGACAGCGAGGAGGCTGAAGAGGATGTGGTGCCAGAGGCAGAGACTCAGCTTGGGCCTTCAGAACCTCCAGAGGCTCCTTCAAGTGGAGAGAGCGAAGTGGAGGAGCCTCTCCTCAATGCTCGAGCACGCAGGGCTGCCAAAAGGCAGGAGTGGCTACTCAGGAGGAGGAGGTCTCCTCGAGAGTAAGGTTTGAGGATAATTGGCCACTCCCTTAGCCTATTTAAGTCGCATGCAGTTAGTAAGTTTCTTGCTGGAAACAACGTGTAATTATTACAGAGCATTTTTGAAGAGTGAATGTCTTATCGCATCTTGTTTTCTGGGCTGGTTGCCAACCTTTGCCGGACTTTGTTTATTCTTGGTACGTTATAACTTTGATAAGGACCGTTGGTGTGTGTCAAAATCCTTGGGAATCCGGAGCTGGGGCAGAAGAGAAGCATTCATTGCACATATCCAGCCCAGGGGCTGTAGTTTGAGGACCCCTGATTTAGTGCAATATAAAAAATGCAAATAATCTTTCTGTGGACCACCATAATTTTCTCGTGGACCACCAATGGTCCATGGACCACCAGTTGGTGACTGCTGGTCTAGTGGTTAAGGCACCAGACTAGAAAGCAAGAGACTGTGAATTCAGGTTCCGCTTTAGCCATGAAAGCCAGGTGGGTGACTTTGGGCCAGTCGCTCTCTTTCAGCCCAACTCATTTCCCAGGATGGTTGTTGTGGGGAAAATAGGAGGAGGAAAAGGTGTTGGATATGTTCACTGCCTTGAGTTATTTGTGAAAATAAAGGCAGGATATAAATAAATAAATGAAATGAATGCATTTGCTTTACAACTGTCCTGCTCACTTTACAACCAAGATGTTTGCTTAATGACAGTTACAAAAAATTGGGGCTGGTCATCTGGTGATGAGCCACTTTATGACCATCATGGAGGTAATTGTGAGGCTCAATTACAGTCATAACGTGAGGACTACCTATTTTTTGACATAGTATGAACTCAGCCACAGTATTAATCCAACTATTATGTATAAGCCCCAGCAAGTAGCATGTTTGGGTGAAGTTGTCTAAACTGAAAAGCTATTGTCAGGGCTGGTTTGTACTTGCATGGGACACTTCCCAGGAATACTAGGACTTAAGTTAGACTAGACCCTTGAAAGACCTACCAGAAGAAGGGAGTGATCAATCATGTTTATATTATTGCCAGAAAAACTGCACTGGCTTGTCCATGAAGTCACCAGAATTGAGTGTGTTTCAAAGGAGATCCCATCTACTAATATAACGTGCATAGATATGCCAGGATTTTCAATCTTAATGGGAGAATGTTGCTCAGGACAGAATTAATTAAATCTCTAACCAGACAAGAAGATTTCCAACTTTGCCTATCTTGCTTCTCTAATTACTTCTGGGCTCTGGTTTTAGCCATCAGAGGAATCTAATATTACAATGAAACAATGCTAAGGAAATCGGAATACTGATACTTACAGGAGACAAGACGTGTTCTGAAATTTGAGCATTTTTATCTCCCATACACATAATACTTTAATCTAAATGTTTGCATATATTCTCCCCCTCCCCCTCTCTCTTTACATACATACATACATACATATCTACACTGACATGGGCATATCAAAAATTTAGAAAATCATGTTGTCAACAAGATTATGATTATGAATATGCTCACTTAACCTAAAGAAAGATAAATAATGTGGATAGCAAGATATTGTTCAGTTGTGGGATGGAGCATGAAAACTTCATCTCTTACCTGTAGTAGGCACTTGATCCTTTCTCCTGGTGCCATAATTGCAGTGGTAAACACCCCTGATAACATTCCTGCTGCAAACAGCTGAGGATATCTGCATAGTGGACAATACAATGTGGGATATAGATTAAACATAAGAAATGCATTAGGCTATATTAGATACAGTTTAAGAATAATTTGTCCTTCCAATGAGTTCCTTTTCTAGAAATAAAAAAAAACCCAACCAACAATTACATAACAAATGAATATAAAGATAGTCCAATCTTAGAGGCGAAAGTTCCAATTACAGTATGTGTCATGAAAACCAATGTTCTCAACAATGGTTGATTATGCCATTAATTTTTTTCCATATATATCCCAACAGATGGCTTAGAAAGAGCCAAGGAGAGGTATTCAGAGCTCTAATTTCCTCCAGCTGGTCAAATTCAGCCAAAACAGACATGGGTCAAGTAAATATTATGGCTCAAGATTTTTGCCTCAAGTATCAATATGACATATCCAGGCAAATGCAGCCAACAAGGCAAAATCATTTGCAAAATAAATCCAATGTTTGGTATAAAAACAATATTTTTTAAAAAAAACTATGTTTTCTAAATAAAAGTAAAGACTGGAAAGGTTCATCCATTAGTGTTGGATCTTTAATTAAAGAGAATGATGTTATTGTTTATACATTGCACTATAGTTTATAAAACTGAGGAAAGAAAGAAGAAAATAGAATGGTTCATGTACCACTTTAATTCATACTGCTGAATATATATGCATTCATATGTTGCGTGACTCAAGCCACAATGACTTACAAACTATCATTTATGTAATCTATGAACTGTCAAGTATTGTTTATTTTAGAAATAGTGGCTTGGCATTATGATTCAACCCAGCATCAAACCCTCCTAACACTGCCTGCCTATCTAGAAGCCATGGTGGCACAGTGATTAGAATGCAGTATTGCAGGCTGACTCTGCCCGTTGCCAACAGTTCAATTCTGACCAGCTCAAGATTGACTCAGCTTTCCATCCCTCCAAAGTCGGTAAAATGAGGATTCAGATTGTTGGGGGAATATGCTGACTCTGTAAACCACTTAGAAAGGGCTGTAAAGCACTATGAAGAAGTATATACTGTAAGTCTAACTGTTGCTATTGCTGTCCGTCCTGTCCTGTCCTGTCCTGTCCTGGTCAGTCGGTCGGTCTGTCTGTCTACCATATTTTTCAGACTATAAGATGTACCAGAGTATAAGACGCACCTTAGCTTTTGGGGAGGAAAATAAGAAAAAAGCTGATTGGGGGTGGATCAGCCTCCCGGAATACTCCCAAACACCCAGAGGTGACCTTTCACTACAGGTTTGTTGGTTGTGAGCTCTGCATCCTTGCTTTTTTCCAGCCTCTCAAATGGAGGTTTCAGAGACTTTGTTCAGCCTCTGAAACCTCCGTTTCAGAGGCTGGCGGGGCTACATTCGGACTATAAGACGCACCCAGATTTTCGCCCTCTTTTTGTGGGTAAAAAGGTGCGTCTTATACTCCGAAAAATACAGTATCTATCTCTATCTATCTATCTATCTATCTATCTATCTATCTATCTATCTATCTAATCTATCTAGTTTACCGCTAGTAGACTAGAGAGGGAGAAAGATATAGATATATCAAGTGGTTGGAGAGAAAGAAGCAAATGTGATATGTCATTAAAAATAGTCTTCAAATTACAACCATAAGCCCATCAGAGTCATAACTTGTGACAATCATGAATTGAGTCAACCATGTGACCGACCCGATTTCATTGCCTTTTTTGTGGCAGTCACTATGTGAATGCTGCTGTCATTAAGCCAACCAATGATTTGGTATGAGTCAGGTACTGCTGAAAACTAGAAGGCTTGTTTTCAGCAAAGCCATTGTAAAATGCCGTCATGTGGCCGCAGGATGCTGCAAATAGCCATAAATGTGGGCCAGTTGTCAAGCGCCCAAAGTACAGCCACATCACTGTAATGGGGAGGGGGGCATCAGAACGTCGAATCTGAGTTATAAGTGCCCCCCCAGGGAGGTCTGTCGTAACTTCAAATAGTTGCTAAGCAACTGGCCCTAAGTTAAGGAACTACCTGAATATGAACTATAATACACTGACGATTGGATAGGAGAACTGTCTATCTTAAGCATGGCAACACAAGGGCCCTCACCCCGGTTTATATTCTAGAATGATGTAAGCAGTGGAGGGATTTGAGGAGTGAAGGCGTGAAAATCTTATCTGACAGATACCTAGGATTAAGAATATATTTACTGCCAGAGTAGGTAAGTACTGACTGACTATAGATACCCTGTAGAGTCAAGCGATGGTATTTTTAAAATTATTTAAAGCTACTTAATAAAAGTCACTTTGCTTTTTTTCTTTAAATCTTAACCAAATCACTGTGCTTTACTTTGAGTTTCCCACACAGAACAGGATTCAGTAGCAAGACAGATAGAACCTATAGAGATCTCCAACAAGATTCAGTTTATTTTTAAGCAACAGAAATATGGTCACAATCAAGACTTATGTCAAATACAAATGAAAAAAAAAATTTAGTGTTGCAAATCCTAATCTGTGGGATTTAGGCAGTGAATCTGGCTAAATACATGTAACAGTATCTGAAAGCTTCAAAGTAATAATCTTGTAATCTCAATGTTTTATATGCTTCGTGAATATGCTGATGAATACATGAGTATGAAAACTGAAACACCATATGCTGCATCCTGCAAATATTGTTCCAGAAACGAATACAAATATGAATGTGCTTTATTTTCTAAAGCCTCTGTAGGCAATCTACTAGAAGTGAAGGCACCTCTGAAATTTGCAGATAACATGAGGAGTGCATCAACATGTCTACCATGAAGTGCCTGGTAAATTATTAAGAAATATGTGGTATTGTGTTGATTGAAGGATGAGTTAGCCCTCCAGACTGCTGCCTATGGTCCCTATAGGAATTTTACAGTATTGAAAGATATTGCTGCAAATAAATAAGATGGTAGATGTTGATGCTTTGCAATAAGTCAAAGCATCCCAATATTATGGGGAAAAATTAAGTGAGGGTAGTGAAACCTGGTGGACAGCAAGGGAAGTATCTGGAAACACCCTGATGCCTATGGACAACATCTTGCTACGCCTGAGCTAGAGTTCTTAAATCTAAATGGGAGATAAACAAAATTCTTTTATCTCTTTGTTTTTATAAACTTTTATAAACTTCCTTAATCAAACTTCAGCTGCACCAAAAATGCCATCTCACAGAGAACAGCATGGCTTCTACAACCATATTCATTCAGAATTCAGTCCTACTCATTTTAGGATGCAGAATTGTTGGGGGCAATATGCTGATTCTGTAAACTGCTTAGAGAGGGCTGTAAAGCACTATGAAGTGGTATGTAAGTCTAAGTGCTATTGCTATTATCAGTCCTTTTTAATTGTCTAAAAACTACAGCCAGGTAACCAGGACTCTACATGTTTGTGCAGAAGTACCTCTTTTTAAAAAAAATCTTCATGTTCAAGTAATTATGCAAGGAAGTGTAAGACAAAGCAGAATGGATTTTTGTAAAATCTGGTAATTCCTTATGACCTGGATGTTGTTAAGAGAGAACTGAAAATGCTGGGCAGATGGCTATTGTAGTGAGGTTGAGTGATGTACATCACAAAAGTGGGCCTTGCGGAATAGTTATCATGGCATATAGATGAGATTTATATATACCGTATTTTTCAGAGTATAAGACGCACCGGAGTATAAGACGTAGCTTAGTTTTGGGGGAGGAAAATAGGGGGGGGGGAAATCTGCCTACCAGGTATTCATCTGGCTAGCGTCCTTAATCTGGTCAGCTTCAGCACATTAGTTTGCTGGTTTTTATCCCCTGCTTGAGGATAAAAAACAGCTTCTAAAGCACAACTGATCTTTGGAGAGAGAAGCAATGAGAAAAGCAGGCAAACCACGGAGATCGCTTCATTCGCTAGCGCCTCATTAGGGCTGAAAAAAAAAAACTTCACAGCTGAGAGTCAGAGGGAGCAGGCAAAGCAGGGAAGTGGCGATTGCTTCACTCGCTAGCGCCTGGTTAGGGCTGGAAAAAAAGCTTCGAAAAAACTACATTCGGAGTATAAGACACACCCAAATTTTCAGCCTCTTTTAGGAGGGAAAAAAATGTGTCTTATACTGCGAAAAATACAGTGGGTGGTCCTTGCTTAACGAACATTCTATCAGCAACTGCCCAAACCAACGATGGTGCTGAAAGGGATCTAGCACAACTCGCTATGGCTACCACATCACGGCCAACTCACTGTGGCCAACTGGCCATGGGAAAATTCAATGCTGCATTAATTCTTTCATTCAATTACTTTTATTAATAGTGACCACATTTCCATCAAAATTATTGTAACTCTTGTATGTCTGGATTGACTTTTATTATTATTGGCCATGGTTCAATTGAAATTAATGTAACTTTTGTATTTGTTAAGTTGTCCTGCGGCGAGTTGTCCCGCAGCAAGTTATCCCATAGCGAGTTGGCCAGGGCGAGTTGGCCCATTCTGTGCTGAATGAGTGGTGTAATATATTACGATGGTCACAACATTCCCCACAGTCATGTGATCACTATTTGCAACCTTCTTTGCACTTCCTACAAGCAAATTTAATGAAGAAACTGGCAGAAGGAATAAATGCAACCACAGGATAGTCTTATTTAATGACCCACCATGATTTGCTTAATGACAGCAACTGAAAGTGCCAGAATTTCCATTGCTAATCAGCATAGTTATGTGACGTCGCATTTATGACCATGTTGCTTAGCGACAGAAATTCCGACTCCAATTACCGTTGTTACATGAAGACTACCCATATTCTGAATCACAGTTAAGAGAAAGTGTTACAAGCCTTTTAGGATGTCACACGCCATACTGAAGTAAAAACCTCCTAAACAGACATCTGTTTTGCCTGGGAAGAGAACTACACGAAAACAACCCACATGATGTCTGTTTATAGCTAGTGCAATCAGTCCCACGTTTTTACGAACTTTAAAATTTGCCAGATTTAATTTTTTGTAATTAAAAAAAACCCCAGCTCTATTTATAACCAAGAAAAATAAAACTTCCATTTTGGCTGCAATGACGGAATGCGTAATTTTTGAAAAATAAGAACAGATTGGAAAACCTCAAGAGAGCATCCCTGAAATAGTCTGAACAATTTCATTACTCACGTCAAGATGTCATCCGGAGTCTTCTGTTGCAGCTTTTTGCCCAAGCCAAATCCAAAGAAGCACACAGCAAACATGGGAGTTACTCCAACAATGGGGGCTGCCATCCCCTTATACAAGCCACGGACGCCCTGTAAGAAATAGGTCGGTGGATTATTTATTTATTAAATATAGATGGTCACTCATCTCAAGCACGAACAATAAAACAGAATTAATCTATGAATCATATACTGTAAATAGCAGCCCAGCAACCAATCTACACAACATCAAGGATTACCTTCAAGTTTCTGCCCAGTTCAAAGAGATCTCAATTCTTCAATCACATAGATATCTTTTTCCAAGATCCCATTTACAGGAAGAGGCTGTTTTGGGTGATCCAGTTCAGCTAAGGCAACACATGCGTTTGCCTCGAAAGGCATTCAGAAACTGCAGCTGGTATGAAATGCAGCAGCAGCCTCCACTGGCATTAGATGCCGTAAACATATTACTCCTATGCTGCAGAACCTGCCTTAGTTGCCAAGATGGATGCAGTTTAAAGCTCTGTGTTTAAGTTACAAATCTTTATTTAACTTTATGCCAGGTATCTGCAAGACTGCCTTCTTCAACCCAAACCCACCTATCTGATACAAACAACTTTTAAAGCCCTTCATGGCTTGAGAACAGGTTATCTGAGGGACCATCTCTTGCCGGTCACATCTACCTGACTCACTAAAGTGGGGAGGCAAGGAATGTTGCGGGTCGCGTTCCCTAAGGAGATATGATTTGGCTCCCTCCCTCTGGAATATCATCCCTCCAGAAATTAGACTGGGCCCCACTGTAACACTCTTTCAGAAGGCCCTGAAGATGTGATTCTGCCACGGGGCCTGGGTCAGGGGTGGGTTCTACTCACCTTTACTACTGGTTCGCAACGGGGCCGCCCATGGGCGCTTGCTTTGCTCGCATGTGCGCATGCTCTTCTGCGCATGCGCAGAAGCATTCTGATGACATCGGGGTCATTGGACAGAGCCTCCCTCCGGTTTTACTACCAGTTCTATAGAACCAGTTCGAACTGGGGGCAATCTACCACTGGCCTGGGTGAACCCAAAGCGGGATGGAGACCATTAAATGACTAGTATGGATGTGTGTTGTCGTCTGGGTGAGGAGGTTATTATTTTATTATTTTTATTTCTTTTATATTGTGTTTTTATGTCCTGTAAGTCGCTATGAGTCGCCATGTGCGAGTAGGAGGCAATATAAAATTTTTAAATAAAATAAAAATAAATAAAAATTGTTACTCTTCTCCCGTAATTAGAAGGACCAAGGTGAGAAGGAGACACGAAACAGAATTCTTCGGGAGGATTGTTTCAGCTAGTGAATACCGCAGGTTAGGAATGTTCCAATTGAAACACAGGTGGTCCTTGACTTACAACAGTTCATTTAGTGAGCATTCAAAGCAGTGGTGAAATGTAAAATTTGTTACTACCGGTTCTGTGGGCGTGGCTTGCTGTGTGTGGGGGGGTAATATGACTGAGTGGGCGTGGCCAACTTTTTTTTTTTTTTAGTTTTAAAACCATTTTTTCTACAACCTCTTCGGCTGAAGAGGTTGTAAAAAATGCTTTTAAAGCCTCTGACGATCCCAGTTGACTTGCCTGATCGGCAGAGGCTTTCTTTTTTTTTTTAAAGCCTCTGACGATCCCAGCTGAGTTGCCTGATCAGCAGAGGCTTTCTTTCTTTTTTTAAAGCCTCTGACGATCCCAGCTGACTTGCCTGATCGGCAGAAGCTTTTTTTTTTTTTAAAGCCTCTGACGATTCCAGCTGACTTGCCTGATCAGCAGAGGCTTTTTTTCCTTTTAAAAACATTTTTTCTATAACCTCTTCGGCTGAAGAGGTTGTAGAAAAAATGCTTTTAAAAGCCTCTGATGATCCCAGCTGAGCCACACGATCATCAGAGGCTTTTTTTTTTTACTTTTAAAAGCATTTTTTCGGCCAAAGAAGTTGTAGAAAAAATGCTTTTAAAAATAAAAAAAAAGCCTCTGATGATTGCGTGGCTCAGCTGGGCAATGGGGGGGGAAGCAGGGATTTTTGCTACCAGTTCTCCGAACCACCCACCTCCATCGCTACCGGATTGGGCGATCCGGTCCGAACCAGGAGCATTTCACCCTTGATTCAAAATTATAACCGCACTGAAAAAAGTGACTTATGTTTTTCACACTTATGGTTATTGTAGCATTTCCATAGACATGTGATCTACATTCAGACGCTTGACAACTGATCCATATTTATGACCGTTACTGTGTCCCAAGGTCATCTGATCAAATCTTGCAACCTTCTGACAAGCAAAGTCAATGGGGAAACCAGGTTCACTTAACAACCGTGTTACTGACTTAACAACTGCAGCAATTCACTTATCAACGGTGGCAAGAAAAGTCATAAAATGGGACAGAACTCACTTAAATGTTTCACTTAGCAACAGAAATTTTGGCCTCCATTATGGTCGTAAGTCAAGGACTACCTGTCTTTAAATTTTTACTGCCATTTTTATTATTACTGTTTTATTATATGACAGATGTTTTTGTAAACCACTGACAGTCATGATTGTGGTGGTGTAAAGGATCAAGATGCATGAACCCAAGGGAAACTCTTGCTTGGGCACGCAAGAATAAATCATGATTGATTAAGAAGAAAGAACTCTTACCTTTTCAAAACTTATGCCTAAAAACTGGACAGGTTCCTTCGGTCTCACCATTAGTTTTTCTCATTGAAAAAAAATCAAGCTCATACTCCTAGAATCTACTAGTCTCAAGTATCATTCCCACACAAATTCATTTCAATCATATGCATAAAAATATGACATCTCTGGCAGGCATTGCAAGTGAGCTGGCAAAATACCTCTTTCACAAGAGTCTTTCTGAAACAGTCAAAGGTCCCAGCATAAAGAGGAGCCTGTCCCGGCAAAGGCTTCGGCTGAGTTTGTAGTCTGACCTACAAAATATAAGGAACATGGAAGGAATACAAAAGATGTGCTTGCGTTACATAGTTCATTTATTAAGTGAAAATATCCATCCACATCAGGGGTGGGTTCTAAATTTTTTTACTACCGGTTCTGTGGGCGTGGCTTATTTTGTGAGCGTGGCTTGATGGTCATGTGACAATTCTTTAGGATTTAGCAAAGGTACTGGGCTACCAGGGTTTTAACTGCTTGCAGAGCTGTACTGGTCTACCCATTTGTTTTTGGAGGCACCGGTCTACCCATTTGTTTTTGGAGGCACCGGTCTACCCATTTGTTTTTGGAGGCACCGGTCTACTCATTTGTTTTTGGAGGCACCGGTCTACCACCACACTGCCCCGCTGCAAGAGTTTAACAGTTTTTTTTCTTCTAGCTGATCATCTGGGACTCAGGAGGCAGCAATAGATTGGGGGTGGGGGCCAAATAAAAGGTAAGAATAACGCGGGGAGGGTGGGGGCCGGGGGGGCAGAACTGGTTCGGTGATGTCATATTGTCACCGCTACCGGCTCGGCGGAACTGGCCCGAACCGGGAGGAACCCACCACTGATCCACATCTGATTTAGTCACCCATTCCTCTTCTTTTCCAAAGAACTCAGAAAACAGTCTTATAATAAGACAAACTATTGGTCTGTCCATCTCAGCAGCTGACCAACAATGGTCAGCAGCAGCTTCAAAAAGTTTGGGTAAGTATGCTATGTCTGTTTTTCCCACCCTATCTGGCGATAGAGAGTTGAACCCAAGACCTTTGAAATATACTCTACCATTGACAGATTTCCCCTTCCCAATTCTACCAGTTACTTTTTAATGAAAGGTGGATGAGAAGACGAAGGGAGGAAGACACAGTTCATCCAAGAAACAGTTGTTATCAATAAGCATTCAGGTCAATCAGGAGATCTCCAGATCTAAGAAGTAAATAGCAGTTTTTTTCTACTAGGATTAGTACAACGTACAAGGCCTAAATACAGGTAATCCTCAATTTACAACCATTCATTTAGCGACCATTCAACATTACAACAGCTTTGAAAAAAAGTGACTTATGATGGTTTTTCACACTTATGGCCTTTGCAGCATCCCCATGTTCACATGATCAAAATTCAGACGCTTGGCAACTGAAGTCATATTTATGACGGTCGCAATATCCCGGGGTCATGTGATTGATTACCTTTTGCGACCTTCCGACAAGCAAAGTCAATGGGAAACCAGGTTCAATTAACAACCATATTAGTAACTTAACAACTGTAGTAAATCACTTAACAACAGAGATTTTGCTTAATTGGGTTGTAAATCGAGGACTACCAGTATGGTATCTCCTGAATCACAGAAGAAATAGAAAATACAGAATGCTAGTAGCGTTGCTTCTAGAATCTAGACCAGGGGTGTCAAACTGAAGGCCCAGGGGCCAGATCCGGCCTACAGGGTGCTTAGATCTGGCCTGCAGGACTGCCCTGAAAATAGTGAAGGACTGGCCCGCGGTGCCTCTGCCAGCAAAAAGGAGCTCGGGAGGGCCACAGATGGCCCTCTGGAGCTCTGTTTTTGCTGGCAGAGGGTTGCGAGGCCGTCACAGCCAAAAACAGAGCCCGGGAGCCCTTTTTTGCTGGCAGAGCACTCGGGCAACCACTGGCGCCCCCAACCTGTGTGATGTTAAGCTCACCCTGGCCACGTTCAACCCGGCCCCCCGAGGTCAAACACAACCATGATGCAGCCCTCAATGAAATCGAGTTTGACAGTCCTGGTCTAGACGAAGAGGCATGGACAATCATGAGCTTGGCATTCCAGCCTTGGGCTTGAGCACTTGGGGTCCTTGTTGAATTTTTTGGGAGGGGCTACATGTGTTCTTATCTAGACACACCGTAAGTTCTTGTTTTCTTTTATAATTTTATTACATTTTCTTTTTTGTTTGGTTTTGTATAGTGCACCCAGAGTCAGATTGGAGTTGAGCAGCCTAGGTTGAATAAATTGAATTAAATGAACAAAACTGTTGCCCTTACCATAACATTCTCTAAATTCTCACCCCCATCAACCCTAGATTTTGTTGTTGTTGCTGTTGTTTTGGTGCCTTCAAGTCAGTCTTGATTTCTGATCAATAAATCAACAAGTACCTGAAGTTTTCTTAGCAACATATTCAGAAGTGCTGCTTGATGCCAAAGAAGGTATCCACAAGCTCATTACCTATCCCCCAGCAAAATTGCAACTTCCAGCTATAAAACTTTGCCTTGGTATTTACAGATTAGATTTTCAAGTATCCTTTATCACACCCATTTTTAAGTATATCTGGAAGGTTCCTGAAGACTGACAAATAAATCTTTGCAAAGATGCATGTGAAAACTTCAGTTGTCAGAGTGTGCTTATCTCCTGACTTTTATTGTTTTAAATTTGACACACAAATGAAACTGTTTATTGAATAGTTATATCATTTTAGAATCCTATCTTTTCATATCTCTATTAAAGAGGCTTTGAATGATAGATTTGTTGGTTAATAGTTCCTAACAGGCAACGGTCCGGTACAGGGGTTGGGACCTGTGACTTACATATAGAAAAGAATCAGTTGATCTGTGTTAATTTGGAATAGCAGAGCATTTAAGATTTCTCTGCTTTTATTTCTGCTTTTTTAAAAAACAAAATCACCGTTCACCTTTTTATTTAGTTTATGCCTCACTTTTCTAGTCTGGCAAACAATCAAGGATTATTTTTCCCCCTTGCATTTAATCCCGTCTGATTCTCAGAGCCTGCCTCGACAAGTCTCTGCAGTTTTCTTGGCAAGGTTTTAAGAAGTTGTTTGCCACTGCCTGCTTCCTAGGGCTGAGAGAAAGTGACTGGCCCAAGGCTCACAACTCACAAATCTCCTGGTTTCTAGTTGATGCTTTAATCCAGTACACCAAACTGGCTCTTCTCAAGGAGGATTACAACATAAAAAAAATTAATAATCAACAGAAGACAATCTCTTACATGCCAGAAGGCAAAAGGGCGTCTCCTGGAGATCTTATCAGCTAAGCAAGCCTCTAAGGACAAAGGTGGTCCCGTAGATCTAGCAGGACCCACAGCTGTCTGAGAAAGTTGGACTTTAAGAAAGGCTGAGTGCCAAAGAATTGAGGCCTTTGAACTATAGTGCTGGAGAAGACTCCTGTGAGTCCCTTGGACTGCAAGGCGATCAAACCGGTCAGTCCTAGAGGAGATCAACCCTGACTGCTCTTTAGAAGGCCAGATCCTGAAGATGAAACTCAAATATTTTGGCTACCTAATGAGAAGGAAGGACTCACTGGAGAAGAACTTAATGCTGGGAATGATTGAGGGCAAAAGAAGAAAGGGACGACAGAGAATGAGGTGGCTGGATGGAGTCACTGAAGCAGTCACCGTGAGCTTAAATGGACTCCAGAGTATGGTAGAGGACAGGCAGGCCTGGAGGAATGTTGTCCATGGGGTCACAATGGGTCAACAGCTGTCTGAGGCTTTAAAAGTCAACTGTAACATCTCCAATTACACCCTGTAAACCATTGTACTCAGCAATTGTTTCTGACCTAGAACAGGGGTGTCAAACTCGTGGCGTCACATTGTCATCCTGTGACATATCGCAACTTTTTCCCACTTTGCTAAACCGGGGGTGGGTGGGCGTGACGCATCCAGCCTGCGAGTTTGATACCCCTAACCTAGCGACTCTGTTGTGTGCATTATGCCAGCAATTGAATGGACATGCCCACCGTGAGACTAAAATAGCTACTCTGTAGTTCAATGTGTTTGTGATCACAGCCAGAGTAGTTTGGTTCCGATTCATCGTATTGGTCCAATCCAACCAATTAGGTTCGTCCAACAAAATATAGTTCACCATTCCATAGGTTAGTTCAGTGTTTCTCAACCTTGGAAGCTTGAAGATGGGTGGACTTCAACTCCCAGAATCCCCCAGCCAGCAGCGCTGGCTGGGGGATTCTGGGAGTTGAAGTCCACCCATCTTCAAGCTTCCAAGG
Organism: Pantherophis guttatus; assembly: GCF_059756535.1. Taxonomy (NCBI): domain Eukaryota; kingdom Metazoa; phylum Chordata; class Lepidosauria; order Squamata; family Colubridae; genus Pantherophis; species Pantherophis guttatus. Next base: position 248,613,035 of record NC_142064.1, read on the forward strand.
TTGAGAAACACTGGGTTAATTTGTTGCATGTACACAGGATTATGAAGAAGAGTAATGATCCAAGGGTCCAAAGCCAGTGTGCTAAATAAAGTTTAAATTTAAATTGGAAAAAATATTCTCAGCTACCTAAATTCAGAGTGCCTTGGGGACCCATCACCCAAACAAGCACCCTTCCACCAACCACACAAGCGCGAATTCTTTTTCCATGAGAAAAATAATTCTTTCGACAAAGTGCATTCTGGGAACGGTAGTTCGTTGACCCTAGTTTTAAAGCCTCTCCTCCCCACCCGCGCAGTGTCTATCGGGGGTTGTAGTCCTTCCCGCCTCCCCCCCTCACCTTGATAGTATCCAGCGGGTGTCCCACGAAGACCAAGCAGACGCCTCCGAAGCCACCCGCGAAGAAGTTTTTTACGGGGCTAATAGGTGCCTGGGGGGACTTAGGTTGTTCCGCCATGGCTGCTTCGGAAGCGGGACCGCTCAACGCAAACTCTCCCAGCTTTTGGCTTCGCCGCCTCTCCAAGCAACCTTTACCCTGCTTTTCCTTCCCCAGCCAGGCGGAAAAAAGGAGGACCTCCGAGATGCCTAGAGAGGCTGCTATTGTTCCTGCTTCCGCCACCCGCGATCTATTCTATACCTACCCTGGAGAGACTTGCTATTATATTTAGCAAGTTGTTCCCATAAGAAGCTGCTGGTGTTTTTGCAGTTTCTATTATTCTCTATTAAATATATATGTCTCTTCCTTCAGAAGTTAGTGCCAAATCTTTGTCTCCCTTTGCATACAAAAATCACACAATGACCAAGGGGTCCCTCTCTCTTCCCCTGTTCCTACAGGACAGAGTAGGTCCGCAGTCCAAAAATTGGGATTTTTTTAAACCGACGCCGGACAAATTATTACAAATCGGGACTGTCCCGCCAAAAGCGGGACGTCTGGTCACCTTAAGAATTCAATATGGTTACTGCTCTGGGATAGATGCTGTTTTTCAGCCTATCTGTCCTTGTTTTTTTAAGCACGCATGGAAGAATCTCTGGCAAACTTAAGTTTAAAGCAAAGCTTGCCTTAAGGCCTCTTCTATGCCTTGGTCCAATATTGAGACTTTACCATTCCTGTAATTTCGGGGAGGACTCGACGCTTCCAAACAGTTTAGGAAAACACACTTAAAGGCCGGGCTCTTGTTAATATTCCCCCCTCCCATATTTCGCTTTATTCCTTCATGGCACCATAAGTTTCTTTTATTAAAGCCGGTCGCTCTGAAGCTGATGAAAAACAGTAGGTTGATGATCGCCTACACCGCCACGTCCAAGTGGTTCAATCCCAACACCCGCTTCCTTCGCTCCGGCCAGTGAAACGCTCCTCCGGCTTTTATCAACTCTTCTAAATAACTCCTGCGCGCGCGCGCGCCCCTCATTTGCGCCCCCCCCCCACCAACCGCCACCGCGGGAGGCCTTCTTTTGACGCTCTGGGGGTTTCTTTGCCTCTTTCTCCTCCTGCCATTTCTAGCGGCGGAAGCGACGCTCCGCCAGGGACTGGAACTTCCGGTGCTCAAGCCATAGTGGGCCGGCTAGAGATGGAGAAGCTTGGGGGAAGGTGATTTTTTTTCCCCCTTTTCTCTCTCTCCCTCCCTCCCTCCCTCACTCACTCTCTCTGTCTCTCTCTCTCTCCTTTTTCCCTCACTCCGGGTTACACCCGCCGAGTCGGCGGTGCAGCGGCCGAGGCTCTCGCTCTGAGGAGCGACATCCAGTCCCGCCCGGCCTTCTCCCCGCTTTGGGTGAGCGCAGAGAAGGGGGGAGCCGGGCCTTGTTTACATGGAGGGAGGGGGGGATGGAGAGGGAGGCTTTGCCTTTCCTGGGGCGGCGGCGGCTCTCGTGGAACGGCAGGCGGGCTGATTGCCGGGCTGAGGCGGCCCTAGTTCCTCCCTGCCTCGAGTCCCCGGACCTGGAGGTCGAAGAAAAGGAATTGGGGGGGGGGGACTGGATAGCAATTTGGGTGGGGGGTTGGGGGGGGGGAGCCTGGGAGAAATCGTTGATTCTCAACGTATCCAAATTAAACAGACTTTACAGGGAGCTTTTGGACTTTTTTTTTTTTTTTAAAAAGGATATTGGGGAGTGGGCGATGGTTGGGGGGGAAAACAGTTGTGGGATATAGCAGGGTTTTTTAAAATAATAATAATAATAATAATAATAATAATAATAATAATAATAATAATAATGCAGTTATTCTCTTTACCCAGGAAAGATCCCATCGCTTCTATTGTTGTCCGAGTGACACTTAACAATATAAACTAAATAAGAGTAAAAATGACCCTATCTTTCTTGTAGTCTTACTACTACAAAGTTCAATTACTGGGATATTATACCAGCTTGACCTGCTTTAAAATGAAGCACAAATGCAACTTCTACTTCAAAGTGTAGACTAGACAATAAATTTAATGGTGAAGAGTTAAATTAATTTGAACATCTACAGCAAGGGTGTTCTTAACTTTTAATCCACCATTTTCCTGGCACGATTATGGAGGCTTCTAACAAGAAATTTTCTTCTTCCAAGTGAACTTTGACTTGGCAAAAAAAAAAAAAAAGCTAGTTCAGAATGCTCCAAATTTTGTGCCAGGATTGCTTTTGTGAGCTTTCTTGTTGCAACGAACTGCCATTCAGCTAAACGTTGTTACTTTTATAATAGTCTTTAAAGAATGTGCTGGTAGCGAATTTATTGAATGGATCAAAATGATGATTGACTATAGTGGGAACTGCTACAATAAAAAAGTTCTTTAATTTTAATGCAGCAGGCTATTAGTTTGTTGAAATGTTTCAGTCTGTGAACATTTTTAAATTAGTCTTGGCTTTAGTTATTTCAAAATATAGTATTTCTGGACAACATTTTTTGATTAATACTACATTATCTACTATACTATAGAATTTTTGGTGACACAACTATAGTTTTAAATGAAGTTGGTCCAAATTGGTGCTAGCCAAAGAGGTGAAGAGATTTAATTATTAACAGCATTTCCTGTTGCTCTTCAGCCAAAAAAGGTTCCTAGGGCATCCTACAGGATTTCATTGTGTAAATATTTGTGCACACAAAATTACACTTTTCTTTTTGCCATAGTGAGACATTATAAAAAGATTTTAAAGTAAAAGCAAATGCTGATTAAATGCACTATGGTGTATCCTTCCAAGGAAAGTCAAATGTTACTATAACACTCAGCAAAAGCAAGAATCTTGTGATTCTTGAAATGAACAAATTTAATATTTCATAAGCTTTCACGGTACTTCCTGGGTTCATCAACAGATTAAATATATCTGGGGGAAGGAATGATGATGAAGAGGAGCACTTCACAGCATGCTATCTTATATTTATAGATTAAAAATATAGCTTGAATGTAAAGTTAAAACCTGGCAAGCACTAATAGACGTTCAAAAACTGCAAGGACAATAGTAAAGGTCATTAAGAAATCTTCCAACTATGCGTTTAAAGAAGATATTTTGAATACCAATGGGTATTATATAACTTAGTAGTTAGTAATGGGGGAATGTTAAATGCCTCAAATGCATTTTTGTGGTTCAACCAAACATGAATTGGGGTTTATTTTAGGTATCTGTTCTGTAAATCTTTTGAGTTTACAAGTAGTCTAGAAAACTGTAGCTGGAAATTTTAATTTAATGTTGGATTGAAATAATATTTTAAGAGAAAAAAGGCTAACTGCCAGCACTGGAATGTTCTTCATGGAAACAACTGGGAATTTTATTTGGTGAATATATAGATACAATTAAATCCCAATGAGTAGGATTATACTTTTTATCAGCCCTATATGGCATGTTTCAAGATGGAACCATTTCTTTAAACTTCTTTGGAATTCAAAGTTTGATCGAACAGATGCAGTGGAAACAGGAATATAAACATGATAAACTATTGCCTCCTTGTTTGAGATTTGAAAAGTAAGATTCTTTTAGAATACTTCATAGTAATTTACAATGAAATTCTCAACTTACAGCATTTTTGTATTGTGCTATATACTTAAAAACACCCACACACAGAGACTCGCTTCCATGCATTAGTGCGTGTAACCTGGTTGTGTCCACCACTAGGGTGGTTGTTTTAGGCTCGGTATTATTACTACCCAAGTAGTAGTAGGAAGCTAAAGTTTAAATATGTTAATATTAAATTATATCGCCAGATTTGAAGGGCTTTGGATATTATGTCTGGGTTGTGGTAAAAACGATTATATGGACTATACCACATCCTGTATAAAGGAATGAGTAAAGAAATATTTTGAAGAAAATGTCACAAATTCAAACAATGTAATTTATAATTGTCTGATTTTTCATACATCTTTTGTATTCTTGAGAGAAGCATACCAGACTCTAAAAATTGGTTTAATTAAATTTGTCCACTCTTAGCCTTTGAACTAGCTGTCCTTTGGCACAGATGCAAAATTGAAGAATGGGATTTCCTATAGTCTAGGTTTAATCTGTGTTCAAAAACTGAATTGCAGTGATTTATATAGTCATGCCATTACTATTTTTTACAATTATTGAAAACTGCAAACATTTTATTATCCTATTATACTGTTTCAAGCCTGTTTTAGATTTATAGGTTGTATTTAAATACAATTTTAGGCATTCGGGTTTTGTTGAATAGTATGGAATGAAGTTAGTGCTTTTTTCAATTTTTTAATTTAACTTAGTAAAATATTGTTTAGGAAATATAGTTAGAAGATACCTGTGTGCACGCTAGATCTCTAGATGTTGTGTTGAGAACTCGGCCCATCATATATAATCAGTGATAGTTAGCAAAATTAAAATTTAGTAATTGATTATAGTTTCAGAGGAACACACACTGTCATGAGAGAAAGTAATGTTCGGTTAATGTAATATGTAAAATATCACCTAGTCTTATATTAATTTTTTGCAACAAAATCCTATGCTTTGGAAGTTACAGATGAATTTTATGCTGTTCTCCCTTCTACTTGGCATTTTTGCTTAATCTTCATTGCCAGGCCCAGTGTAAGTTACTGCAGCTCAGGGGGGATAAAAATCAATGATTTTTTTAAAAAAATAAAAAAAAATCAGATTTTTTTAATTTTAATCGGATTTTTTTTATTTTTATCGAATTTATTTTAATAAAAAACTTTTGGGGTAAAAATCTATCGTAAGGTAGTTTTCTATTTAAGATAAATAAATAATTTAGTTTATTCAGCATGAAATGGAACTTAGTTATGTAGCATGAGGCTGTATATTCTGCAACACTGGGACTATCGGTGAGTCAACAGTGGGTCAAAGGAGTAGCAGAGATGACAGTTGCTCTTTAAAAATTATGATTTAAATCGAGTTGATTTAAATCAAGCCTTTTTACTAGTGATTTAAATCATGATTTAAATTGTGATTTAAATCAACTCGATTTAAATCAAATCCACCCTGCTGCAGCTTCTGTATATGTGAAGACAATAGATAACCTATATGAGTGAAAATGTAGAGTAAGAAAGGTTTTAAGCCCTTGAATACTTTTAGTGTGGTTGGTGTAAAGTATTTTGTGTGACAGTCTTAAATTATTTAATGAAGGAGTATAATATTGATATGCTGAGATTTTCTTACCCTACATTTCTTATCACACATACAGTTATATATGAAAATGTTAAATCAACATCTCTGAGGGATCAACTTGTCTTTGGTTGTATAGCGTATTATAATTTTCCCTCCGAATAGCCATAGTATGAATGAGCCTGTTTCTATGTTATGGTTAAGTTAATTTGGGATATCAGCTGTTCTCACTATTTTTTAATTTTATGTTTTAATTTTGCCTGGTTTCTTACTGGTTTTTTTCCTGCTAGCCACCAAAAGTTATACATGTGTTTAATACACATTTAATCATATTAAATAAATTTAAAAAAGAAATGTGCTATATATGTGCTGCTGGGCGCATGGAGGCCGAAAACGGGGCACGTGGCAGCGGCGATAGATGGTGGTGGCGATGGGCATCAATGGCGCCGATGGGCGGTGGCGATCCCCACAGCCTAGAACAGCTGATCAGAGGTATTCCGGGAGGCAGATCCAATCGCCAATCAGCTGCTCATGCTAAATCAGGCTTTACTGAAGCTGACCAAGCTTTTTGCTGTTTGCTGCTGGGAGGCAGAGGCAGATTTTTTTTTCTTGTTTTCCTCCCCAAAAGCTAGGTGCGTCTTATTGTCTGAGCATAGAATAGAATAGAATAGAATTTTTTATTGGCCAAGTGTGATTGGACACACAAGGAATTTGTCTTGGTGCATACGCTCTCAGTGTACGTAAAAGATGCGTTCATCAAGAATCATAAGGTACAACACTTAATGATAGTCATAGGGTACAAATAAGCAATCAGGAAACAATATCACTATAAATCATAAGGATACAAGCAACAAATTACAGTCATATAGTCATAAGTGGAAGGAGATGGGTGGTGGGAACGATGAGAAGATTAATAGTAGTGCGGACTTAGTAAATAGTTTGACAGTGTTGAGGGAATTATTTGTTTAGCAAAGTGACAGCATTCAGGGAAAAACTCTTCTTGTGCCTAGTTGTTCTGATGTGCAGTGCTCTATAGCGTTGTTTTGAGGGTAGGAGTTGAAACAGTTTATGTCCAAGATGTGAGGGGTCTGTAAATATTTTCACAGCCCTCTTTTTGAGTCGTGCAATATACAGGTCCTCAATGGAAGGCAGGTTGGTAGCAATTGATTTTTCTGCAGTTTGAGCAAATTATAATCTGAAAAAGTTGTCTGGCATAGAGTTGTCAAACTCTTTCAACAGATATAGCAAAGATGCATATTGCACAGATCCCTGCATAAAGAAATATTTGAAACTCTTTTTCAAGTGACAACCTTAATCCTTTAGGCTTTACATGTTAAGAAGGAATGCTTTCTTTAATATTTTCTACCTTTAAGCTTATCCAAGTAGACTGTAAGGGCATTGCTACTATCAGATTCTGTTATGTGACATCCAAGATTTATAGCTTCCCAGTAGAGGCCGTCTTCCCTCTGGCCAGCCATAGCATGTTTCTTAAAAAGTTGTGGAAACTCCTTAAAAAGCTTCGTCTTGTTACACATGTAATTGGTACCAGCTTGTATAAGTGAGCATATTATAAACATATACTGTGTGTGTTGATAATTTCAGTTAAGGAATTTTATGGTGTATGTATGCTTTTTGACCTGATGGTTTTTATGGTTTTGCTGGGAAGCAGGATACTTACCTAATAATTAGAAAGCAGCCTAAATTATTCAGAGAATGAGGAACTGAGTCACTGCATCACACTACAGTATGCATTTTTATAGCAGTACTGTAAGTACTGTTCCCCCAACATTTTCAGTAACTTCCTATGAAATGGATTTAATGAGGAAGGATTAAAAAAAATTAACATTGGTTAAGGATCCTTGTTTGGATGCAGAAATAATATAGCTGCAGCTAGTTTATATATATATATATATATATATATATATATATATATATATATATATATATATATATCTTTTAATTCATAGGTATAAATGTGCGATATTTTTGCAATCAGGGTTTTTTCCTATGTTGAAAGATGTTAAAATGGCCATGGTGGGATGAAATCTCTATTCATCACTTTCAGGCCTGTCAGACATTTTATGTTGTTTCTTCTGAGACTTATGGGAGACTAGGATAGCACTATTTCGGCCTTCTTGGACCTCTTCAGCCAGACACACCCATATTTTATGACTCCTCCCTGTAGAGGTCAAATATTTATTTCTTTTAATTCATAGGTATAAATGTGCGATATTTTTGCAATCAGGGTTTTTTCCTATGTTGAAAGATGTTAAAATAGCCATGGTGGGATGAAATATATATATATGGATGATGTATATCAGATGTAAATAAATACTGATTCTTTTAAATTGAATTCCCCATAAGAATTGAATTGCTGTTAGATTCTTCGTTTATAATCAAACTTGCAAACATTTTCCCCCACTCCCTTCTTCTTGGAATGTTCAAATTTAGGTGGCAGAAAAGTCAGATGAAGTCCAAAGAACGATAGTACTGTCTTGTAAAACCAGAAACTGTTCTAGTTCGCTTGCCTGGTGGTTTGGCAGAGCGTGAAGATGTCCGTGGACATGAACAGCCAAGGTTCTGACAGCAACGAGGAGGACTATGATCCAAACTGTGATGAGGAAGAAGATGAAGATCCTGGGGACATTGAGGGTTACTACGAAGGGGTTGCAAATGACGTGGAGCAGCAGGGAGCAGATTCCTTTGATCCGGAGGAATATCAATTTACCTGTCTGACTTACAAGGAGTCAGAGAGCACCCTGAACGAGCACATGGTCCGCTTGGCTTCTGCGTTAAAGGTAAGGGGCTCGGCAATCATTTGGATGAAAGGGCCCTTTTAGAGCCGCAGAACAGGCAAGCTGAATGTCAATCACTTATTTGGCCATCCAAATTGTAAGTGACAATTAACCAGCATCGTCGTAGATCTGGAGTCACTTTTTACCAACAGGGATGTGCAAACAATTCATCTCTGAACTGTTTCAAGTGAGAGATGTCACAATACGTCCTGTCTTTTTTCTTGAGCTTGGGACACTTCCAAAAAAGTTTAAAGCAGCAATTTCTTATTTGAGCAGCAGGATGTTTTGCTTCACTTTCTGCTTAAAGTGGTTCAAAATGAAAGTTTTGCACACCACTGATTTCAAGTATTGCTGCTCTGTAAGTGTAGATCAGATATATCTACACTTACAGAGTAGCAATATACATATCTGTATATATATGTTTTATGCAGGTAGATTTATTGTTCATCTGTTTACTTAATCTTCCTGCATAGAATTATTAAAATACGATTGTTCTCCTTTATTGTTCCAGATAAAAGTGTATGGGCTGTACCCAGTTCTTTTGTTGACTGGGGAGCTTTGTCACAGAGAAAGGAGGGTGTGGTGATTCATCTATCCCCCAAAATTGCTCTACAAGATTGAGGCAGATTTTAAGGTTAAGGAAAAGAACATTTAACTTTGCAAGTAGAAAGGCTGCTTTTGAAGTAACATCAGAAATGCCTCAGTCATTTTACAGTGTTGTTCACTGAAAGCTTATGTTCAAATGTCATTCTGATTTTCTGTTCCTTGTCGTACTCTGATCTTTTCTTTGTCCTAAAAATTTCTGCAACAAATAAATATCCTCTTTTTCTGCTGCATCCTACCATTGGTTTGCTTATTAAAATGTTACAAATTGCCCTTTGTAGCTAATGAAAATCTGGAAACTGGTATCATTCTCTTCCCTTCTTATAACTTTTCATATTTAATTGATTTGGATCTCTAAAATAACAAAAGAGGAAGCTGCTTGAATAAAGGGAAGTATTCCTTTTTCTGTCTTCTTCCTATGAAATGGTTTTGAATCTGGCTGTCATGTTTATCATGCTCTGTGTAATAAGATTATGATTCATTAACAGGGATGTTGGGGAAATTGACAATGGGCAGGTAGTTTTTAGGTTTGAACCTACTAGTTACATAGATTTTATTATTTATGCTGAATCCAGAATTTAAATGTAGAATAAGAAAGACACACCAATGGAAGAGGCCTTTATGTAACTAACACTATTGTAAGTCTTAGTTACTATGCTTAATAGCACTTATCTCCATCTTGATCTCTAGAAATTATAGAAAATTATATAAAAAGAAACCCAAAATGCTGTGCAAATTGTGTCAAGCTAAAATAGATCCAGAGTCATAGGGAAATAAAATACCTAAACATTAGGGGGTTCCAATCTGTCAATTAGCTATTTTGTTATCTGTTTTAAGAAGTAATAATAGTAGCCAGAGCTGTCTCCTGATGACTAATTGTTCTCTAAGAAAAAAAGATAATTTTTGGCAAACTAAACTGAAAATAGCAATAGTCTATAAGTATTTGTGAATACCTAAGAACTTGATTAGTGAATAAATTATGTCTTGTTTCAGCAAGCATCAAAATTATTACATTTATAAATTGCTGCCTCTGTTTGGCAGATTTGCTGATGAATCTGGCATTATCTTAACACATTGTAATGACTGGCCACGAACATTTAAAGACACCAGTAGCTGAATTTCTTATCACTAAGTTTTGCAGAAAATAGTTTTATTATATCTCTAATTATTTTATCTGAACCTAAAGTATCATTAAATTAAATGGACTAAATGCAATTCTGCTTCACCAAATGCTGGAAAATTAATCAAGAAATAATTAAGATGTGTAGTTCCGTAAGTGTACATGTGTGTCACTTGCTTTCTGGAAAGCATAGGTTCGTGAATGTACTCTGATGTTGGCTTAAGTGCTGTGATAATTTTCCTCTCAAGATTCATGCTGCTACACTTAGTTTATTTGCCTATCAGCAGTTGTGTCTCTGTTTACCAGTTCTCCCTGCTGTTTTGGGACAGTTGATATTCTCTACAAGTCAGTTTCAAAGTTGTTCTTGTCCATCATTGAGTTATTAATATGCTCACCTCAGCAGGAACGAGGATGATATATGTCTTGTGAAAACTAAAAGAAATTCAGTCTAAGGAAGTTTAAGCAATTATTTTAGCATGCTGTTTGTTTTTTCTATTATCTGGAAAAGATATTTGCAAAGTCAAAGAAAATGTTAATTTAACAATATCTACTTCTGTTAAATTGTATTTAACATATTCTCTTATAAGCAACCTACTGGGAACCCTGGAATTCACTGATTTGGTGTTGGGAGTCCCCATAGACCAGGTAGACTTGTTTCAAGACAAGATCCAGTCTAATGCCTAAGCTAGACAGCTATTCCACTGACTCTCAAAGCATTTTTTATATTTTTTAAGTCTCAAGCTTGCTATGTGATATGCTGTGTCACCTTTCATAAAATAAAGCTAAATAGTAAAGCATTGGAATGTCTAGGTTGGTTTGTTGACAAGTGTTGGTATAATTCCACCAGAAGGACCTAAGCTCTTTCACTGGTCAGCCATGTACAAACTCCCACAGATTTGAGGGAAAATCCATTCCAAATTTCTTCACTTGAATGAGGAAATCAGCCATATTTTCTTTGTTGTTACTCTGATTCACAGATCCCTTTAAGGTTCTGCTTTTAGGCTTTGCTAAAAACTCATTTTGCAGCTGTTGATACTAGTAATGTATAAAGAGGAGAATTATCTGAATAACTTGTCATTATTTCTGCAAGGAGATTGTGGTAGTCTGTCAGCTATTCTTAAGAGCATCTTAGCAAATGGTTAAAAATCTGCAGCATTTAGGGCGAGTAGACTGTCAAAAGAGTAAAGGATCATTATTGGATTTTAATGTATTAAAAAAATTCCCTTATTCTGCTTGAGCTAGATTTCATTTTCAGTTTCAAAGGCTTAATGCCAGAATTCACATCACAATTATGTATTAAGATACTGCATTACAATACATGTGGTTTGCTTGTATGTATATACAATATTCCAAATTTGCATATCTCCCGAGCAATAATTTTAAAGTTGGTGGGCAGATTGCTATTCAGTTAGAGTGAACTTTGTGAATACTATACTACACAAATGTAGCCTTCAAATTAAAATCAGAATAATTGAAAAACAAATTAACAAAAAAGTTCAAAAAAAAAAATAGATCAAATCAAGCCCTAGTAGTTTGTATTACAGTAACCAGTCAGATGTTTATAACCTATAAGAATAAGATCAAAGGTTACCTTTTCATTTAGTCTCCATCTGCAAGAACTACATTTTCTTTTATCAATCAAATTCACAGGATTATAATCCAAAATCTTTTCTTTGTAATACCGGTATCTCTACCAAGGAAACCTCAGTACCAAACTTTTTTTTATCCAAATCTTGAAAAAAAATATATCCTCTTGAAATTGTGGGGAATCATTCTATTCCAATCCCTCATCAAGTCCCAATTTTCATAAGAGAAGCCTATTAATCTTACCATAAATCCTTAAAAGAATGGAAAAATTTAAATAGATGTCATGTAAATCACCCAGAATCTTGGGATGGGCATTGTACAAATTAAAATTATATGGATATGAAATTGCATTTGTGATTGGCAATTGGAAGAATGCAATTATCTTTACCCAATTTCAGATTTTAAAAACCCCACAGGAACTACTGAAGAATTAGTTAGTTAAATGTGCTAAAAAGGATTTTGCAAATTTCTGATTGAAAGAGGGCAGGAGATGAAAATAAGTATTCCATATCTTCCTTGAACAGCCCTTTAACTCCTTTTTCATTTAACACACCTAATGTATTTTTAGTATATTTGAAATTTTAAAAGTTCTTATTGTTTTTCTGGACTTGATTGATCCTTTTACATTATGTGATAAATTCTAAATGCAATTATCGCTTTAGATAATCTCTAGGCACTATAAAGAGATCTGAATTTCTTGTTTTCTGTTTTTCCTTTTTTAACCAGTCTCCTAATTTTTAGGTGTTTTTCCTAAGGTAAATAAATTTAACCATGTGAGTCCCAACTGGCAGCTTCTGATTTGCATGTGGTTTAAATGTTACAACATTACAGATACTTTCCTATTTTACAATGCTTACATCTCAGTCTAAATTATGGTCATCTTTTTGGTTGTGTGCCCTCTGGCTGATTCCAAGACCGACCCAGTGTTTTGTGGAAATCAGTAATTTATATATTTATTGTGCATAGATGGGCCCAGTCTGCACCAAGATAAGTAAAACCCCACCACTGTTACAATCTGCATTTCCTATGCATGCCTTTCTAACTCTTTTTCACCATCTTGGGATCATTCTCATTAAATACTCTCACTCAGTCAGTGGTCACTCAATAGATCACTCTTTTGATGAGCAGCAGATTTCCAGATCTAATTTACATTTGTGGCCAAATATTGTTACCATCCTTACCTTCTGTAGGAATCTGATTTTCCAATGTTTCCTAGGATATATTATATGTTACATGTACTTTTATTTAAAAAAAGAGCAAGAGCTTCGCTAGTATGTCTTTCCTTGTCCTTTCTCTATCCCTGCTTCATCATGTTTGTTATAGCCACTTAATCTGTGCCTATTCACAACCACGTACATTTAATTCCCTATCTTTCCTCAGAAGCTTCTAGATCTGAAATAGAAACATTTTATAGACCATGTTCTTTTTCAGATGTTTGGATGTGAATCTTATGTTTCGGACTATGTTTTAATTATTTATTTAAAATATTTATGTGGTTGCCTATCTCTTGTGCCACACAATTTTGGATGGCCAACAACAGCAATAAAAAAACAAACAATAGAACCAATACAAAAAAAGGAAAGAAAGAAAACAAGAAACAACAGGCACCTAAACCATAACAATATCAATTCAGTATTGATGTCATCTTGAAACTTTTATGGCTTACTGATGATCTAATATGATGTGCATTCTGGGATACATCGCTTATTTTCTTGACTTGTTTTACCTTTGTGTTGAACTCTTTAATCAATTGCAAATCAGGAATTGACTAGATAAGTCACGATTATTTTGCTCATTTATTTATTTATTTATTGGTTCGATTTATATGCCGCCCTTCTCTGGAGACTCAGGGCGGCTTACAATGCGTTAAGCAATAGCCTTCATACTTTTGTATATACCTGCAATACCTGCAATATTTGCAAAATCATTTCTAACTTCTTCAGCAAACATGATTAAATGTTCCCTGAATTAGTCTACAATGGAAATGCAACTAGTTTTTAGGAAAAACAAGTAGTCAGTTTTAAGAACAAGCGCCACACATTTTACAGAACATCAGAGAAAAGCTCAAGAGAAAGTAGGTTATACATCAAGACAGTGACACAAATCACACAAATTATACAATTAAACAGAAAACAGAAGATAATGTCTATTGGCTTCCTTTTTACTTAGGACTTCCTATCCTCAGTATCACCTTTCCTGATCTGGAATTCATTACGAGAAAGCTGCTCTTACTGTGATCTTTTAGTTATTTGGGAATGATGTCTCTCTATTTTGCAATTAAGCTTATACTACATTTGTTATGGACTTGGGGAGGGGAATGGAAATATCAAGTTTTGAGATGAAGGTAATCATCCAATCGTCATTTACTGCCATCTGGCTATAAATCAAAATGATACCAGTTCTTAAGTGTTTTTTGTTAATCAGTTTTGCAATCATCTGCCAAATGATAGGTGATCTGGACTACCCATGCCATCTGTAGGTATTCTGTGATACAAATCATTTTGGGTGGATTCAGTAGTACAGATCGTCCTCCACTTACAACCTTTTGTTCAATGACTGCTTTTTTAAAATTCAGAAGAGTGGGGGATAAAGGAGAAACCTCAATGGTAGTTCCTGAAGAGTTACAGGACTGCTTGGTACTTGTTTGAAAGTGATTTTTGGAGTGACAAATGCTCTGCTTTCATGGCATATGTGTTCCAGATCTTGTACATACTAAACATGTTTTCAATTTCATATAGGTACGATTTGATAGTGTAATTATTTTTTTGAACTCTGATATTAATCATAAAACATAATTTCTGATATTTTCCCCTTTATTCAGCTGTTTAAGTACAATTTCCCTAGCTTTTGAGAAACACAAATTATTAGCAATTCCCTTAAAGGTGACCAAGTTACTAGATAGCTAATAGTTGCTTCTAGTGATCAGTACAGTAATTCTGTACTTAGTTCTTTACCCATTTCTTCTAATTCTAGTTTATTGTATCTTAAGTCCTGGCATTGAGTCATGTCATTTTTTCATATTTTGCATTTTGTGGATAGCTGTTTTGCATTTTATATTTATCATAGATTTTTTGCATTAACTCTATTCCACGGTAATAAGTACTCGGAATACAACTAAAGTCAGAGACAATATAGTGAAGAATAATAATGAAAAAAATGACACTGTGCTAGATATTGGCCATTTGTGAAGGAGTTATACTGGCATATGCTAGATATATTTTCTCTGAATGGGAACAGATTGGAGTTGCTTAACCATACAAAATCCATGATGTCCAGTTTGACATGCACTGAGCCATAAACCATGATTTACAAAGCACAATGACAGGATTCCATGCTTCATTAAGCCAAGCAAAGCTACATTATCTTAATCAATGGAACAACTTGCCTTTAATCAGGGGAACAACTTGCCCTTAATGTCTATGATAATGTCTATGATATGATAGGAGATTCTCAGTCATCTAGGTCATGGTTCTTGAAAAAGCACCTTTGGGACAACTTGCCCTTAATCAGTGGAACGACTTGCCTCCAGAAGTTGTGAATGATCCAACCCTGAAAGTTTTAAAGAAGAAATTGGACAACCATTTGTCTGAAATGGTATGAGGTTTCTTGCCTGAGCAGGTGATTGGACTAAAAGACCTACAAGGTCCCTCCCAGCTCTGTTATTCTGTTATATTGCTTACTGTGAATGCTGTCCATGAACAGCTGGACTATGTTGCAGTTTGACTGAGATAGGAAAGCCTGGTGAATCCTCTTTCCCAGTTATTAATAGATAAAAGGTTCGAAGCACAAGACAGCACAAATGTTACTCAGTGGAACTTCCATCCTTCTTTATTGTTATTCCAGCTGGGTAGATCTAAAAAGAACTGAAGTCCAAATATACGGATTATGATGAGCCACCTGCCGCTTATCTCTACAGTAAATCCTAAATAGGAGAAACAAAAGAACAATATTCATATGCTCTATAACTTTGCAGAATGCAGACTTTGGACTTCCTTTTAATGCTGAATTTTTGAAGTTGGAATGAACTCTGTACACTCTTGCATATGAATTAACTTTTATTATGATATCAACTTGAAAAGCATAGTGCATAATAGAAAAACAATAAACTGAAAGGGACCCTCAACTTTCCTCAAAACATTGCTCAAATTATGAAACATAAATGTAGTTGCAGGGCTTGCATGTTTTGCAATTCTACTATTCATCAATTCACTTTTTTTCTTTCTTTCTCCCCTTTAGGTATCTCATGCAGTGGCTAAACTTGTATTAGTTAGCTTCCATTGGCAAATCTCAGAAATTTTAGAAAGGTAAGCATGTGATCAATTCGTAGATATGTGCAAATCGCCTTTGATGCTTTACTATGAAAGCAGACACAAAACATTGTTTCTCTTATTAGACTCTTGTAAAAAAATATTTAAAAACCCCACCCTATGTTTGGGTCAGAACATGGCAAAATGGTAAACATGGTAAAAAGAAGGGGCGCATTGGCTCAGTGGCTAAGACACTGAGCTTGTCAATCTAAAGGTCGGCAGTTCAGCGGTTCGAATCCCTAGTGCCACGTAACAGGGTGAACTCCCGTTACTTGTCCCAGCTTCTGCCAACCTAGCAGTTCGAAAGCATGTAAAAAATGCAAGTAGAAAAGTAGGGACCACCTTTGGTGGGAAGGTAACAGTGTTCCGTGCACCTTTGGTATTTAGTTAGGCTAGCCACATGACCATGGAAGACGTCTTTCGACAGCGCTGGCTTTTCGGCTTTGAAAAAGAGATAAGCACCGCCCCCTAGAGTCAGGAACGACTAGCATATATGTGTGAGGGGAACCTTATGGTAAAATACCTCTCTTTGTTTGTTCTCCTAACTTTATGGACTTGCTTGTAAGGTTGACATATTGAAATCTGTAATGTGGGTTATTCCAAGAAATTAAATGAATGAGAATAATGGCAAAGTCTTATTTTATTGTCTTATGTGGAAGATTTTGAAAAAAAAAAAAATTCAATTTATGTATAGGTAGTCCTCACTGATCATAATTGAGACTGGGAATTTTGTTGCTAAGTGATGTGGTCATAAAGTAAAATATGACCATACCAACTTAACGGCATCAGTTCCAGCTGTGGTCATGATGCGAATCATCACAGGTAGTCAAGCACAACGTTACGTGACTGCAAATTGCAGCTTCCTGCCAATTTCCCCCTTGACTGCTTGTTGGAAGCTGGCTGTGAAGATCGCAAATGGCAATCATGTGACTACAAGACACTGACCATTGTAAATGCAATGGATAACCATTTGTCTGAAATGATCTAGAGCAGGCG
Organism: Pantherophis guttatus; assembly: GCF_059756535.1. Taxonomy (NCBI): domain Eukaryota; kingdom Metazoa; phylum Chordata; class Lepidosauria; order Squamata; family Colubridae; genus Pantherophis; species Pantherophis guttatus. The sequence continues at coordinate 248,629,975 of NC_142064.1, forward strand.
TGTCAAACTTGATTTCATTGAGGGCTGCATCAGGGTTGTGTTTGACCTTGGGAGGCCAGGGTGGGTGTGGCCAGCTCGACGTCACTCGTGTTGGGGGTGCCTGAGTGGTCCCGACCGCTCTGCCAACAAAAATTGGCTCGCAAGCTCCATTTTGGCTGCAACGGCCTCCTGCAATCCTTTGCCAGTGAAAACGGAGCTCGGGAGTGCCCCCCGCAGTCCTTGCAAGCTCCGTTTTTGGCTGCGATGGCCTTCAATCTTCTGCCAGTGAAAACGGAGCTTGGGAGGACCATCTGCGGCCCTTGCAAGCTCCGTTTTCGCTGGCAGAGGCACCACGGGCCGGTCCTTCACTGTTTCCAGGGCAGCCCTGTGGGTCTTATCTAAGCACCCTGCAGCCCGGATCCGGCCCCGGGCCTTAAGTTTCACACCCCTGGTCTAGGGTTTCCTGCCTAAGCAGGGGGTTGAACTAGAAGACCTCCAAGGTCCTTTCCATTCTAATGCATGCGAGTTGCCAAACATCCAAATTGTAATCAAGTGATTGCAGGGATACCGCAACAGCTGCAACTTTGAGGACTTGTCATAAACCACCTGTTTCAGTGCTGTTGCAACTTTGAACGGTTGCTGAATTGGTGGTCAGTAACCAAGGACAACTGTGTTTCCCTGAATAAGACAGAGTCTTATTTTCTTTTGAACTCCGAAATAAGGGCTTGGCCTTATTATCGGGGGGGGGGGGCATGTCTTACTATTTTGGGAGTGCAGGAGGCAGCGAGCATGGGACCGGATGTCCCACCGCCGCCGTCACCTCCCCTCCCTGTTCTTCGTGCCGGCTAAGTGGCTGGCTGCCGCTGCCCTGACATGTCCGGCTGCTGCCTCGTGGAGCAGGACTCTGCAAGGCTTGTTGTGCCATTGCATGCAAGAACTTCATCATATTGGCACAGCTGCCGTCCTGCCGCTTGTGGCTGCGCCAGTATGTTGAACCTCGCGGCAGTGCTGCCGTTTGTGTGTGCAATGGCACAACCCTTCAGAGTCCTGCTCCACAAGGCGGTGGCGGTGGCATGATGAGTCTCACAAAGACTCATTTCTGGCAGTTGTGGCGAGGGGGAAGCGAGACGCGTGGAGCGAAACATGACTCTCCTTGCCATCTCTTCTCTTCCCCCCTCCCCCCCCGCGCTGGGCATGGCAGGGCTCCTGCCCCTTGCTTAGCCACCTGCCCCCTTTAGGGATGCAATTTGGGGGTGGCAGGTGGGGCGGGTGAGAAGTGCGTCTTACCTTTCCAGCTCCATCGTGTTCCTCGCCATTGTGTCCAGGGAAACACGTTGTAAAAGAAAACTTCTTGCGAGTGTGAGAAGTTTGATTGAACTCGCGAGAAGGTTTTTTTTACAACGTTTCCCTGGACACAACGGCGAGGAATGCGACGGAGCTGGAAAGGTAAGAAGTGTGTCCTGCTTCTCCCCTGCCCCACCCGCCACCTCCAAATTGCATCCCTAAAGGGGGAGGATTGCTAAGCAAGGGGCAGGAGTGGAGTACGAGGCGCGTAGCTGGCCTGCCGCTCTTTTTGCGGCAGCCATCAGCATTACCGGTAGGTACAGTAAGGGCATGTGGGGTGCATGGGGCATGTTCCCCCTCCCCTTTCCCCCCCTCTTCCGGCCTCGCCTCCTCATATCATGTTTGCGTGGCAAGCAACCAGAGGAAATGGCAGGACCAGCTTCACATGTGTGTAAGTAGTTTGGGGGCTTATTTTGCGGGGGAGGGGGGCTTATTTTATTGCATGTATTATCCAGAGAAGTCTTAGTTTCGGGGGGAAACGGTATCTCTACTGTCTTTATAGCTAAAGGGCATTAAAGTCATCTGACCCTATATGGTGGGGGAATGTAACATCTCTGGCTACACATTCCATCATCCTGAGGTTTTGATGTGAAGCTCTCTCTTCATCAGCCATCGGAATGGGTAGCAAATCACACACTTGCATTTTGTAGCAAGCTGTGTTTCAGAATAGTATTGGTACTAAGATTGGTATTAAGATTAGAATTAGAAACTGAGCATTGAAAAATATTTAGAATGGCATAAATTCAAAAAGTGTGCCTGTGTATACATATCTCTCCCTGACTCACAACTCTCCTGTAACAGAACTGTTGATTTTGCTATGTCCCTGTCTTCTGGATCCATTTTTGGAGTGTAGCCATAAAACACTGAGTATGATCTCAGCTGAAAAGAAGATTACCGCCTTTGTTGCACAGCATTTTGCTTGATAATTCTTCACTACCTCTTAAAATACTTTTGAATTTGTGTTTAAGATTATTTCCAATTTCATGTGATTCTTCAGCTGATCTCATTTTTGGAAATATCCAATCCATGGATTGGTGATCTTTTTTTAAATTGATGTAATATGTGCCAAACCCAAAAATTGCAGTTGGATATAGAATGCAGAGGCCATATTTCTGTTTTTTGCTTCAGATGAAAGCAAGCAACACAGTCCTGCTCTTATTTGTGCTAGTTTTCCATAGGTTTCCAAGTTAGGTTCAAGACATACATCTCCATATAGTTGAGACTCACTTATTTAAATGAATGATTGCCCCTAAATGTATATTCCAAAAGCTACAATTTGGAATTTTGGAATTTCTTTCTCCAGAGTTCAATCTGCTTCTCTGACTATATTTAACAGTAACCCGGAAATGTATTTGTTCAACTGAAACTTTCCTCCATTTTAATTTTTGTAATGTTTAACAACAATATTTTATGCCAATGCCTATATTTTTATGTGTTTTTAAAATTTACTACTATAATTGCTTTATGATATTGGTTATTTTGCATTAGATTTTATTATTAGTAATGTTTTTGTTAACCTCCATGGGCTGGCTTTGTCAGAAAAAGTTGATTATTTAGTGATTTAAGATTATGACCTGATGAATTCATTAATTTCACAGGTGTGGCCCTATGTTTGTCTAAAGTTTACTTTTTTTCTGGCTCTCAGGCACACATCTAATTCAGTTCAGTTGCTAGTGGAAGCAAGGGTTCAGCCTGCCTCATTCAAACACGTGAGTAAATAGATTTTCTAAGGTACTTGGTGTTAAAAAGTATTTATAAGCCGCCAAGAGTCACTCTGGTTAGTGAGGTAGGTAGCACGTACATTTATTAAATATATATTTTGAATATATGTAATTCAAACATGCTAAGCAGTTATTCTTTATTCCAAATAAGACTGATTACAATAAGATTGATTACAATCTTATTTGAGCAGATACTTTCTGCTCAAAACATTTTTGTATTTCCATTGTATTCTAAATAGAATTGAATAATTTAAAAGATTGTTTTCAAAGTTTTTGAAATAGGAAAACATAATTGCCATAGTAATAATATGCCAGTATTACAAAGTAATAGTGATTCATCTCATTAAATGGAGATCTTGCTTGTTATGACTGGGATTATTGCTTTTGAGAGATGTGAATTTGTGTAGGTGTCACTATTGATTGTAAATCAGCTCTTTACCATTGTATCTATTATATACTGTATACAGGTCAACCTTGTTTAATGACCACCCATTCAGCAACCGCTCAAAACTTACAATGGTGCAGTATGAGCGATACTTATGGATTGTCCTTGAAGTTCTTTATCACAGCCTCTTCAATTTGTGATTACGATGTAGCAGCAAGCCATGGTTACATGATCACAATTTCATATGTTCCCTGCCTCCCACGAGCAAAGTCAATGGGGAAACTGGCAAAAAATCATTTGAGGTTCTTGCATGGTCACATCATGTGTTTTACAACCACGGCACTTGGTGACAGCAATCCCAAGGCCTACCTGTATTATGAAGCAAGTCATATGTAACATATAAAATATAGCCGCACCTCTCATTGTATATAATAATTTGCTAGGGTCTGATTAACACAGTTCCTAGAAGAAGAATAGGCAGTCTTCAAGCGGCATGTGCCCTCCCATTCAGCACCCTGAATTGCACTGTTAGAATTTAGTGGCAAAATGGCCAACTTTTGGTGACGTTATATTTGTTTAATAGTGAAAACTAAGATTGGGATGCAAAAGAGAACATGAGTTTCTGGAAGTGAGACTACCTTTATTTCTATTCTTGCCCACCAACCCTGAACTAACTAACTAAATAATGAAATTTTGGATTGTTCTCAGGATTTGAGGATGTTTTAAGGGTATAAATTGAAGTGGTTTATAGGTCATCTGTTCCCATCCCCATAATTTCAGCTCTGAAAAAGACATGTGGGAGAAAAAAGAATGCCATCCCTTGCATACGATGTTACTAACTGGAGGGCCTCCTGCTGTTCTGTGGAAAGTTGGAAGCCCCCATCCCCTCAAACATTGTTTCTCTTGTCTTGTAAAACTCCTTTAGCATAGTACAGCTTTATGTACTATGCTTTGTTTTATGTGAGCGATATATTTACATTGTAAATATAATCATTGTATATTTACAATTGTAATCATTGTAAAGTTAATGGAAATGTCATTAACTTTATCTCGATTTGGCAAAGTTGTGGTGCTGCCTTCCTGGTCTATATATGTTGCAGTTTCTTCTTCAGTGGGAGTTGCCCAGTTTGAAATTAAGCTGATGAAGGGAGTAGCCACTTTAATGTCCTATGTATAGTGATTGTGGTATGCACATAAACACAAGGAAGGCACTGCTTATTCCTGACAATAAATCAGAACTGAATTTGAGATATCACGATAGGTCACAGCTTTTCTAACCAATATGTTGACATTTAAAGGCATTTACTTTATTTAAACAGGCTATTATAATTCCACTTCTTTACCAATAATTTCAGTCTCTCTCTCCCTCCCTCCCTCCCTCCCTCCCTCCCTCCCTCTCTCTCTCTCTCTCTCTCTCTCTCTCTCTCTCTCTCTCTCTCAAACAGGCCATGGTACATTCCTCCCAGCACTGTGCAGTTTGCATGCAGTTGGTTCGAAAGGAAAACCTATTATCTCTAGCCTGTCAGCATCAGTTTTGCCGCAGCTGTTGGGAGCAGCATTGTACCGTACTTGTCAAAGATGGAGTGGGAGTTGGTAAGCGCAAAGCAATGGGTCATTTGGCTCTTTTGGGGTACACTGGTATCTCTATGTACTGCTTTCTGCTGCTGGTATATCTTCTCACAATCTTAGAAATGGAGCAGTTCAAGGGGAACGTCTTGCATTCTTTTTAAGTCTTCTTTGGATAGCAGCAGATTTTATCTTGGGTTGTGGGGTTGACAACAGCTGTCTCTTGGCCCTTTGGATTGTCTCCCAGAAATTAATATCCTACCTTCTTTGAATGGACTGTTCTCACTGAATTCTTTTTCAGCTGTTTCTGATTAAGAAGGATAATGTTTTCCATTGCTGAACAGTTCTGACAATAGTCTTTTCAGAGCCAGCTTTCCAGAAATTCTGTGAAATTGGATAGTATTTGAAGATTTTTTAAAAAACAATAATGGTCACTGGTGTCATTCAGGTCTCTGTTTTTGGCTTTTTTTTTTTTTTTTTTACTAGGTGTCTCCTGCATGGCTCAGGATTGTTTGCTTCGAACTCCAGAAGATTTTGTGTTTCCACTGCTACCTAGTGAGGAGCTGAAAGATAAATACAGACGCTACCTCTTCAGGGACTACATTGAGGTATCATTTGTCACTTTATGTTCAACACTCTCTGTTTTATGCATTAAGGAAATAACCCCAGATCAATTTCTGTGAATTTGTCTGTAAGCTATGTACCTGTAAACTTAAGACTGCATCATGCACTTCCTTAAAAAGTTTCATTTGCTTTTGGAAAATTCCGTTCTGTTTGAAGGGCTTTTATTCTGGCATTGGGAATTGGAAACCTGCTTTGCGATAGCTTTGCTTTTCTCTCAACAAGTGGCTCCAGTCGGGGAAGGGGGGGATAGAAGTCCTCTTGGTGGCCCCTGTCATGTGGGGTGTTTCAGGAGTTGGTCCTTTTTCCCTGTCCTTCAGCATCTACATGTAGTTGCTGACAGAGATTATCTGATACAGGTAATCCTCAATTTATGGCCAGTTGTTTAAGGGTGGTTCGAAGTTAAAAGTGTCCTTGGAAAAAGTGACTGATGACCCTTCCTTAAAGTTATCACTGTTGCACCACTCCCATTGTCACAGTGACCATAATGTAGGCACTTGACAACAGGCTCACCTTTATAAGGGTTGCAGTGTCCTGCGGTCATGTGATTGCAATTTGAGATCTTCCTGGCTGGCTTCTAATAAGCTAAGGGAATTGGGAAAGCGGGATTCCAATGTGATTGACAATGGCCAAAGAATTCACCTAATGACCACAGCAACAATGGTCATAAAATCAAGTCCAGTCATGTGGTGACTTATTTGACAAGTCACTGAGCATTGCTTAGTGACTCAAATTCTGGCCCCAGTTGTGGTTGTCAGGCAATGACTTACTTGTAGGTTGTGAAACAGTCAACAACATGCTTAACATTGCTACCCAGATTAGGTGAGAAATGTCCTTGATACCTTAACTGATTGTCAGGGTTTGGATGGGACAGAAAATTCTGATGGTGAAGCCAAACAAAACAGATCAGTGTTTATTCTGGACTGGTCAGCACTATCCTTGAAGAACCAGATTTGCAAACTAGGGTCCTTTTGCACTCATGGCTCCTGCTAAAAGAGGTGGAAGCCATGGCATAAGAACTTTTTCAACCTTGGTAAGTGCACCAGAACAATAACGTATGTCCCCATTACCATCTGGTAAAGTTACTGTGTGGCCTACAGTTTTTAGTGCTCTGGAGCGGTAGCTGTGTGCTGGCGTGAGCCATCAAACGAAGAGAGAAAAGTGAAGAAGAGGCTACAGTTTAGCCTTGAAGTGTAGCTGCACTGTCATGCAGGCCAATAAGTTCTCCTAGCTGCTAGCCAGAGCTGTTGTGGGAAGCTGTAGAGACAGCAATCCTATTAGTCCAGAGTGGTATGTAAGTGTGAAAGCTTTGGGGACACACCCACCTCCTCAGTTACTGGAGGATGTGCTGCAGTCTGGCTGAAAATTTAAGAGTGAGAGAGAAAAGAAGGAGACTGTAGAACAGAGTGGCTGGAGAGTGAAGTTACATGAGTGTGTGGAGCAAGTTATTGAACTCCAGTTGGAGAGAGAGAAGAAAAGTCCATTGGGGGAGGGGGGGTGCCCTGGACAAAGAGAAGTCCCAGAGAGACAACGTCTACATGCAAGACCGAAGACAGGAAAGGGGGAAATGACAGCTTTGGGAAAAACCCTGGCCTCTAGGAAGTGATTGGACCGACAGCCATGAAACAGGTTCTTCCCCAAGGGAAGGACATGCAAATGGTTCAGCCAAGCAGATCTGAGGAAGAAGACGAGCCACGCTGAGCATACTTAGCCCATTTCTTTGTTTACATTCTCTTGATAAGACCAGAGTATATCGGCCTTATATGTTGACTGTCACCTATGGTTGGGAGCATGTTATACCTATCATCAGGCCAGTGGTGAAATGTAAGATTTGTTACTACCAGTTCTGTGGGCATGGCTTGGTGGGGGGTAATGTGACTGGGTGGGTGTGGCCAACTTTTTTTTTTTTTTTTACTTTTTAAACCATTTTTTCTACAACCCCTTCAGCTGAAGAGGTAGAAAAAATACTTTTAAAAGCTTCTGACAATCCCAGCTGAGCCACGGGATCATCAGAGGCTTTTTTTTTTTCTTTTAAAAGCATTTTTTCAGCCGAAGAGGTTGTAGAAAAAATGCTTTTAAAAATTAAAAAAAAAGCCTCTGATGATCGCGTGGCTCAGCTGGGCATGGGGGTGGGACAGGGATTTTTGCTACCAGTTCTCCGAACCATCCGCCATTGCTACCGGATCGGGTGATCCAGTCCAAACCGGGAGCATTTCACCCCTGCATCAGGCCTTTGCCATGGCTTCCAGTTGGCTTCTGGAGACATGCTAGTTTTGACTTCAAAGCCCTGTACAGGTAATCCTCAATTGAGCCCAAAATTTATGTTGCTAAGTGAAACATTTGTTAAGTGAGTTTGCCCCGTTTTATGATTTATCTTGCCACAGTTGTTAAGCAAATCACTGCATTTGTTAGGTTAGTAACACGGTTGTTAAAGTCAATGGCTTCCCCATTGACTTTGCTCGTCAGAAGATCGCAAAAGGGGGATCACATGATCCCAGGGCACAGCAACCGTCATAAACATGAACCACTTGCCAAGCGTTTTGAGTTTTGATCATGTGACCATGAGGATGCTGCAAGGGTGGTAAGTGTGAAAAATGGTCATAAGTCACTTTTTTCAGTGCCATTGTGACTTTGAAGGGTCACTAAATGAACTGTTGTAAGCCGAGGACTACCTGTAGTTTTTAGCCGTAAGACTGCTTGCTGTAATCGGAATTAGCTCTAGCTTTCAGTTCATTCCAAAGAAAACTGTTCCTGATTCCCCGCTTTCGGAGGCCCTTCTTTTTGGTAGCAGCACCAATTCTGTGGAAGAGTCTCTCTCAATGGAGAGCAGTCTACTCCCATGTTTTCCTTATATTTATTTCAAAAGTATATTTTCCTGGGAAGGCTTCCTTAAACGTTTTCCCAGAAGAAAAAAACAATTGGTCCTCCAAAAATAAAATCCACCTCACTTAAAACCAGATACAGTTTTGTTTCGATGGAGTTCTCTAAAATAATTTTTAAAGCAGACTTACAATGTTTGTCCCACAGAGCCATTTCCAGCTGCAGCTCTGTCCTGGCGCTGACTGTCCTATGGTCATACAAGTACAGGAGCCCAAAGCCCGCCGAGTGCAGTGCAATCGCTGTAATGAGGTTTTCTGGTAAGAAAGGGACATTGCATATTTGATGGACACAAATGATAGAGATGGGAAAAATAGAAAATACCTTCTTGAAAGGAGGAACAGCCTGAACAAATGCAGCAGTGACAGAAGTGACTGTCAAACTGAATTTGCCATCCAGCTCCTTGGGTATAGATAGGTTTGAGAGTCTAATGTGGCTTGAAGAAGCAGGCAAATGATTAACTGTTTTGAAGATTAAACTGTGAATAGGTGAATTGCTATTACAATTCACAGGGTTGTAATATTATTACAGAGTTGTGAGAACAAGTGGACAACAAGAACTAATAAACCTCTGAGTAATTTTATAAGGAATGAGCAGCGGTTATGCAAATCAACTTCATTCTGCAAATGCCAGCATTTAGAATCAAAGAGATTGAATGTGATGGGAAAAGGGCAGTAAAAGTAGCATTTGGTAGTTGTAAATATGATTTGGAGAGATATATGTAGCTTATGGATCGTATAACCTCCTTTTGATGATCCCACTATTTCACTGCCATTTCTAAAAGCTAGGGGTATATATGGTCTGTACAAAAAAAGTGGAAACTGTCCCATGCTAATTTAAACATCAGCATATGTAGAGGTTTTGTGCTATTTTGGCTTTTTTTTCTAAGTGAAATAAAAAGATGTAGGGAGTTATCAGTGTAGTATAGCATTTAAGATGCTGGATTAAAAGTGAGGAAATCCAGGTTCTAATCCTTCCTTAGACATAGAAGCTAGTCAGGTGACTTTCAGCCAATCAAAAATATCTTTTATCTACCAGCGCACTCTAGACCAGTGTGATAGATTACAGTCCATGACCTTCAGTGAAGAGGCTGCCATCCTGCACTGGATTTATTTGTGTTGATACTGTGATAACATTCCTCAGGATATTGTACTCTACTTTCTACTGCCAAATTCTGCTATTAAGTGGGATACATACAACTCCACTCAGTTTTTATGCAGAAGTATTAGGAATGCAAGCTTTGCGTATGGGTGCCGTTGTCTTTTTCAAATAGTATTTGCTTACAAGTAATAGATTTTCTTTAAACTGGACATAAATTTCTTTTTGCTTAAGTTTCAAATGTCGGCAGATGTACCACGCTCCTACAGATTGTGCTACCATCCGAAAATGGCTCACTAAGTGTGCAGATGACTCTGAAACAGCTAACTACATCAGCGCTCACACTAAAGATGTAAGTGTGTTGGGGAGGGGACACTTTTAAGTATTTGTAGTTCCAAACAAATCTCTGTTTGGCTATTAATGGAGGGGTTGGTCATTTAATTATATGTCCTATATCTGAAGTGCTTATTTTACTTATCTATTTATTTATTGAATTTATATTGCGGCCTATTCACCCATGGCAACTCAGGGTGGCTTACAGAATATAAAACCACATGTAAAATAATAAAAATAATCAAATAAATTAATATAATATAATAAAATCATCCCTACCCTCCGCCCCGGCGACAGCAGATCACACAAGCTATTTAATGGGCTCCATCCCGCTCTGAGTTCCCCAGGCCCACTGGCAGAACCAGTCTTCAGCGCCTTCCGGAAGAGAATTAGAGTGGGGGCCGTTTTGATCTCTGGGGGAATGATGTTCCAGAGAGAGGGAGCCACCACGGAGAAGGCCCTTCTGGGTCCCTCCAGGTGTATCTCCCTCGGGGATGGGACCCATAATATTCCCTGCCTCCCCACTCTGATGGGTCGGGTAGATGTGACCGGCAAGAGACTGTCCCTCAGATAACCTGGTCCCAAGCCGTGAAGGGCTTTAAAGGTGACAACCAGCACCTTGAATTGCACCTGGAAGCAAATGGGCAGCCAATGCAGCTCCCGCAGGAGAGGTAATACATGTGCACACCGGGGTCTGCACAAAACCATGCGAGCTGTTGCATTTTGCACCAACTGGAGCTTCTGGATGCTCTTCAAGGGCAGTCCCAAGTAGAGCGTGTTGCAATAGTCAAGACGGGAAGTGACTAGGGCATAAATGACTGTGAGTAGGGATTGTTGGTCCAGGAAAGGGCATAACTGGCACACAACCCGCAAAAGATTCCTCCTTGCGTCCCCTCTTTGCCCACTTATCTTGTCATTTGCCACTTATCTCCCAAATAAACAAAAGCCAAAATGGAAAGAGGGTGAAAGGGAAAAAAGGGATATTGCGAGTTCCAACCAGAAGCAATGTGGATGGACTCAGTTACAACAGTAATAAGTACACATTGGAAGACCTGATACACCAGCTTGGGAACAAATGCTGTTGTGGAAAATCTGCGTTGTTGCTAATAGTCAACACTGACATGATGGCATATAATCAAGTTGCTTGATAATACATTTGCTCATACGTTTATTAAATGTATTGCATCTCCCAAAAGAAAAGATTAGATCATATGTTTCTCCCCTTCCAAGGTAATAAGAGAATTGCTATCCTGAGCAGAAAAGTAAGATTAGCGGAATCATCTAAGACACTCGTGTCAAACTCAATCACATCACGTGACGTATCGTGACATTTTTTGCCTTTGTGGAGCCAGGGTGGGTGTGGCCTGCTCGTGATGCATCAGACCCATGGGCCGCAAGTTTGACACCACTGATCTAAGATACATACTAAAAGAATGAGAAGATCCATTTTTATGGAGAGGGAAGACTGAACATTACATTTAAAAAAAAATCTAAAAGGATTTGGATTGTAATATTAATAAACAGCATGTCAACCGAAAGAAGAACATTGCAAAAGTATTGGATTGGTTGGGATACGGATGGATTACAAAACACAAAGAGAAACACAAGACTCCCTCCCCCCTCATCTGTTAAAATGCCTGGTTCAAAACCCTGCATCTTCCAAGTGAAAAGTTTCCATTGTTTATTGAAATATGGCCCATATATATATATATGTGTGTGTTTAATTAAGGAGATATAATCGAAAGAATTTAAAATAAAGCCCTTAGCTGAATCATAGAACATGTTTTCTGTGTGGAAAAAGGCTCAGATTCAGTGTTGGCACTTCCAGGCGGTGCTAGAAAAGGCTCCAGTTTGAAAGCCATTACCGTAGCTTGATAGATTAGTGGTTTTCTTTACAAGGCAAACTTCTGTGTTCTTATGAAGAGCAGAATGAAGACTCCACAATTACAGAAAAAAAAATGGAGGCCAAATGGAGTGGAAACCTGGAAGGCATATGAAGTAGGGGGGAAACTTTTGTTACGTTTCATGTTACTCTCTTGTTTTCTTCTCAGTGTCCCAAGTGCAATATCTGTATTGAAAAGAATGGTGGCTGCAATCACATGGTGAGCAGTTTCTAAATAAGCGTAAGAATCGCCTTTAAAATTTTATCTGATTTTTAGATGAAAACTTTGTGGTTTGTTAACTTCTTCTTTTTTTCTCTCTGTTTCCTCCAGCAATGTTCCAAATGCAAGCACGGTAAGTGGGTAACAACTGCTTTTTTGAACTGGGAAAATATTTTCCTGTTCTTTACTTTAAATATTATCCTGCTGATCCATTAAAGCATTTGTGGCCCTTTGATTACTGTTCTAAGGGACTCGTTCAATAGCCTGCTCAGCACAGCCCCTTAGGCTGCTCTAGGTTTCCATAAGATGGATGTTTTTCTATTAACTAGCTTTTGCCTTCTTATCTCTTGCAGACTTTTGCTGGATGTGTCTAGGGGACTGGAAGACTCATGGCAGCGAATACTATGAATGCAGTCGGTACAAAGAGAATCCTGATATTGTAAATCAGAGTCAGCAAGCACAGGCCAGGGAGGCCCTCAAGAAGTACTTGTTCTATTTTGAGAGGGTAGGAAATGTCTCCTTAGCCAAAGCTAACTATAAACTTTTCAGGGCATCCTGCCTTGTGCAGAGGCACAAGGATTAACGTCAAGAGGTCTATGTGATAAGCATTACATTCTGTGATAACAGGATGACCACAAAACAAAATTCTGAATCCTTAAGTTTATTTTTCAAGACGTAAATGTCTTCCTAGATAATTCTTGTAACAGGAGTTTTTTTTCTTTATGGGGTCCAGCAGAAATAGTGCTACACTTTTGAAATTGGATTGCTTCTTTTGAAATGTTGCCTCCCATAAAAGTACATTTGCTATCTTACAGATTTGCCCCAGATATGCTTAAACCATTTTCTGTATCCATATATGTGCAACCAATTTTAAAATGGTGACTTTCTAGTTTCTGCTCTTAGAAATAAGATATATGGATGAAATTCATTGCTGTGTGAGTTGAATGTCACTTTTTTTATTGCTTGTGGCTGCCCTCCCAATTACTCCAAAAAATCTGGGGGGGCGGCAACCTCTCTGAAGGCGCTTCTGAGGAGAGAGAGAAACTTCAAGAGCCTATTAGATAATTTCTCACCTTGTTCTGTCAATAAAAATAGCCTTATCAGTATTCCCCCCCCCCCCAAAATCAGTCTGTTCCTTTTGGTTCCTTCTTAGCTTTTTTACTGTTCTTTTCAATGGAGTGTAAATGTAGTTTATCCCTATGTGTCTATTAATGGCTGATTTGACTGAATGCCAAGCATCCAGGAATTCCCTAATGACCAAAGAATATCCTTTTCAGCATCCCACGCTGAGATAAGCAGGGATTAATATCAGACAAACAGTTAAACAATACCCTAATCAAGGAACTACCAAGGAGAGAACTACACCCTTACCAAAACTGGCAGAGCAAGGTAGTGTATGTAAACAAGGAACAAACCCACATTCACTGATGATATTACCTAGTTGGGTCAAGCAAACAACCAAGCTCAGAGGGCACTAAGGACAATTACGTAGCTAACCAGATATTCCAGATGTAGTTAAACAATATTTGAGGTAATTTTTTAAAGATGACAAAATAGCATTCAGTAGATTGCACAACTATTTATTTTATTCAAATTTACTAGCTCTCTGTCTGTGGGCAGCATACAAAACCTGAAAATCCATAAAACAGATAAAACATTAAACCAAGCAGACAGCCAAGACTAAATCTTACATACAACACAGAACAGCCCCCTCCCCTACCCAAATGCAGTCGTACATTAATATATCAATCCCAGGCCTAGGACCAAAACCAGGTTTGTAAGAGCTTTCCAGAACTCTAGGAGAAAGGGCACCACTCTTGTCAATTTGAGGACCTTCACATTCCTCAGCTACTGGCTGTGTTCAGTAATTATGCCAGAACAGGTATGTAGCTTGAGGTTTGCAGGTGTGGATGGGAAGATGAGTGTCATAAAAGAGGATCTGGAGCAGTGAAAGAAAGAAGTGGAATATTGGAGGAGAGCTGCCATTTATAGCTGTGTGCTTCCTGTCTGGGTTGACCTTTGCTTTCCAGCTCTGTAATTGAACTAGCCAATTATACCACATACCAAATGGGAATGCTGGGATAAATAAATTGCCTTGCCTTTTTTAAGAGCCCATTGTCAAAAAACAGCTTGCTTTTAGAAGGTGATTGGAATGCTTTCCCCACCCCCCCAGCATAATACAACTTTTTGATACTAGAAGTGCTTAGTATGGAAAACTATCCTTTTCTGCTGGATCTCAGTTAGGTTTTTTGCTTGCTTTTCCAATAAACATGTTCATTTTTATTCCTTTTCTCCACTGTGAAGTGGGAAAACCACAACAAGAGTTTACAGCTGGAGGCGCAGACATACCAGAGAATTCAAGAAAAAATCCAAGAAAGAGTCATGAACAACTTGGGAACGTGGATAGATTGGCAGTATTTACAGAATGCAGCAAAACTCCTAGCCAAGGTAACTATCTGTAAATCAGCTTTGTCAAAATACCTGAGGGCGGGGGTGGGTGGTAGGTTAGGGTATATTGCTGGGTTCATGGGTTATATAGCTATGGAACACTAACTCTGATTGTAAACGACAACTAGGTGCAATGGATATTATCAAAGGAGTTACTGTGTGTTGTTCAGTACTCTGATCTGAACCTACAGCTGAAAACTAGATTAAGTTCACCTGGGATTGGTTGAGGTGTAGGAGCACATTCTGTTCTGTTCTTGATGCTTCTACTACTACCACCACCACCACAAACCTGGGAAAAGAGGAGCTCTATTGTCTTCTGCTTTCACGAATATAGCTTACCGTATTTTCCGGTGTATAAGACGACTTTTTAACACATGAAAATCTTCTCAAAAGTCGGGGGTCGTCTTATACGCCGGGTGTCGTTCTCCTGTAACCAGGCAGACCAGCCCGAAAGGCTCTGACGAGCCTTAAATGGCTCTGGCGATCCAAGCTCTGACGATCCCAGCTGCATTGCCTGCTAATTAGGCAACGCAGCTGGGATCGCCAGAGCCACGTAAAAGGAAAAAAGTTTTCCCCCCTCCAGCTTGCTTACCTTAGCTGCTAGTTGCAACGCTTGCCTTGCTTCGCTTGCCTGCAATCCATTGCATCAGCAAGCAACTGAATCTCCCTGCCTGCAATCAAGCAGGCAGGGAGTTGTGGACTTCAACTCCCAGAATTCCTCAGCCAGCAAAACAAAGCTGGCTGAGGAATTCTGGGAGTTGAAGTCTACAAGTCTTAAAGTTGCCAAGGTTGGAGACCCTTGTCCTATTGGGTAAGTTTTTTTCCCCTTTGGGAGCTTTAAAAAAAATAGTTAATTGGGGTTTTTTTTAGTTGTTCTTTTTTAGACCTAGCCATTTAAAGTTTAGGAAGTTTTAAATTTAGCTTTCATATAAAAATAAAATAAAATAATGTTTGTGCAGCTTTCTGAGATTTAGTGTGTTTCTGTAGTGTTTCACTCTAACTACACAAACACACAAAATCTCACAAAGATGTTTGTGGAATTTTGTGTGTGTAAAGTGTAAAAGTTGGTTTTTTGGGGCTTTTTGTGGCTGTGTGAGGTTCCTGCTTGTTGCAGGGGCCATTTTGGGTCTAGCACAGCTGCTTTTACATTGTGGGTGAGCCAGTTGTGTTGTGTGTGTGTAAAGTGTGAAAGTTGTTTTTTTGGGCTTTTTGTGGCTGTGTGAGGTTCCTGCTTGTTGCAGGGGCCATTTTGGGTCTAGCACAGCTGCTTTTACATTGTGGGTGAGCCAGTTGATGTTTTTTAATTTATATTTGGTGTGCGTTGGAAGAGGGGTAGTCTTATACGGCGAGTATAGCCCAAATCCTATATTTTAACAGGAAAAGTCGAGGGTCATCTTATACGCCCAGTCGTCTTATATGCCGGAAAATACGGTACTTATGAGCGGCTCAAGGTCGACTCAACCTTCCATCCTTCCGAGGTCGGTAAAATGAGGACCCAGATTGTGGTTGGAAGCAATAAGCTGATTCTGTAAACCGTAAAGAGGGCTGTAAAGCACTGAAGCGGTATATAAGTCTAAATGCTATTGCTGTTACTGCAACTTCATATTGTGTCCTGTGTATTACAGTATCGTAGATAGAAGCAACTGCTAATAGGGGCTGCTTTTTCATATCATAATACATATATGGACTGCTGCCCCTGAAATTTGGAGAAGAACAGCAGATAGCTCTATTGGCCTAGTTCACGAGTACAACTTGCTAATCTTACTTCCTTTTTTAAAAATTGCAGTGTCGTTATACACTACAGTACACCTATCCATATGCCTACTACATGGAATCTGGTCCGAGGAAGAAATTGGTAAGACCATGTAGTTCTGCGTATTGAATGATAACTGAAATTCTTAAAGAACAATGAAAAAAAAAACAAAGTTGGGACTTAAACAAATCCATATCTAAAAATGGCCTAAAACCACATGGTAGCTTTCATTTACTGAAGCTGAGCTTTTTGATTCTTTGGAAGTGATGGGAGGGGAGGCCCTTGGAAGCCACAGATAAAATCTTCCAAGCTTGGAAGGGGAAGAAACAATACAGTTCTAATAAATTAAGGGGTTTTGCTTTTGGTCTTGGGATATCTGTGTATATGCCTTAAAAAGCATGTTAATGGGCAAATGACCTGTCATAAGTATAATGAGTACTGAAGAAAATGTTAAATATTTGTCACTAGCACATCCTAACTCTACTAGTTTTCAGCCAGGCTTTCAATAATTGAAAGTTCTTATAAGCCTTAATGAATATTATTACTATAAATATGATATAGGAGAATAAAGAACAAACATGCCCAAGTCTAATCAATTACAAACAAGGATTTGTCCATCCTTAATTTCATATTCTTTTATGTTGCTCGAACTGTTTGCGTTCATTGAATTGGCTGCCTGTTTTCTTAATTTGAAATGCTTCTGCTATAGATGCAAATAGTGTATAGATACAATGTATTATTAATCTGTGCTGTAAATTTGGCTGAAAGATAGAAAGAGTTTTTCCTATATCAGTCCTGGGTTTTTTTTTCATAATGTTTTGTTTGATTTTCAGTTTGAATACCAACAGGCTCAACTTGAAGCAGAGATTGAAAATCTCTCATGGAAAGTGGAAAGAGCAGACAGTTATGACAGAGGAGTAAGTAATAAACGAAGTTCAACCCCTTTTCTCAGTCATGAACTCATTTTTTACTCAGAAGTCTGAGGAGAAATTGATTTCAATAATAAAGGATGAGAAACTACTGCTATTTTTGTTTTTTAAAATAATTTTTATTAGAAATTTAGAGTATATAGATACAGACTTCAGACTATAAAAGATAAAAAATGAAAAAATAGAATTTCTAGCATACATACACCTTTCACAATTTATCACCATCTCTTAAAATACAAAAAATAAATTCTTCACCCCATAGGTCACCTCATTCTCTATATGCATATCGATAAAATCTCATCTTTCATCCTAATCAGCAAAGGTCTGTTAAGAATTACCAGAAATAATCATATATTTGTTATAAACTTAATCTAATAAATTCATTCAGTTTCCTTCCTTTACATTTATATCTATTTAACTCTTCTTAAATCCCCAAATCTCATCAATCCAAAAAAGTCCCTAATAAACTAAATAAAGAAATAGTAACATAACCATTCCTGTTTTTGAAGCATTGCACTGATTACTGAGGGCATCTAGATCCAATTCAAAATGTTGTTTTTGACCATTAAAGTCCTTGGTTATAGAGTACTTTAGGGTCTGTCTTTTCCAGATAGAATTTGCCAGATTGTTTATGCATGCATAGACAAGACACTAAGGATATCACCCCTACAGGAATTCAGAAAGGCATGGGCATTGCTTCACATGAGCTGCTTTCTTCCTTGAAAACACCTTGCTTTCTGAGAGTGGCCCAGTAACTTCCTTTCTAGCCTTCCATAAGATAGTGAAAAATGTTTTCTTTGAGCATTTAGGATCCAGAAGGATGATAGTGCAAGGCAATGTTATTATTTGGGCTGCTTTACATTTTATGCTGTCGTTTAAGCAAACCTAACTTCCCCAATAGAGTGCTTTTTGCCAGAAATCAGCAGAAAAGTTCGCAAATTGCAATCACATGATCATAAGATGCTGTAATCGATTGTAAATGTATGCCAGTTGCCAGGTACCTGAATTGTGATCACATGACTGCAGGGATAGTATAGTGCAACATTTGTTAAGTGTCAGTCTAGGGAGTAAGTCACTTTTTCTGAGACCACTCTAATTTTGAACTGTTGTTAAATGAACGGTCGTTAGCCAAGGAATACCTGTATATATATTGTTATGAGGAATATGATGCCAGCCTATGAAGTATGTGCTTGTTAGCAATATCTTTTAATGACCTTCCATGTCAAGGAAGTGAAGGGATCTATAGCCCACAGGCAATGTTTTTGGTAGCAACTGCCTTATTACAAAATAACTTCCCTCTACACAGTTAGGCTGATACCCTCATACATACATACATACATACATACACACACACGCACACACACACACACTCACACACACACACACACACACACATATATATATATATATATATATATATATATATAGAGAGAGAGAGAGAGAGAGAGAGAGAGAGAGAGAGAGAGAGAGAGAGAATGCTGGAAATTAATGAAATAATATCCAGACAGAGCTGTTTCGGAGGCTCTTTGGATAGTGAGTGCTCGCTATTGTTGGATGATAGTTTTTCATGTTTTTATACGTTGTGGTGAAAACTGCTAGGAGTCTCCTTCTGTTTCAATAAAAGAGTATGTTTTTGTTTCCTCTAGAGTTCCTTTTAGCGTTGATCAATTTTCTCCCAGCCAATATAAACAATAGCAATAGCACTTAGACTTATATACCACTTCACAGTGCTTTACAGCCCTTCTCAAAGCGGGTTACAGAGTCAGAGTTTACAGAAATAACCCCTTTCTTATTCCTTTTATTCCCACCCAGGATTTGGAGAATCAGATGCACATTGCTGAGCAGAGGAGGCGGACTCTGCTGAAAGATTTCCATGACACATAAGACCGTAGGAGCTACCAGGGCACAGAGCTGAAAGCAAAGTAGCAAGATGGCGGTGCGAGCAACGAGGGAAGCAATCAGAGGAACTGGCCACCGCCTTTCCATAAAACAGGGCTGAGGACATCACTGCACCTTCCCCTTGCAAACCAGACATGAGCTAGCACCACCGCTTGGTCTTCTATTTTTTCTTCTGTTTTCTGCTTTTTCATTTTTGGCAGGTAGAGGTTGAAATTCAGTTGGCATTTTTTCCTGGGACATGTTATTCCCCAGTTCTTGGATTGTTTTAGAGGGGAGTTTTATTTCCCCCGCCCCCTCCTGAATGGCTGTTAATAGTATTAGATCATTATAAACTTCTGTAATTTTTCGACAGTTGTACAGTGATACAACAGTGGTTGATACAAAGTGAACTCTAGAATAACACAGACCCCTTTTTAAAAATAAATTGGGACTGGAGAGTGTTTCTTTTTTTTTTTTTCTTCCAATAAGCAGTTTGTAAACTTAATGGCTTACTTCTCTTTCCCCATCCCCAAATTCACTTTGCCATGAAGGTTATGAAATAGTCCAGCTGTTGGTTTGTTTTCCCCTTTTCTGGGCACTTTCTTGCTTGCTTGTCCTGGGAGTGCATGAGATGAACAGGGCCTGAGCCAAGCAGAATCAGCAGTTGCCAAAGGACAGCATAATTGTTGAAAGGTTCCTCTTCTTCTTTGACCGGGTTGGAGCAATAGGGACAGCATGGGACAGTTCTAGTCCCATCAACATGAAGTTGATCTCCTGCATGGATTTATTGCTTTGTTTTGTTTCCCTGGACTGCTACCTACTGCCAGATTTAAAATACTTGGAGGAGTTCAGGGAGCATAACCTTGCTTCTTGGCAGCATTAAGAGTGAACATTAGTTTTGTTTAGGGCAGTAGACACAACCATGTTTGGGCCATAACTTGCATATCTGTGCAGCTCAGTCCTGCGCAATCTGATTCTTTAGGTGGCTATAAGGTGATGCATCAGAGTTGATCTCTACTACCATAACAAAATCAGACTTTCCTACTATACTGAGGAAAAGTTAAGTTTATTATTAAAACAAAAACAAAAAACACACACCAGCATACGTCAGATCCTGCTAAATAGCCACCACTGTTTTCGAAACTGTTCTGCTGCTAGCTGAAAAGTAACCAGCAAAAAAAATTGGGAGGAGTCCATAATTACTGTTAAGATTCATAGGTGGTTGCTTACTGGCAGGGGTTTGTTAACTCTTGAAATGTGTTTAATGTCAACAGTTCACATTAGAGGCCAGCTTTTAAAATGTATAAAAATAGCTATATAAAATACATATTTGGTTCTGCTGATAATCTGTCTAGAAATGGAAGATGGAGCTGCCGTTTCCTGAAGCTGCTCCAAGAGATGTCTTGAAACAGGAATTTCCTTGCATCCATGTTTACAAGAGCATGTTGCACTGAGATTTTCTATGTGCATTGCTTGTGACCTTTGGGATTGGGATTAGAAAGCTTTACAAGAATCATTATTTTCTGTTTATGACACCTGTTTTCCTAGCCTTTCGGTGAAAGTTATTTTATTAGCATTTGAGATTTTGTCCTAGCTTTTGGAGGTCATCAACCAAGCCGTCATCTTCCATTCAGCTGCTGCTGCTGCCACTACTACCTCAGGCACTCCAAGGAAAATGATAAGCTTGTTTCCTAGACCCTAAGTCCTAATATGGCTTCTCTGTTCCCAGCTAACCTCAGATTAAACCAGTGGGTGGAAGAAGTAAAAAGCTTGTTGGGGACGCAGAGAAAGTGATCTTTACCCAGATTCACCCTTGCTCTTTCCCTTTGCCCATTCCACTGGACCCTGGTAGCATATGTGGTATGATGACCTCAGCAGGTTTGCTCTTTTAATCCATATCTTTGTCAAAAACAGAGATCATGCTTGTTTTTCTGGCTTAAATGTTTTAATTTCTCTGCATGAAAACCACTGCTGGGCTTTGAAACTTAGAAGCAGGCAAAACCTTTTATCAAATGCAAAATGTTCAGTGTGTATGTCAGACACTGCTTACTACGATATCTGTTTGCGTTAATTCTGTTCAGTGTTAGCACAAAATTATTGGCATCTTAATAGGGAAAACTGCTGGCTTCCTAATTTCCTCAGTAATGCTGTCCTGATCTTGCTTGCTTGCTTACACAAAGTTCAGATTTTGAGGGAGGTGAGCGTCTTTTTCTCTTGAAACTTTAAAGTTCAGACTGAGCTGTTTCTGCTCATGAAATTAACTAAGATAAAGCATACATGTTTCTTGTTCAGAATTATCCAATGCAGAAGAGTGGTGTTACTTGCTGTAGCTGGCAAATATCTGCGATTGGTTGAATTTACAGTAGCACAATCACGATTGCGCAGGGGTGAAATCTACTTACTTTCCCTACTGGTTCGGAAGTGCATGCGCCGCGCGTCATGTGCATGCTTGGACCCGCTGCGCATGCGCAAACTCTTCTTTGCATGCGCAGAGGGTAAAAAACAGGTTACTTCCTGGTTAAAACCAGGAAGTAACGACGACCAGGCAGGTGAGCAGAGCCTCGTGCTGCCGCCGCTACTGGTTCTCCAAACCACCTGCCGCTGTCGCTACTAGTTCGGCCGAATCAGTCCGAACCGGTAGCATTTCACCCCTGGACTTGCGGTGGCAAAATTTTCTCTGTCTGCAACGTTTGGCATATTGTTCAGATGCTTAGATCCAATCTCACCTGGTGTACTAAGATGTAGTATACAATTGTCACATCACATAATGCAACATATTGAAGACGGGCTTCTGCTTGCTCAGGAGAATATTCTCACCTTTTGGTCTCTGTGTCAGCCCTCTGTGCCCTCCAGGGTTTGGGGAGAGATGGCTGCACAGACAGGAGGAATCTACTCAGCTGATGGGTGACAAATACATGTAGTTGTTACCACACAGCTGCTCCTAAGTTTGGAATCAATAGATTCATCCCAGAGTTTAAACGTCAGTGGATTCCCTACCTCTTTTTCTTATCTTCCCTGTTCTAGAACAGCACAATGATTGGGTGCTATCTAAAAGTTTTTATCATTGGCAGAAAACAGTCCTTCCTCTAGAAATATATTCTCTTCACTCTGTAGCATTTTTCAAAGTGATCCTACGATAATAATAATAATAAAAAATAAAAACTTGTTAGAAAATTTCACTTTGTGATGGAACGGACTGTAACTAAAGGGCATCTAAGCCAAAGGGAAAGCACTACATTTCCCTCACAGCAGGTTAACATCCTATACTAGGAGTTTTGGTCTTCCTCTTGTTCTATCAGGCTTAGCCTAAGCCAACCTGGCAGCTATTTTCATCCTTCCCTCTGCATGTTGAGATTGTTGGCTTGGCTTACCCTTGATCACAATGTTTATTTCACTTAGTTTGGTTTACTTTTTAAAATTCCCTCTCACAACTTGCCTTCCTGCTTTCTAAAAGAGAGGTACAGAAAGCTAAGGCAAATAACCACGTCCTGATAGTAAACACCGAAGCACGTAGGTAGTATCCAATTCTCCTGTCCAGTAGAATTCTGTACACGTCAAAAGCTTTCATACAGACAGCAGTAGAGGCTGTGCAGATAAGGGAGAGATTCTGTAACGTTTTATGCTTGTACTCTTCTAGCATTCATTCTGTAGCAGTGAAATCACAATTTTCCTTTTAACACCTAACGCCATGCTAGTGTTACAGAAAGAACTGAAGACTTTTTGTTACTGTACTGTCTTGATCCATTTAAACTTGTGTTTCTGTTTTTCAAAATTCAACTTCACTTTAGTAACTTTTTGTAAAAACAAAACAAACTTCTTACGTGCTTGCTCAAGTCTGGACTGTTCCAAATTTTCAGGTAGTAGCTTCTGCTATGGAAGCTTTTTTTTTATTACGCAGAGTGCTACATTATCATGGCTGCCTTTGCTCTGTCCCTCACTGAGATTTGGGGGAAAGCAATCTCAAGAAACTGCCAACACTTTTCCGGCATTAGGAGGGGAAGAGGGCAGAGGAGAAAGAGCCCTTTAAATTTTCCCCTCCTGAAATTGTTTTATTTGAAATAAATTGTGAATTTCTAATTTTAATTAAGTGTTCTGTGGTGTTTACTCTGGCTATGTTTTCATATTTATGTGATCGCCATGTTTGGAAAAAAAAAAGACATTAATAGAGCAGGAAAAAGCATTGGGCAATAAAAAATGTCCAAGTAGGTTGAATATTTTCCCTATGAGAACAGGCTAAAAGGTTTTGAGATTTCTTAGGTGGAAAAAAAAACAAGTTTTTATTTCCCTTATTCTTCAGTAAAGTATTTTTATTAGTTTGTCAAAATATAAAATACAGAAATAAAAGAATATGAAAATAGTGGGGAAATAGGGAAGGGAAAAGAAAAAAGGAAAAAGTGTAGGATAGAGGGGAAAAGAAAAAGCAGCATTGATTTCTGATTCTTTTGCGCAGTAGATAAGGTAATAACATAGAATCTCAACTTTTTACTTTTACATAATACAGTATATACTAGCCATTTCTATAATAACAATCCTATCTAATCAGCAAAACCCCAAATCAAAGTTTCATTTTTCCCCACCTCAAGCACTAAGTCCAAAAACAATTTCCAAGTAGAAATAAAATTAATTGTATCCTTTTCTTTATTCAAAACAGTCAATTTAGCCATCTCTGCTAACTCCACTTTTTCCATTCATCCATTGAGGGAAGTTGTTCTTCTCCTATCAAAACATTAGAATTGAGGATCATCTGGTGGAACTCAGGAGATTTGGAACAGACGAAATTAGATTATTTCTTCACATACCACGCCAAACTTTAGAATTTGTTGCCATGAGATGTGGAGACTATGACTAGTGTAGATAGTTTTAAAGTGAGTTGGATAAATTTATAGAGGACAGGTCTATTCAGGGCTATTGGTCTCAATATTCCCTGTTACTACTGGGTTGCAGGCAGCTTGCCTCCAAACAAAAGTTGCAGGATCATAACAGTGTCACAAGGGTCGGTCCTCTCGCCCCTTCTGTTCAACATTTATGTGAAGCCGCTGGGTGAGATCATCCGTGGCTTCGGGGTGGAGTTCCATCAGTACGCTGACGACACTCAGCTGTACATCTCCACCCCAGGCCACCCCAACGATGCCCTTGAAGTGATGTCCCAGTGCCTGGAGGCCGTGCGGGCCTGGATGGGGATAAACAGGCTCCGACTCAACCCTTCCAAGACCAAGTGGCTGTGGCTTCCGGCGTCCCGATATAGCCAGTTGGTGCCATTGCTGGCTATTGGGGGCCAATCATTGGCTCCCACGGAGAGGGCTCGCAACTTAGGCGTCCTCCTGGATGCACGGCTGTCTTTAGAACAGCATATGACGGCCATGGCCAGGGGGGCTTTCTATCAGGTTCGCCTGATACGCCAGTTGCGTCCCTTTCTGGATCGGGACTCCCTACGCACGGTCACTCAAGCACTCGTCACTTCCCGCCTGGACTACTGCAACGCTCTCTACATGGGGCTCCCCTTGGGGTGCACCCGGAGGCTACAGTTGGTCCAGAATGCGGCCGCGCGGGGGATTATGGAAGCGACGGGGCACTCCCACGTGACACCTCTCCTGCGCGAGCTGCACTGGCTTCCTGTGGTCTTCCGGGTGCGCTTCAGGGTGTTGGTGATCACCTTTAAAGCGCTCCATGGCTTAGGGCCGGGGTATTTGCGAGACCGCCTTCTGCCGCCAGTAGCCTCCCACCGGCCAGTTCGCTCGCACAGAGAGGGCCTCCTCAGGGTGCCATCGGCCAGACAGTGCCGGCTGGTGACCCCCAGGGGGAGAGCCTTCTCTGTGGCAGTACCAGCCCTCTGGAACGACCTACCCCCTGAGATACGCACGATATCAGACCTCCGGACTTTTCGTCGGGCCCTAAAAAACACACTTATTCCATCTAGCTGGGCTGACTTGATCCCGTCCTCTCAGTTTTAATTGATTCGGTTTTAATTTGGGTCGTTTTAAATTATTTGGGCCAAAATTATTTAATTGTTTTTTAATTGTTTTTTAAATTTTGTATACGATGTTTTATTTTGGCTGTGCACCGCCCTGAGTCCTGCGGGAGAAGGGCGGTATAGAAATAAAAAAAAATAAAAATAAATAAAAATAAATAACTTTGGGGGTTAATTAAGTCTTTAGCCCATTTGCAAGCACTCCAAGAGTGTCTGTTGGCAATCAAAATGTTGCATAAAGGTTTTTTTCTGCACTGCAGCCTTAAACTGCTTATCTTCCATGTATAAGCTGGAGATGAAGTCAGCTTAAATTACTTTCTGGATTCAGTCTCTTCTGCTTTGGCCATGGAGATGGACTGATGTTTTGGTCAGATCCATTTATTATACTCTCTAGTGTACTCCCTTTTTCCACCTTTCCTACCCAGACTTGGAAAGCAAGTATCAATTGCTTTCCTTTTATGACTAGGACTTTTGAAAGCTTAGTTATCAGCTGATAACACTTTTTGTATTAGCCCCTCAGTTGATTTACATCAATGAGGCTGTGAAAGAAAGGAAGATAGTTTTCATATTCTCACGTTGGCTAAGAGGGCAAAATAGCAGAACTGCCAACTTTATTTGGTTTAAGAAAGGCCTATCACTATTCCATTACCAAATTCATTTAAAAAGGAGGGCAGATTTTCACCAGTCCTGTTGAATTTACTTAAAAATTGGAGAGGAAAAGACATTCCTGGCATAATGCACTTTAGCCAATTGGAACAGGGGGAAGGGAGCTACCCACAAACAAATGAAGCACAGGTGAACTGGATAGCATTACTTCCACTGGTACAGGTTAGAAAGCAGATCAACCAGAAGATGGATGACTTCCTAGTTAGCTGTAAACCATGATATTGCATATTCCTGCCCTGGGAAAGTGGCCGGTACTGTCCCTGGGGAAGCTGGTTTTTTACCTTTCCAATCTTTTCCCCATTTTTGGTAAAAGATCATATATAAGCAGGGTTGAAAATGTGAAATTAGGCCTGAAAACCAGCTGGGTGCCTTTGGACCAGTCACTCACTCTGGCCAACTCACCGTACAGGAGGTGGTTCTGGGGAAAATGAAGGAATACAGGTAGTCTTCAACTTGCAACCATTCATCTAGTGACTGTTCAAAGGTATGTTGAAAGAAACATCCTTCTGAGTTCTGCTCCAAGTGGGGAAAACAGACACTGGAAACATGGAGACTGCTTGGAAAGATGGTTTAATGGTGGACAGGATCACATGGCTTGAGTTCCTGAACAGAAAAGGGGCAGATACAGTAAATCCTCGGGTTTTTATGCTCTCTCTGGCTCTGCATTTCTTGGGGCCACGAAAGAGTATCCTGATTGGTTGTCAGACTCCCAGGGGGTGGGGGTCTTGCTGGCTGATGCAATCTTCCCAGGTGCCATGTGGTGAGCCTCTGCTGCTATTGTGTAGAGGGCTAATCCTTGTTGGATCTTTGGCAATTCCTACTATGGCTCTGCCTGAAGGAGGTAGATCTTTGTTATGTAGAATAGACTGGCCCAGGCCTTAATGGCCCATTGACAAAGGGTGGGGGCAGGAAGATGGGAGCTGCTTCAAAACATGCTTATCCCAGGGAAATATAATATTCTGCCTTTTTCATATTTCCTAAAATTTCACTCTTCCAGGAGAGGGGTGGGTGCTAACTTCCTACAATCCCTACTCTTTTTTTTTCAAAACGTGAGTTTTGAAACAAGTTCTTGGCAAAAGATTAAAATTGATCACATCAGGGAGGCTTAATGGGTGCTTTTAATTTTCTAATGCAAAGGGGAGGCATTGATAGAGGCAACAGAAAAGGATTCCTTCAGTGGCTTCCAAAAGCTTTCAACCATGAAGGTCTAGCAGCCAGGAAAAAATTTCTGGTAAGAATTTTACAGTATCCAATTTTCCATGCCAATTAATTTCAGACTTCAGATATTACTTTCTGTGAGCTTCCAGTCAGGTTTCAAGCAAACACATGTCCCAAAATTTTTCACAGCCATGATTTTCCTTTAAATTGCAGGCTGCCCATTTCCAAGGGTTGGTTACTGAACCTGCCCTAGCTCTTTATTGCATCCAGGATTTGTGAGTCCAAATTGAGGTTAGCCAGTGTACAATATCCATTCCTTTTTTTTTTTTTTTTTTTTTGGTGTTACACATAATGAGCCCTGAGATTTTTACTCATGAGACCACCAGTGCAATATATCTTCCTTTACTGGGCAACTAGGCAGCATCATTTGTGAGTAACAGTCAGGGCTTGGGTTTTGGAGATCACTTTTCTGCTATCTCTTCAAGTGAGGGAATTGCCTGAGGGGGGATTGCCCCCTCCCCCATCGAATTAGCAGGGAGATAAGACTACATGGGCTTTTAGTGCTACAGAGCAAAAATCAACCTAGGAGAAGCTTTGTGTGGAGGTAAGTGAAGAAAATAGTTTCAATCTAATTCTGAATAGTGTGTCTCTCTGTGTGTGCATGTGTATGCAGCTACTTTTACAATACAGACAATACAAACATTTTGGACATATTTCTCCTCTCCACCAGACAGAAATCTAGAGTGTACATAACTTGCTGTGGCAATCACTCTCAAATACAATTCTTACAATAAACTGATTACAATATAAATGAGACAAGAAAAAAAACTTTACAATGAATTTCCACCCTCCCCCATAGTCTTTCCAGCTGTCTTCTGAGGATTGAAAAGAGTCTTTTGGTCTTTACTTGTACATCTCAGGGTCTTTTCTTTCATGTCTGCTGGGTAGCATGCTTGGTGGTAAGGCTGGTCAGTCAGGCTTGGGAAGGTCTGCTCCACTCTGGTTGCTGTGCTGACTTTCAGTGGAGGCTGGATTCAAACCCAATTTCTGGTTCAAACTGATGGAAGGTCTCCTTTGGAGGCAGCATCTGGATCCATGTGCTCTGCTTCCACAGGTTGCAGAGTCCTTTGTGCAGGGCTGAAAGACATTAGAACAGGGTCCCCTCCCCCTTTTTGTGGGTAATCTTCCCAGGAAAGGCATTGTAACAGGATTACAGATTGGGGGGGGGTGTAGATAGCTTGCAGGCAGAGTTTGAAAACAAACAACACAACAGTATTGCAGTTACTAAACAGATAATGCAGTTTCAACAAAATGGAGACACAACAGATAAGAAAAAACTGGATTCACATGCTTCAGGAAAGAGATAAACAGGTAAAACCCATTTAAACACATACAGTAAATGCAAGACTGATTTTTTTTCTTGTAAATGAACTTAAAACGTTTCCTCATAAACTTGAGTTGTTACTTTAAGATACAGAGAGAGGAGGAGGAAAAAAAACAGAAATGAAATGAAATGCTCTCTTTAATCTGTGTTTGTTGGCCAGACAAACACAGGGCAAAGGCTCTTTCTTTTTTCTCTCTCTCCCATTTTTCATTGTTTCAACCTTTTTTTTTTTCTAACAATTTAAAATTCTTGTCTCTAGAGATCAGATACATTTTACAGTTACAATTACCTCGAGGGTGCACAAAGACTTAGACACACACACATAAAAAGAAGAAGGACAAAGAGAAGAAAGCAGAACTCTGAGATTTCACACACACTGATCATTCCCACATAAATCTCAGTTAAATTAGGGAAGGCACAAATCTTAAAAATACCACGTGGTTGCATAGAAGACAGAGACAAACAAACAAACAAAACAAACAAACAAAACAAACAAAAACCCCAACATTCCTATTTATATATTTCCCTTTTCTTTTAAGTACCTTTAATTAGCCAAATTTGTCTCCCGGTGTTATCTCTTAGCAAAGCCCATTTTTGACACAATTTTCCTAATTTCCTTTTATCCATGCTCCTCAATATGGGCACCCGCCTGGCGTCCCAGGCCGCGAGCACTTCATCTACTGGGGTCCCCGCCACCCGCGAACTATCGCTACCCATGACCCTTTCCTTTTCTCCGGAAGGATCACTTCGACTTAGCCGGGTGGCACGCTCTCAGTTTTCAGAGGAAAAAGCTCTGGGAAGGACTTCGATTCCCTTGCGAAGTATGGGCCCCTTCCTCTAGGGAATCACCACAACTTTTCGGATCCAAAAAGGGGATCCGCGAGGACCTGCTGACCCCTGCAGCCAGGTGTGGGCACCTCCTCTTACACACACACACACTCGCCCCGTGTCTGGGCTGGACAAAACCGGGTTTCCCTTTCACAATTTTATTACCCCCCCCCTTTTTCACACGCTTGGCTTTCGCTTGACTTCCATTCCTTTTAAACACAAAGTTCCACATTTGGTGACCCCCCCTTGCTTTCTATCCTACCGGTCATGGCTCGGTGGAGCTAGCAGTAGGCAGAGGTGCGGCTAGAGGTCACTCAAAGAGGTGAAATCAGACTGTTTTCTGGATGGAATCCCACACACACACTTCCTCCTTCCCTAACAGAAGGTCCTGTGCTCTGGCAAAACCCCCATGCTCTCCAGACTGTTAGTCTTTCTGCGGCTAGGAAATGCACAGAGGAAGCAAGATCCAGCTGTACGTGGGAGAAGGGCCTTCACTCACACACATGCAGGCATACACAAATTTCCCATGCTTTTCCATACTTTAAGATTAAAATTTAGAGGTACTTACCTTCTTTCCAAGCAGCCTTTGAGCTCAAACTCAAAACCCCTTTAAAACCTAGTTCCAAATGGCCAAGGTCCACGAAAACATACCCACAGACTCAATGGGTCTGCTGCTAGCAAGGGAGGCTTACCTGGGCCTGGTCCATTGGTTAGGTTAGCTTGGAGTCCCACTGGCTCGCCAATTGTTGAAAGAAACATCCTTCTGAGTTCTGCTCCAAGTGGGGAAAACAGACACTGGAAACATGGAGACTGCTTGGAAAGATGGTTTAATGGTGGACAGGATCACATGGCTTGAGTTCCTGAACAGAAAAGGGGCAGATACAGTAAATCCTCGGGTTTTTATGCTCTCTCTGGCTCTGCATTTCTTGGGGCCACGAAAGAGTATCCTGATTGGTTGTCAGACTCCCAGGGGGTGGGGGTCTTGCTGGCTGATGCAATCTTCCCAGGTGCCATTGGTGAGCCTCTGCTGCTATTGTGTAGAGGGCTAATCCTTGTTGGATCTTTGGCAATTCCTACTATGGCTCTGCCTGAAGGAGGCAGATCTTTGTTATGTAGAATAGACTGGCCCAGGCCTTAATGGCCCATTGACAAAGGGTGGGGGCAGGAAGATGGGAGCTGCTTCAAAACATGCTTATCCCAGGGAAATATAATATTCTGCCTTTTTCATATTTCCTAAAATTTCACTCTTCCAGGAGAGGGGTGGGTGCTAACTTCCTACAGGTACAAAGTCCCTGAAAAAAGTAACTTCTATGACTATTGCAATGTGGTCATGTGATCAAAATTTGGAAGCTTGGCAACTGGCATGTATTTATGAGTTACAGTGTCCCAGCCAGGGTCATGTTTTCACCTTTTGCAACCTGACAAAAGTCAATGGGGACAACCAGATTCATTTAAACAATCGTGTTACGAACTTCACGGCAGTGCTAACTTAACAACTGTGGCAAGAAAAATAGTAAAACGGGGCAAAACTCAACTGTCCCAATAATAAAAAGCAGGATAAAAATCGAGTGTTTGCAGTCAGGGGCATGGTAGTTGGCAAGAATGTAAACTGCGGTCACATGCCAGCACAGATCCTATAAGCACAGATTGAGTCTCAAAATTACCATTCTGACATTTTGTGACGAGCAACAAACTCTTCAAAAGCACACTAGAGATTAGGTTATGGACCGTTTTTGATTTTTTTTTGCCAGAAGTTTGCTTTAGAGAAGCAAACCTAACGCCGGACGCGTTTTGCCCTTACTAAAAATGGTTCCAGATTCAGAGCAATGAAACAGAGGACGCCCTTTTCAAAAATGGCTTCCTATGTTACGGGTAATGAGGGAACGAGAGCGACTGTCGAGTTATCGGCGCTAAAATGGCTCTTTCCATGGCGGATAAAATCTCAGCCTCTAAGGAACGACCGCCTCCCTGTCCGAGTTCGTCTCGCACCGCGGCTCGGGCCACATCTCATTCAATTTGGGCCGGAAAGCCGCAGCAAACTCTCGCTTGGTGTGCGTGGGTGACTTCACGCCGTAGCGTGATGCTCGGGAGGAGAGTTTCCCCACCGCGCTCGCGCGTGGTTGCCGTGGTAACGCTTCACCGAGCTTTGGCCTAGGATGGCTGCGGCGGCCGGGGCAGCGGTGGCGGCGGCGACGGCCGAGCCGGACGACGGGCCTCTCTTGCCAGGCCCTTCCGTGGGGCGACGGGCCGTCTGCTCCCGACCCTACTTCGTCGTGCTGATGGTGTTCGCGCATCTCTACGTGATCAACGTGCTGGGCTTGCTGCTTTTCGTGCACATCAGCTCCGACGATGGAGGGGAGCCGGAGCCGAGGAAAGAGGCTCCTGGCCCCGTCCAGGATGCGCCCCCAGTCCTGCCCATTTCTTCAGGCAACTTGGACCCTCAAGCTCTGCCTCGCCTGCAGGGCATTAAGGCAAGCGCTGGGCTTCAGGGGAGACGACAAAGCGTGTGGGGGGGGGGTTGTTGTGGCTGCTTTTGCAGGGGCTCCTTTTAGCAATAGCACTTTAAACTTACATTTCCCTGGCTAGGTGGCTCAGTGGCTAAGACACTGAGCTTGTCGATCAGAAAGGTCGGCGGTTCGAATCCCTAGTGCAGGTCTCCTTCGTGAGCAGGGGGTTGGACTAGATGACCTCCAAGGTCCCTTCCAACTCTATTACTGTTACATACCACTTTACAGTCCTCTCTAAGCGGTTTTACAGAGTCAGCATAATTGCCCCTGCCCCCCAACAATCTGGATCCTCATTTTACCCACCTCGGAAGGATGGAAGGCTGAGTCAACCTTGAGCCTTGGTGAGATTTGAACTGCCAAATTGCAGTCAGCAGAAGCAGCTTATAGTACTGCACTCTAACCACTGCGCCACCTTTTGTTGGTTTTTGCTTGGAAGTAAAAGTTTTAAAAAGCAGGGAGGAGCCGGTCCCCCACCTCAGACGAGCACTGGCGCCTCTGGTAAGGCATCAACGGCAGCTTTGAGGGCAGGGCTGAGTCCAAGTTTTTCTCCATCAGGTGACCGTGGCCACTTGTCTTTTGAACTCCGCATGCCCTCTATTCCGGCCCATCATGTTCCAGCAGTCTCAAAACTATGGCATTTGAAAGGCGTCGGTTTGGAGAAAGCTTAGTGACTGCTCAAAGTTACAACGGCATGGAAAAAAGCGACTTAGGACCATTTTTTCACCCTTATGAGAGTTACAGCATCCCCATGGTCACGTGATTTGCCGTCGGTTGCTTGACAACTGACTCACATTTATGACAGTTGCAATGTTCCAGGGTCACGTGATCACCTTTTGCAACCTTCTGACAAGAAAAGTCAACGGGGAAACCAGATTCACTTAACAACCAACCGCCTTACTAATTTAACAACTGCAGTGATTCACTTAACAAATGGGGCAAGAAAAATCATAAAATGGAGCAAAACTCACTGAACAAATTTCTCACATAGCAACATAAATTTGGGGCTCAATTGTGGTCATAAGTTGAGACCTTGACTTAAAACAGTTCATTTAGTGACCATTCAAAGTTACAAAGGCACTGAAAATTGTGACTTATGATTACTTTTCATACTAGAATAGAATAGAATAACAGAGTCGGAAGGGACCTTGGAGGTCTTCTAGTCCAACGCCCTGCCCAGGCAGGAAACCCTACACCACTTCAGACAAATGGTTATCCAACATCTTAAAAATTTCCAGCATTGGAGCATTCACAACTTCTTATTCACATGATCAAAATTCAGATGTTTGGCAACTGACTTATGTTTATGAGCTTTGCAGTGTCCTGAGTAACAGTAATATTTTATCATATCCAATGAAAAGAGTTTAAATTTATGCTTATTTTTAGGCATGCCGGTGTTCGTGTAATTAAACATGCTACTGCTCAACTGTATCCTGTCTGGAAAGCTTAAAGTTTTCTGATGCATAGGTGAAAGTTTTTGACCAAATCACAACCATAACTTTTTAATACGTGTGTGACATAATTCTACATATAGTTTTAAATTAGTTAATTCATTACTATCTTTTAAAGGTGGGCCATAAACAGAAGTTGCAACTGGTTCCTAACAAAATCCATGTTATGAAAACTCTCAGCTTGAAACCACTTCTTTTTGGTAAGTAATATATTTTATTTAAAATATATATCTGTACATCCAATTCCAAGTTCTAGGAGCAATCCATTTTTCGGTCTAGCATATTTATGACATATTTATGTCTTGGTAAAACCAGTGCATGGTTATCGTTTGCTTCTCTTGGTCATAGCATCAGCTGTGGTCTTCAAAGTGACTATAGCTGTCAGTCACTTTGTATAACATTGTATAACATCAGATAATCATCATGTATATATTTCCCAGCCTCTTTGTACTGCAGCAACTTCCAGCTTGTGTTTTAAATGTCGCCTGTCAGGTTTTTCCATCAAATCTTGAAGACAGAGACAAAGACTCTGTTTTCTGTAACATTTTAACTTTTTTTACTATATGCGTAAGAGGTTAGGAGCAATCGCCAACCTTCTCTTACATACTGGAATATTGTTATTTTTCATTACTTATTTCCTATCAAGAAAGGAAAGGGGAAAAAATCCACTTTTCTTGAGTTCTGATCCAGTTACACCAATTGTAGATCATTGTTTTATTGAATTCAAACAGTACCTCACGAATGGTTTTAGTAAAAGAACTGGAAGCAATATAATCTAGATGGAGCTGGTGGCAAATATAACTTCTAATAGCCAATAGGAATATACTAAAAGAACCTTTGAAAGCAGTTAGACTATTTTTCTCTTTCTAATGAACACATTTAATTTTGCCATCATTTATGGTA
This sequence comes from Pantherophis guttatus, assembly GCF_059756535.1. Lineage (NCBI taxonomy): Eukaryota > Metazoa > Chordata > Lepidosauria > Squamata > Colubridae > Pantherophis > Pantherophis guttatus. The sequence goes on from NC_142064.1 coordinate 248,663,871, forward strand.
GAATTCATTGATCCTGCTAATACTTTGGAAATTATTGCATCCTTACTGTTAAAGATTCCATAAGAAAAAAGATTAAAAGGAACAGAGAGGCACTGTTTCATCATACTCATTGATAACAGAGGGCTAAGATAATATTATACAGCCAGTTTCAAAGATTCTCCAACATAGCCCCTTGCTTCTTGCAATATATACTCTGAATCTTTGAGAAACATGCTGTCTAGTTTGCAAGTTGCCATAAGGGCTTGACACATTCCTTTCTTATTTCTCTCATACACAAGATATTTTGAAGAAACTGTATAATTGGTATGTCTTCCTCCTCAGAGTTCCATAGATAGTTTAATAGAAATTAAACATTGTCTTATGCAACCTTGCATCTATACTCGCATGCACAGTTAAAAACAGATTAAAGTCTTCTCCAAAGAGTTCTAAAACAGGATTTCCCTAATCCTGTCTAAGGTTACTTCCTGAAAAGTGTGTTACAAGTTTTTTTAATACCCAAAAGCTGTCATTACTTTACATTGGCATAGAGATGCTATAACATCAATAAATCATAGAATGGAAAGGGTCCATTTAGGTAATCAGCTACTAGTTTTCCCAATTTCAGCTGAGTAATTAAAGTCTCCCATCACTACAATTTTATGCTACCTTGAAAATCTGCACATTTTTTTGAATAAGTAACTGATGGCATTGCCTTTATTTGTTCTTCTACTTATTTTAACATCTCTACATATTGCTAAATTCATTCCTTCAGGTTTATTAAAATGGAAAATATAACGAGGAAATAAGCAGTCTTACTTATTTTAAAATAATTTTTAAAAGCAAGTGCACACGGTTGCCATTGGATTCTAAATGCATATTTATAATTTATGAATTTCAGAAAGGTTTCCTTTTAGGTACAGTATGTGAGTCCGTTCATGTAAAATACAAAATAATATTTGAGCAAAACAAAACTAATTAATGGTAGAACCTTGAGAAGTAGATGATGCCAAGAAAAAAGAGAGTCATTAAGTGGTTCCTACTAAGCAATTTTGGCCCAACATTTGTCATGTTTCCATTACCACACAACAGTTTGTAGATTTCAGTTCTGATTGAGCAGTTTAGGAATCTGGTAGAGATTCAGTAGTGTGGAAAACCACCCAGTGTCCCAAATTTGCAAATAACTCATGAATATTTATGTATATTTTATATTTCTTAACTGCCCATCTCTCTCAGAGAAGGGCTCTGAGCAGTGTACAATATAATCAATAAAATTATCATTAAAATCAGAATTAATTTAAGATTAACAAGTTTTAAAATTATAAAAGCAACATTATAAAATTACAAAAAGTAAAAAGATGGCATGTAAGCAGTGGTTAATACAGGGCGGGGTGGGGGTGGGGAGTTCTCATGGAGCCAGCCAGCCACATGGTTGTGTGAGCTTCTTTGACCCCCATGCTGGCTGCGCAGCCAAGTTTTGACGCCTTTGTGGAAGGACAAGAGATGGGGAACTTTCCTCACCTCTGAGGACAGGATGTTCCACAATGCAGGGGTATCATCAAAGAAGGCCCTCCTCCTAGACTCTACCTGTCGAGATAAAACTTGCTGGTATCTGCTCAGATATTGGAGATACACAGTTTTCATTGATTCCTTGAATGTACTCCTCAGTGAAATAAAATGAATTAAATTCTACTTTCCCTTAGATCAGGGGTGTCAGACTTTCGGCATAGCGTTGTTGTCACATGACGTATCACAACTTTTTCTCCATTAAAATGGGAGTGGGCGTGATCAGTGTGTGACACATCTGGCCCGTGGGCCACAGGTTTGACATCCCTGCCTTAGATACCATAATTCTAGATGTTTTCCTAATGGAAATTATTGGCAATCTTGCTATATAGGTAGGCCTAGACTTAACAAGTGTTGATATGAGGGCTGTCAAATTATGCCCACCTGAATATCTTGATTGAATGATTGTGTTGTTTGCCTGCTTAGAGATTAATCATTTTTTAAAACCACTGTTTTCCTCTCTTTGTTTAGGGGAAAAATAATATTTAGAGACATTTGTTTAGCTGGATTAATTGTTAAAGAAGCGTTGGAGTTTGGATTGCTAGGCCTGTGTGAACTAGTTAGCAGAGTTTGGGTATAAACCTAGATGTTTTATTTGCTTACAGGATGTAATTTGCAAGATTTTTATTTTAAATATGAAGCAGAAAATTAATTGTGGATAGTGGTATATATCTTATTTTGGTATGAAATTAATTTCTGTGAGTTTTATCCCTGATCTTTATTGAAAAAATTGCCCTCTCACTGCAGTTCAATGAAAGCTTTTTAAAAACAATTGCTTGTTTTCCTCATTACAAATTTATTTAATCAATAGATGGCAGGGAAGTTAAGGACAATGGTCGTCTAAGAGAAGTGTGTTTTCTTCATTTGTACTCTTCGCTATTTCTATTTCTTATGAAGCAGGTAACAGTTTCTGACCTCTGCTGGCTGAAATGAAAAGCTGAGTCTAAACTTGTATCATAAAACATAGTTTATGGTTTAGTGTGATCTGTTTTCCTGATTTGTTCACAGATATTTAGGCAAAGTACCTTTTTTTAGGATTGGAAACTTTGGGAAATGTACCAAAATAGTTCTTTGCCTCATAACTATGGAACGTTTAGACCCAACTATTTCTTGCCTTCATAAATCATCTTAAACATCAATATTGGTATTTGAGCAGTTTTAGATTTTTGAATGTTTTGTCTTTGGATGGGAAAATCATTTTCTTCTGCCTTTCTTCTTCCATGTTAGAAATCCCAGATTTCCTGAGTGAAGATGAATGTAAATTAATTATACATTTGGCTCAGCTGAAAGGCCTACAGAAAAGCCAGATTTTGCCCACAGAAGATTATGAAGAAGCTATGGAAATGATAGATATCAGCCAGATGGATATCTTTAATCTGCTAGATCACAACCAGGATGGACAGCTGCAACTTAAGGAGGTATTCAGAATGGAATGATGGGCTATTAACTGAGAAATATCAACCTCATTCAAGTATAACCCTGAATCAAGTTCTATAAGAAAAGGACTGAGAGCCCTGGGCTGGCACATACCCTTGCCTACTGTTATAACGAGAATATTAAATATATTTATAGGACTTTGTAATTTCATTTGAACTTGGATAAACTGCACTTTGTTTAACTATTTGTTTTGACAAGCTGACTTCAATATATGATACATTCTTCCTTTTATTTGGATAAAGTAAACCAATCTTTTCTTAGTCTGAATGTAATGAGAAACTCTGATTAATTAAAAATGGAGGCATAATTTCCAGTTTTGCTTTTGTGGCTATGCCAACAGACAAAAAATGGGAGATGGGGAAGTATATGATCCTGGGGCTTGCTTCTGTAATGGAAAACAGTGAGTTAGTATTGTATCTGAATTAAGTCATACTGTGTGAATATTGAGCATTTTGAAATACGAGGCCTTAACTATCTTTGTGTTTTAACATCCTGGTACAAAATCTGCATGTCATGTCATTGACAAATATATGAGAACAAACCTCCAAATGAAACAAATAAGTAGAGGAAATTTTGTTCCTGTCTAAAAAAATTGTGGCCCTTTGAATATGCTGGGATTCAGCACAACCAGAAATATGGGTGCTTCATAGGTGCTTCATAGCATTTACCAATTAATTTTTGAATTAATGGATTCTGCTAATGCTTCTTGATTATATACATAATTCATCTTTAACAGTAAGGTCGTCTCTGTGCACTATGTTCCAATTGCAGGTGCTGACACATACCCGCCTAGGAAATGGTAGGTGGATGACACCTGAGAGCATCCGGGAGATGTATGCCGCAGTCAAAGCAGACCCAGATGGCAATGGTAAAGACAGAATGGATGCTGCTTTTTAATGTACTGTGTAGCATTGTTCCCTTCCCTCTTATTCTGTCATGTTAGATTGGAACAAATATAAAGATAGTCATATCACAGTTTAGTATCAAGTTTAGAATCAAATCAGGAGTTAACAAAAACAGGCAAAGTTGTAACAATTAACAAGTATTTCAGTAAATATGAAGCAACTTATATTTAATTTTATGGCCAATCAGATAGCGATAATCACCAACTTTATTTTTTAAACCAAATGATACCTCTGGCTGTAGGTACTGATAGCTGTTTTAAAGCCAGAGAATAATTCTTCTCTGTGATACTTTAACTTCAAGTTTTGGATTTTTACTTGCATTCTCTTTTTTTAATTTCTGCTCTCCCACCCCTCACAGCTTTTTGTTTGCTAAGACCGTTCCTTTTATTAATTTTATTTAGATAAACATTCCTATTATTTAATAGCCTTTCCCCTCCATCTATGTTGGAGCTGTCCAGTTAAAGTAAAACTCATTGAGATCACCAGAGGATGGTTGGTTCCTGTGGTTCTGATGTGGCATACCTTCTGACAGCATGTTTATACTGATCAGTGTCTGGCCTGACATGGGCATGTATGTTTTTTTCCTTCATTTTATTCAGGTGTTCTGAGTTTGGAAGAATTTAAACAATTGAACATTCGAGACTTCCACAAATACATGGGTAGCCAAAAAGTGAAAATGAGTGATCTGGTGCGGAACAGCCAACATACATGGCTGTACCAAGGTGAGGGGGCACATCAGGTCATGCGCTCCATACGGCAAAGGTAAATTTATCTCACTCAGCAATTTTTACCAATTAGCCTTGCTGTTGGTTTGCTGATCAGTTTGGCCAACATGTATAAACCAGTACACTTAATGCAGCTACTTTCATTAGATGCCTAATGTGTTATTGTAAGCACTATAAATCTAAATGGCATTTTGTTGGTTAGTGATATATAAAATGTGAGAAATTGTACTTGCTGAAAACCTGAGGTAACAGCATAGAGCAGGGGTGTCAAATTCAAGGCCCGTGGGGTGCATAGATCTGGCCCGCAGGCCCCGCCCTGGAAATAACGAGGCTTCTATCAGCAAAAACGGAACTCAGGAGGGCCTCATGTAGCCCCCTGAGCTCCATTTTTGCTGACAAAGGGTTGCAGGAGGCTGTCGCAGCCGGAAACAGAGCTCGCAAGGACCGTGCACGGTCCTCCTGAGCTCTGTTTTCACTGGCAGAGGGTTGCAGGAGACCATCACAGCCAAAAATGGAGCTTGGGAGCCCGTTTTTGCTGGCAGAGCGCTTGGGCCACCACAGGTGCCGCCAACATGAGTGACATTGAGCTGGCCACGCCTACCCTGGCTACGCACCCCCCCCCCAGGTCAAATACAACCCTGATGCAGCCCTCAATGAAATCAAGTTTGACACCCCTGGCATAGAGGATACAATTTCAAAAGGACAGTTTTTAATGAAATCTGGTCACTATGTTTATAAACAGAGTTTTCCTAATAGATTTTGCTACTTAAAATGCCTTTCTGTATAACCATGTTGAATATTGTTACATAGGATGTGTATATTTCTCTTGATTTTATAGATATTCAGTGAAATACACACACATACATCTTCCTGTGTTTTGATAATCGTTTTTCTTTTACATTTCCTTTATCTGTGTTTTGAATATTTGAGTTAAAAAAAATGAAAGCTTTGAAAAGAAAGAGTGACCCATACTTATTCAGGTGAAACAGAGAAAGCCATTGATTAGCATTTACAGCTCCTTTGTTTCAGATGATTTTGATATTTTCATTTAAATCTAATATCTTTACATTACACCACGTGTCTCAAACTCAGATGAATATTAGACCACATAAAATGTGGAAAATGGTGTGACGCATTTATGCATATTCAAAAATGCAACAAATATTAAATGTTAAAATTAATAAAATGCATGACTGAATTAATACAAAACTTACAATAATTTATAATACTATAAAATACTTGACTTTACTGAAAATTAATAAAAACAAAAACATGTTTCCTATTATAAATCAGTATTATCATTGATCAAATTCATATAGCTGCTCATCTCATATGTATTATATTTGTGGCTGTAATCTCCAACCTATCGTTTGCCCCTGTCACACTGTTTTGTTGTTCTGTGCAGATCCTGTCACCAACTAGCATGATGACAAATGGTGATATCACCAGTAGTAATCCTTCTGCATCTGTTCAGGGCCATCACATAAAGTACAGTGTCCTTCAACAAGACAAGACAATGAGGCAGGACAGGCTCCAGCATTGCCTTAAATTTTTATCACAGGCCACATAAAATAAGTCAGCAGATGCATGCAGTTTACAAGCCAACATTTAAAACTCCTGGTTTATAATTTGCTCTTTTGTAGATGCATGTAAAAAATGTTTAAAAACAAATTTATGTTGACTTGTAACACTCGCTGACTCACATCCTCCCTAGATTCCTGATTCCCCCCACCAGCATCATAAGCAAAAACTGCAACAAAATCTTAAAAAAGCCAAGCTAGAAAGACCTGTATATGTTCAGCATTATTTGCTCTTACTTAGAAATAGCAGTTGTGAGGTGAATTAGAATCACTTTGCTATAGCTCTACTGCAGATCCTCTTTGTTTCAGACTATTTGTCTTAATCTTCTTACGCAATGGCTGGATGTTGTTAAGCAGGTTTATGGAAAAGATTTTAGCCAGTGTGTTTAGAATTGCAACATGCATCACCCATTGTGTTATTTTCCCCCCACGATTCTTTCTGAATAGTTTTAAATGCTTCCTTATTTCTTCGTGAGTTTCTATGTTCCATTTGTGTTTTAAGATTACTCTTTTTTTTGTATGGGAATGGATGCAGGTGATCAAGGCCAGCATTGTGGACTGAGTGTTTTTTTTTAAAAAAAAAACAATTCTGCCTCCACCAGTATGACACTTTTCAAGTAATTATTAAAAAGCCCTTTACAAATGATCTAAGTAATCTTGATGGTCTGATACTGGCTGAGGAATCTCAGTGGCTTGATGGGAATGTTTGTGGGAACCTGTTCACCCTTTCTTTCCATTAGCATGCCTCTCTGCTTGTCTGCCTTCAGGGTAATTAACTTAACCCATCTGCCGCCAGAGATTGTGGAGCACAGCGAACCAATGCAGGTAGTCCGCTATGACCAGGGAGGACATTACCATGCTCATATGGATAGTGGACCAGTGTTTCCTGAAACTGCCTGTAGTCACACCAAACTGATTGCCAACGAAAGTGCTCCTTTTGAGACATCTTGCCGGTAAGCCTAGAAACTGAAGACAGAATGGGTTTCCTGGTTATCTTGTAACAGTGGTTGTCTGTTGCTTGTAGGATAGCAAGTATTTTTCTCTTTTTTACAGCTATGTGACAGTACTGTTCTACCTAAATAATGTGACGGGAGGAGGCGAAACCACTTTTCCTATTGCAGATAACAGGACTTATGAAGAGTTGGTAGGTTTGTCTTTCCTGTGCAGTATGTACTGGCTGTGTCTATAAAATGTTAATTATTCATTTGGCTTATACCTCATGTTTCTACTCAAGTTCTCAAAGAAAAAAAAAACAGTAAAATTCAACATGCAGAATAAAAAAACCAAAACAGTTGCTGATATTAATTTACCTCCAAGCCATTTTCTTTTCTGTGCTAGATATAGAAAAGCCTCTTCTGTAAAACATAGAAGTCAGACAGATTGGTAATGGGAAAAGCGCTCCCTAGATAATCAAGCTCTAAGCACTTTAGTGCTTTAAAAGTGAATGCCATAGCTATAAATGACACTTTATCATTGCACATCTTTTGGTATAAAAATAGCAGATCAGCTGCAGTATTTTATAGCCAATGCAACTGGCAGATGCTTTTTCAGAGTAACCCTTTGTAGAGAATATTGTGAAAGATAAGATAGCTCAAAGTTGCCAAGTCAGTTGGCTATGGAACAATAGCAGTTGGACCACTGCCGTAATTGTATAGATCCACTTCTCATCATAGCCATCAGTTGAGGATGAGGAATTAAATGTTTAAGATTCATATTACTTCCCGGATTAAAAAACGTTTTTCAGCCTCCTATTGCTTCTTCAGGCAAGAGGGAACGTTTTACTCATAAGTCTTGTCCCAGAACAGTTTACAAGTGTCTAAAATCACACACAAAAAATTATAGAGCTCTAAACTAACCTTAATTTGCAATTCCAGTAGATACCAGGAATTCTCCACTGGATAGTGGAGGTGTTTACTCTGAATAACCATGCAAAATAGGATAGTGGATGTCAGCTATTTAAATTTTATTTGCGAGTTTTCTGCAACAATAGGCTTAGCATACATTACTTGCAATAAGAAAAAAAAGCTGCTGGCCAATAAATTAGGACTTTTTATTTAGTTAAAAAGTTTTAATTGTTAATTAAACACTGGATTTAGTTAAAATATAATGAGATGTTTATTGTTGGTTTCATAGATATACGTGGAGCTGTTTTAATGGGAGATCTCTATATAAGGTGGAATGAATAGTGGTAATTGAAGAGATCCTTTTATACATTCCCTAATGAACACCCTTTCTTCAGTCTCTAATCCAGAATGACGTTGATCTACGTGATACTCGAAAGCACTGTGATAAGGGAAATCTACGTGTAAAACCTCTGCAAGGCACTGCTGTTTTCTGGTATAATTATCTGCCTGATGGGGAAGGTAAGTTTCTTCCTTAGGCAACCAGATAACAATCTTTCTATTTTTATTTATTTTATTTATTTATTAGATTTTTATCCCACCCATCTCCCCTACAAGGTGACACTGAGTGGATTTTATTTACCCTCGGTTGGCTATTTTGGAAAGCTTAGAGCTGCAGAAAAGTTTGAGCTGCATTTGTGTGAAGCTGATCCCTAGAATCGTGTTTCTTTTCAGGCTGGGTTGGTGATGTTGATGAATACTCCTTACACGGAGGCTGTTTGGTCACTGAAGGAACCAAGTGGATTGCCAACAATTGGATTAATGTTGATCCCAATAAGAGGCGACAGCTCCAGTTCCAGGAGGAAATGGCTCGATACATCAACAGTGAAAATGAGGACCAAAGTGCATGGACTGTGGACAAATCCTACAGCAATGTGCATGTAGAGCTGTAATGTTTGGAGATGCCTCTTGGTTGACTTGAAAGCACCTTTTTTGCACTAGCCATTTTCAGCTCTTCTATTCTCTCACATTTCCCAATTATTATGTTTCTTCAGAGAATGTAGGGTTGCCTATCTAGGTAGATTGGGGAAAGCAGAAGCAGGGCACCTAATAATGCAGTCTGAGGGGGGAAAGGATTATTTGGCGAGAAGAGACAGTAGCTGAGGGCATATTTTGATTTAATGGATGGCTTTGCTTAAGGAGATTTTGAGTCTGTCTGTGAATCTCCCCTATGACATATGCAAATCTACCTTCAAGGTTCCTTATCATCCTGACTTGTTCTGCTGGATGCAGTTTTCCTTTAGCTGGCTTTGTAACTATAATCTTGTAATCTGCCCTTCTTTCCATCTGTCCCAGTTTCTTGGTCTTTTCAGGCAACTGATACGGCTTACATTAAGGCCAGTAAAACCCACATCAACAAAAGGATTGCTGCATATTCTAGGTTGCTCTGTAGAGAGTGGAAACGGCCAGTCTCAGCCTGTATGGGAACAGATCAGTAAAGTGGCATAGATGTTAAGATGTTGGATGAAGACGAAGGAAACTCACGGTTCAGGTTCACCCTCTGCCTTGGAAGCCGATTGGGTGATTTTGGATCAGTTTCTCTCAGCCCAGCCTCCCTCTATGAGTGGCTATTGTGGGTTTAAAATGAAGAGAGATCTGACTTGGGCTTTTGTGCAAGTGGGTGTGGGGGGAATAATTCTAACCAGTACCATATGACAGGGCAAAGTATATGTTTTCAGAAGTAAGCAAACTCCCAAGGGAAGGTGTATACGATTGCAGGCTTAAATCCAGAGTTATGCAAAGGGGTCTTGGGCATGTTTCTGTTAAAAGAACATGCAGGAACTAAAAGTACTCGAGGCCTTCCATGGGACGGTTGTATGCTCATCATGGAAATTTTTCTCAGGGTTGGACATAGTTCTGAATTACTATTCGGAAATATTTATACCAATAATTATCAGGGAAGTAATGGAACAGTTAATATGTGCAATTGGAACGTGTGTTGTATGTGCTGCAGTTGTTATTTCAGCCATTTTACTTGTGTGCTTGAGAAGTTGTTTACCTACGGGAAACCTTTTCTTCTGTTTAGTTTTTTTTTTTATTTGAGCCAGTAGCATAGTAATATTCCTTCTGGAAGATAAATATGTATTTAGATATGCAGTGTGGAACCAGCAAGTTTCTCAGTTATGAATTTTTAAAAAAATGTTCTGCAGGATTAGGCTTAAGGTATACGCAGATCATATAGTTTAGGCTTAATTATATTGTGTCTCATGAAATGAATAGCACTTTTCCGTTGTTCCTCTGCATTCAGTGAGCTACTGCCTCTGAATGAGGGGCTGGATATAGCAGTCAAGAGGGTAAGAGTATCTGGTAGACCAATCCGAAATGAATTTAGCTCCATTTTAAATCTGTCCAGTAAGCAGCCTTGCTAAGCAACATCTTGGAGAGTACCAGTTCTTGGCAAATATTCTCATATTTTTTTATTTTCTTTTGTAAAAAGGCTGGAATTAGTTTCTTTTATTCCTTTTTTCCCTCATACTCACTGGGGAGACTGAAAAAGGATTTCCAGTTGCAGAATTCTTAAAGAAATTTGGACATCTTGAGTTGAATCAAACTGCAGGTTTTGGTAATAGACATTATTAGTAGCTTGCTGCAGAAAGCAAGAGTGCTTTTGCTTTGGCCATTTAAATCACAGTGAGCAGATTTATCTCTTGTCCAGTTCAACAGAGCAGGGGTTGGTTTTGATTTGAGAAAACTAATATTGTAATGGGCCTTCTAGCCTGATGAGAAAATGAAGCGTGTTTCCCATCTCCTGTTACGTTTTGACGTTTTGGTGACTAGAGGAATATATTTTAAGGTTCAATCTGGTGGCTGCTATTTTGCCCTGGTGTCTCCATTACAATATGAACAGCATTAAGTGGTAGGACATTTGCGTGCTTCAAGACTTGCCCTTCCTACCTATAGCCTTATTGAGGTAAAAATCCATTGTTATTGTGATTGTTGCATATGGAATCAGTTTGTGTTTCTTCCGGTGAATTTCATTCCAAGCAATTAGAAGTAACCACCTCTAATTTTATTGGAGCTCTTCAGTGTTGCCTTAGAGAGTTGCATAGCATGTTGTCTCCTAAGCCAAAAATAGCTCACCCACCATGTTACGTAATTTGGCAGATGTTTGACAGCACTCTTGCTAGTCGATTGTTGTAGTCCCAGGCAGACAAAACCCAAACCTTGGGTGCTTATGTGTCACTTGGTGGAAAACTAGTTATGTAACTCTCCTGTTCTGTTAGTGTGTTTGTGATCAGGTGAACAAGTTGCAGAATTTTCCCAGATGATACCTGAAGGATCAATTTAAAAAGCAGTGAAAACTTCGCTCCGATCCTCAGTAGTGTACTCTCAAATGTAATAGATTTAAGTGCAAATTATTTCCATGAAAAATACTTATGATTGCAGCTTTATTATAATTCCATTCTAATTTTTCATTTTTATGGGGGAAAAAATAGCTGCTTAGTAACTTGTACCCTGAAACATCTTGGGTTTTTAGATGTGGCCTTGATTCAAGAAATGTCACTGAACAGATAGTTTAATAAATCATTTAAACATTGTATTGATTCCTTTCTAAGGCCCGTTTAATGGCATCAACCTAGCATTCATTCATGGGTCCTAATTTCACAACATACTTCTGAAATGCGAATAGGTTGAATGCAAAATGGACACCACCAGCCTCCCCATTTTGCTTTTCGTGTGTGGTTTTTGGGATCTAATGTCATATATGAGAGTTTTGAGAGGGACTGTACCTCTGCCTTGGGCTTCATTCAATTAGCAGAGACTATCCCAGAAAAAATGTAGGTATGTTGTAAGAGTTAAGGAGCCATCAGTAAGGTTGGGTATGATGGCGCTTTGTGACTGCAGCCTACAAAAACAAAAACTCCTGCCAGACATGTGTGAATGCTTTAAACAGCTGCATGGCTTGAGAATAGCCTGGTTCTCTAGCTTTCAGGAATGTACAGGGTTTGTTGGGGCTCAACCACATGCAACGAAGCGAGTGGCATTTAAGACATTGGTTTGTGTTATTGAATCATGTTTTTTTTAATTATCCAAAGGGTTGTCTAGTATCCATAGAAAGACTTGAACTTCTTAGTAATTATAGCTAGTTTTTGAGTGATGTGCTTTGCCAGTTCCATATTTGTAGGTAACTGGTGAATACTGACTCTTTTATTTTTATTTGTGTGTGTTCCCTTCAATTCTTCATTTTGGATACTTTTTTTTCTTATTTAATATTTATTTAATTTATTGTGTCCCATGCACTGATGTAAGGCTGTCAGTCCTGCAAATAAATATTTGAAACCCATGTTCTTTGGATGTTCTGTTTTTAATCACACATATAACAGTCTCCATTCTATAAAATATTTTATTCTCTAAAGAGTATCAATAAAATAGCCCTATTAATGAGGACATTCCTCAACATATAAGCAGTTTCTCCTATCTGGTGCAATGGTTCTGTTTTCTAAATTTCTCTGTAATACTAACATTTATCATCACAATTTATCTTTAAATTAGCAATCACACCTGTTTTTTTTATTTGATGCACACATACACACAGAATGCTACAGGCAGAAAATCAACCAAATGCAGTATCTAAGATGAATGTAGAGATCATCTTATGTTGAGGAAAATAAAAGGAAAATGACAGAACAGGGCATAGAGATTATTAATCTGTTAACTGTTAATCTGTATAAATGGAAAATGATAAGAAAATAGTTGATTGTTAGTAAAATTAAACTTTTTGAAACTAAATACATTAGTATCCTGTTCACACATGAAAAGGTTTAATATTCTATAAAAATTACTACTTTAATTTCCTGTTTCAAAAACATTTAAAATCTACATATTCTCATTTTAGAAGAATTAAGGTCAAGAAAATCATGGTATTTTTACAACCTTCAGACAGCTTCCATAACATTAAAAATCCTTCGTTAAAAAGTTATTTTAAATCTCTAGATAAAATGAATATTGTTAAAATTAACAATGAGCCTTGGTGGCACACTGGTTAGAGTGCAGTACTGCAAGCTAATTCTGCTGATTGCCAGGAGTTCGATCAAGGTTGACTCGGCCTTACATCCTTCCGAGGCCGATAAAATGAGGCCCCAGATTATTGGGGACAATATGCTGACTGTAAACTGCTTAGGGCTGTAAAACACTATGAAGCGGTATATAAGTCTATGTGCTATTGCTTATTAAAGCACAGAAGATATAAATAGGAACTATACACAGAATCTGGAAACTGATCCATATTAAGAGAAAAAAATGCCCAGGAATAAAACCTATCCTGGAGAAAAAAAAGCTGTTGCATTTATGAACCGATAGTTTGATATTTTTTTTCTCTGAAAACTCAAAAAAATTTCAATGGCTTTTTAAATCCTTCTAAATGCCCGTAATCAATTGAATCAACCTTTTGACAATCCTAGTGTTTGGAACAAGGGAGGAAGGAAACTAGCGGAGGTGTCAGCATTAGACTTGCCCTCTGCAAGGTGCTAGCTGCAGACAACGGCATCAGCTGCTTCTAGCTGCATATCAGTCTTCTCTGGGATACAACATTCTCATGCTTTCCAGCTATAGTAGGCACTGGGGCTACAGCTCCCCTTGTCCTGGCTATTCTGGCTGGAGAACACGAGAGCTATAATTAAACAGATCTAGAGGGAATCAGATGAAGAATCTAATTGCTTGCAGCTTAGCTTGATGGAAAGACTCAGGGCAATGGGTTGCTTACGTTACATACTGCAATAGCCCATGTCTGCCTCTCAAAGGGCAAAGGCCACTGAACAAAGCAGGAGAGGGAAGAGATAACTTCATTGTGCCGGCAATGCCAGAAATTCAGCTGAGTGCTGGGTTGTAGGAACAGCAAAGCCTCTTCTGTTGGCTGGACCCTCAGAGCAAATGAGTGCAGTTCCCTCTGGGGAGCAGAGCCATTGGCCTTTCCACCTCTCCACAGAGCATTTCATCAAATCGGGCTATCAAAATCCAGAGGACCATAAGACAGCAGCAAACTTTTTTTTAAAAAAAAAAATCTTAGTGTCTTACATTGGCTGGCTGGATTTTGGTTGTCCAGATAATTATAATCCTATTATATCAACAAAATGCAAAAATAATTATGATGAATACATTCTGAAAGGGAAAAAAACTGCTTTAGAAAAAAGTGAAAACAATAGAAAAGAAAAAAGTATACTGTATCATAGGTTAACAGCTACAACTCTATATATACTTACCTAATGCAAATATTCCTGGCAGGGTGGATAAAAATCAATGATTTTTTTAAAAAAATTAAAAAAAAACATTTTTTAAATTTAAATCGGATTTTTTTGATTTAAATCGGATTTTTTTTTATTTTTATCAAATTCATTTTAATAAAATGCTTTTGGAGCAAAAAATCTATCTAAAGATAGTTTCTATTTAAGATACATTAATCATTTTGTTTATTCAGCATGAAATGGAGCTTAGTTATGTAGCATGAGGCTGTATATTCTGCAATATTGGGACTCTCGGTGAGTCAACAGCAGGTCACAGGAGGAGCCGCTGAGGGACAGAGATGGCAGTTGCTCTTTAAAAATTATGATTTAAATCGAGTTGATTTAAATCAAGCCTTTTTACTAGTGATTTAAATCATGATTTAAATCGTGATTTAAATCAACTTGATTTAAATCAAATCCACCCTGATTCCTGGGCTCCAAGATCACCGCAGATAGGGACTGCAGCCAAGAAATTAAAAGATGCTTGCTCCTGGGGACGAAAGCTATGGCAAATCCAGACAGCATTCTAAAAAGCAGAGACATCACCCTGCCAACAAAAGTGCGTATAGTCAAGGCTATGGTTTGCCCAGTTGCAATGTATGGCTGTAAAAGTTGGACCATAAGAAAGGCTGAATTGAGGCCTTTGAACTATGGTGCTGGAGAAGACTCCTGCGAGTCCCTTGGACTGCAAGGCGATCAAACCAGTCAGTCCTAGAGGAGATCAACCCTGACTGCTCTTTAGAAGGCCAGATCCTGAAGATAAAACTCAAATACTGTGGCCACCTAATGAGAAGGAAGGACTTACTGGAAAAGAGCCTAATGCTGGGAAAGATTGAGGGCAAAAGAAGAAGGGGACAACAGAGAACGAGGTGGCTGGATGGAGTCACTGAAGCAGTAGGCGTGAGTTTAAATGGACTCCAGAGGATGGTAGAGGACAGGAAGGCCTGGAGGAACGTTGTCCATGGGGTCGCGATGGGTCGGACATGACTTCGCAATTAACAACAACGCAAATATTATTCAAGTGTATATATATTTATTTCTAACACACATAATTATCATTCTTTTTCACCTTATGTATTCTGCATAAATGAGTTCCATACAGTATTTCATTATATTTGACCCTAAAAAGTCTAATAAGTTTAATTTAATTTAATTAATTCAATTTATATGCTGCTCCTCTCCGAAGACTCAGGGCAGCTCAGGAGAAAGTAGTGGATTCTATAAATATAACTGCTTGGCAAACGCTAACATTTTCAGAGGATAATATTCTCTTGAATAACATGCTTAATGCATGGAATTTGAGAACTGGACAACGTAATTGCTTATAGAAAATAAATACTTGTAGAAAGTAAAAAAAATATATATCCATACCCTTATTATGGCCAAAAGACTGATGATATTGCAGCCTTGGAAAGACAAATGTATGGCCACTTTTACTGTGGACCGGATTCACTTGCCCCAGTGGGTAAGACACTGAGCTTGTGGATCAGAAAGGTCGCCAGTTCAGCGGTTCGAATCCCTAGTACTGGTCTCCTGCATGAGCAGGGGGTTGGACTAGATGACCTCCAAGGCCCCTTCCAACTCTGTTACTGTGAGACTGCCTACAATCGTAGAAATCCACACATCTAAACAGCCGCCGAGTTTGAGAAACGTTGCAAACGGCTCCGAATTCCTGCTCTCTTTCTAGCTTTTGAAACGAATCCCACAAAAGATCGCTTTTCTCTTTGGCTCCGGGCGAATCGCATCACGGAAACTGTCTCGGGCTCCTTGAGACACACAGACCTTTGCTGTGATGTTGCCGTAAAGTTGCTCTTGCTTTTTCCCTCGCGTCCCTTTTCACCCAGGCCTCGCTCCGATTTCGAGATCCGGCTGTTTCGTTACGATCCGGAATCCTTTCCTTGGGTGGTGCCCAGCTTTCGATGGGCAGATAATTCGGCCCCGCTGTGCCTTTAAGAAAACGTTCCTTCCCTTTCGCTACAATCGAATCTCTCCCAGGCGAGAGAGAGAGAGAGAGAGAGAGCCAACCTTAGCGACCGCTGTCCAATGGCGTCTCTCGGCGAAAGGGAAGCGGGAACGAGCCTCCCGAGGCAGAGCCAATCAGTAGCGGCCCGTGTATGAGAGGTGAGAATTCTAAAGACTTCTTAACTCGCGAGATCCTTGCGCGAAGGTTCCGCCACGTTACTTTCTTTCCTTCTCCGCTGTTTTTGTTCCTTGCTCTGTTTGCCGGGCGGAAAGCAGAAGAGTTGTTCGGGTTTTTTATATTTGATGGCCTCAGCCTGGCCTGCCTGCGTCCTGGTTACACAGGCGCCTCTTTTAGGCTTCCTGCTCTGTAGACACCCGAACGTGGAGTAAATGTGCTCGGCTCTGTAAAATGGAATTATCCGGAAAAAACATACACCGGCGGACGGGTGACCAAGTGGTATTTGCAACATTTTACAGCAGAAATTAATTCTGATTCTATCTGCCTTGAGCCAGAACTTGGGAAAAAACCAGATTCTAGGCTTCCCATTGCTGCATCAGAACGTCTTCCTGTCTTGCATTCTTCATTAAGTCCCATGGAGTCGTTCTCAGTGATCCCGAAAGATCGGGTTTCCTCCAGATGATCCTTCTTCCGCTTTTAGGTCTCCCAGTGGCGGATTTCACCTTGTGGCTGGTGGTCACCCTCCAACTGTAAATCCGTGGAACGACTTGCCTCCAGAAGTTATGAATGGTCCAACACTGGAAGTTTTTAAGAAGTGGTTAGATAACCATTTGTCTGAAGTGGTGGTGTAGGGTTTCCTGCCTAAGCAGGGGGTTGGACTAGAAGACCTCCAAGGTCCCTTCCGACTCTGTTATTCTACTCTGTTATTCCTTGTGTTATGGGCTTCTCCAGACAGTCGGATCCCCACACGGTGTGTCGAAAGTACAATAGTTTGAACATGATTGTTAGTTACCTCAAGAGAAAATTCTGCATTGATTCTTCGAAATAGGCTTCCATAGCTCACCTCAGGCATAGGTGGGTCCTCTTCTTGGCATTCAAGACCGCAACAACTAGGTCAAAACAGGCATTACTTTCTAAATACTGTGTTTACATCGATTTCCTTAATGTAATAAACAAAGTCTATAGTTTTTGCATATCAGGACTATCTGACGATATTTTATTTTTTAGTTCCCTACATGTTAACTTTCTAATGCTCCTCTATAGACTTCATTTTCTGAGACCCCCATTCAAAAATATTTTCCGTTTAAAAAGAAAATATGTATCTGGCTGTTCAAAACTTAACTTGGTAGCTGTCTTTCATAACCAGGTGTGTTGATTCTGCTTGGGAGCATCTTCCTTAGCTCTTCACGATTCCTCTGTTGTACATCAAAAGGTAGCTTGTTCCCGTATTTTCTTGTTTGAGCTGATGCAGATCTATAGGGTGGGCTAATCATTTTTCCTCTTTCCTTAGAGGTCTGCATATATCCAAATATAAAAGGGAGAGAGAATCAGGAGGGGTTTTCACCTCCCATCCTTGAAAAGTCATGGAAACAGAACTACTATTGGCTCCTATAACAGCTCTGGAGATGGTGGGAGATCATCTTATAGCAGGTGAATATCTTAACTTTTTCTACAATGGGAGGCCAGAATCCCCACTTTTTTCCCATTTCTTGGGGATAGGGGGCATTGTCACACGGGCCAAATATGAAGCTTGCTATTCAAAGTTAACAATCATTTTGCTGTAGGTCGTTTTTAAAGTCAGTTTTCTGCTAAGCTAAACCAAGAACACTCCCCACCCTAATTAGAAGCTGGCAGAATATAATGGCCTGTGATGAAAGCCTAGAATAAAAGGAGCAGCAAATAGGAATCCAGTTTAGGATCAATAAGACTACTATGTATGAAATATGTTAATGGAGTTCATGGGAATTTGGCAATCAAATATATGTGGAATGGCAATTCTGGGAAATTGGTATGATGATTGGTATGATGACTTGATAGCATGCGAAATATGCTGACTTGGCATTCTGGTGTTTCTCTTCCTTTAGGAGAAGGACCCTATGTAGGCATATATAGCTTGTCGCCCGATGTCAGCCCGTCAGCAAGATGCTCCAAGCAGGTCCTTCAGAACTATACTGTCCATGGTATTAAGGAGCAGCAGAGTTCGAGTCCTGGAGGTAACCAATCCTCAACCCTGGCTATCTTTGGAGGCAAAAGCTTTGTGGTTGTAGAGCTCAGCTTCCAGAGCAGCTCAGTGGAACTCAGTGAAGTCTTTCCTTTCTGTGAGCTGCACGACTGGATCTGGGACCTGCAGTGGATGCAAGGCAGGACTGAGAGGCCCAGCAGTGTGGCTGTGGCCTTGGGACACAATTCAGTGGCACTATATGACTGCGTCGGCCAGAGGGTTCTCCAAGAAGTGCACTGCCAAGAGAAGTGTATCCTGTATTCTGCCCACTTGGTGGGGAGCCACTGGGAGACGTTGGTTCTGGTGGCTGGCACCGTCTTTCATCAGTTGGTGGTCTGGCGTGTGGCTGACCAGACAGATGACACTGGAAGAATAAAGCCCCGCAGCAGGATCAGTGGACACAGTGGCGTCATCTTCAACATTTGCTTCTTGGAAAGCCAGGGCATCCTGGCCTCTGCCTCCGACGACAGGAGTGTTCGGCTCTGGAGCATCTGTGACCTCAGAACACCTCCTGCTGTGGTCCCGTGCTTGCTGGTGTGCTACGGCCACCAGTCCAGAGTCTGGTCAGTAAGACTGCTGAGGGACTACATCATCAGCATTGGTGAGGATTCAGCCTGTCTTGTGTGGACTTATCAGGGCAAGATTGTCCACAGCTTCAAAGGACACAAGGGCCAAGGACTCCGGGCGGTGGCTGTGGATGAGGAGCGAGGCTGGGTGTTTACAGGGGGAGCCGATTCGGGCATTAGACACTGGTTCCTCAAGGAAAGAAGCAGCACTGGAAACAGGCTCCGGCAGCTGGATTTTCCTTCCACTGGCAGAAAAGGATCCCCCAGGGCAGTAAAACTGGTGGATGAAAACCATCTGCTGGTGATGACCGATGCCGGGGCTGTCTATTCCTGTGACTTGACTCCTAAAACTTGGGCACTGCTCCTGGAGGATGCTGCTTATCAGTCTTACAGTCTCTTGGAAGTGTCCAAGCTTGCCAGTGGAGGCATTCTCTGTGCCATGGGCAACTTGTCAGGGCAGGTGAAAGTTTTCCCGTTCAGCAGTCCCGCACAAAGCAAGGAGTTAAACCTCTTTGAAGGGAAAGTGCACACTTTGACTTGGGCCACGGAGCTAAACCGGGACCCCAATACTTGCAACCTCTTTGCTTCTGGCCCGGCTGGGGCTTTGCTGCGGCTGGAGATCTCTTGGCGCCCACTTGGGGGAACAACAGTGGTGGTAAAGCAATGTTTTCTCCTGCCGGTCTGTAAGCAGCGATGGCACACCTGCATTGCTTTTTTGCCCCGAGGAGAGTTTCTACTTTGTGGCGACCGCAGAGGCTCTCTTATGATGTTTTCCTGCAAGCCAACTCCGGGAGTGGAAGAAGCACAAGGGAGAGATGAACCCAGCTGTTCTACTTCAGAAACCGCCTGTGCCTTGCCTGGATTTTCCTTCCCTATTGGAAGTGGAGAGCCCCATGCCGAGAGGCCTGTTTCTCTGCTTTTCGGGCTTCATGGGAAACAGGGGGTGACCTCCGTAACCTGCCACGGCGGCTTTATTTACAGCACGGGGAGAGACAGCTGCTATCGCCAGCTGCAAGTGAAGGATCGGCAGCTCCAAGTGCTGAGGAAGCAAAAGCCATGCAAAGACCTAGAATGGCTGGAAGAGCTACGCTTTGGCCCCAATGGGAGCCTGAGGGTGCTCGGCTTCCATGCTACCCACTTTGTAATTTGGAGCGCCAGCAGCAATGAGAAGCTCCTCTGCATTCCCTGCGGGGGTGGCCACCGTTCCTGGAGCTACGCCCGCTGTCTTTCCGTGGAGACCTTTGCGTATATCAAATCTGGGGAAATTTGGTTGTACCAAAGTAAAGACGCCTCCAATGGGCAGCGAATCCTGAAAGCTGCTCTGCACGGCAAGGGGATGACATGTGTGTGTCACGTCGGTACCCTGGAAGCCCCTGGGCGAGAGACGATCAGTGTTTTTGCTACAGGAAGTGAGGACAATACGGTGAACGTTCTCGCTTTTAATCTGCAAACTCGCAGAGTGACCCAGCTCGCTGCTCTTGGCGACCACATCTCCAGTATAAGAGCTCTGACTGTGGTCCAGAACGGCCTTAGTCAGCCTGAGAGGGAAAGGATCTCCGCCATGCTTTTTTCTGCAGGGGGACGAGCCCAGATCGAGTGTTACCGATTAGCGCTCAGCCCTAAGCCTGGTTCCAGCAGCGGGGTAGCCTGTCAGCTGGTTCATGTGGCATCGCATCGCTTAGATGAGCACTGGGACTACAAGAAGAATAAGCACAAACTCATCAAGATGGATCCAGAAACCAGGTAGAAATAAATGGTCTTTCCCTATAACAATAGCACTTAGACCAGTGATGATGAACTTTTTAGACCCTGAGTGCCCAAACTGCGCGCACGCATGCCCAAACTGAAAGGTGTGCGCAAACGTGTGCATGCATTGGCATACACGGACATGCACGCATTTATGCATGGACATGTGCATGCATGCGCAGCAGAGACCTGAAGACCAGCTGCCCGGCGAGAGGCAGAGCATCCCAACACTGGCAGCATGGCAAGAGATAAGCTCTTTTTCTTTCGTGAGCTTCTGTTTCGTCATTTGCAGAGAAACAAAAGCTCACAAAAGAAACGCCACGGAAATCTGACCTGGGGTGACAGTGCGTGTGCCAGCAGAGAGGGCTCTGCATGCCATCTCTGGCATACATGCCATAGGTTTGCCATCATGGACTTTGACATATACCGCCTCACAGTGCTTTGCAGCCCTCTCTAAGCGGTTTATGGAGTCAGCATATTGCCCCCAACCATATGAGTCCTCATTTTACCCACCTCGGAAAATATATAACTCTATATTAGGACAACCTGCACTGGTGCTATGACTGATCCTCATATACAGAGTATAAAGCCTTGTTTAGCTTTGAGTCTAGGCTGTTGATTCTCTTTGTGTCCTCAGCTCCTTCAACACGTGTGCATGTATACAGTACTTATACTTAGTATAAGTACCGTATTTTTCAGAGTATAAGACGCTCTGGACTATAAGACGCACCTACCTTTTTTTGGTGAGGAAAACAAGAAAAAGAAATCTGCCTCTGCCTCCCAGTAATTTTGCCTCCTTGCAGCAAACAACAAATAGCCTGCTTTACTTTCATTTTCGTTTTCAGCATAGCTTGATTAGCACAAGAAAAAAACATCTGCTCCCAGCTATTTACTTCCTTGCAGCAAGCAGCAGAGGCCCCCGCAAAACAGCTGAGAGCAAAACAGCTGAGAGTCGGGAGGCCTATCTAATCAACTTGTGCTAATTAGGCTGTGCTGAAGCTGAAACGAGCTGTTTCTTCTTGCTGCTTGCTGCAAGGAGGTAACTGCTGGGAGGCAGAGGCCAAAGGGTGGGGGCCAGTGGGTGGGCAGGGCTACATTCGGTGTATAAGACGTACCTAAATTTAGGGGGGGGAAAGGTGAATCTTATACTCTGAAAAATATGGTAATCTTCATTTAATGGCTGGTTGCATAGCAAGTTTGACATTGCAATGGAAAAGTTTTTTATGACCCGATTTCAAAGTTCCGACACCACAATCATGCACACGTGCGCATATCCACACACAGCCACAGGGTGACATGATTTCATTTGGCAACTGGCTTGCATTTTTGGCCATTTGCAGTTCACAGGACTGCAATTTTTGGAGTTTTTGCCAATTTCCAAGGTTTGCATCCAGTT
Source organism: Pantherophis guttatus (assembly GCF_059756535.1). Lineage (NCBI taxonomy): Eukaryota > Metazoa > Chordata > Lepidosauria > Squamata > Colubridae > Pantherophis > Pantherophis guttatus. The sequence goes on from NC_142064.1 coordinate 248,686,032, forward strand.
TCTGGCATAAGCTCAGTGGATAAAATGGATTGACTTAATGACAGCCACAAAAAAGTTGTAAAATGGAGCATGGTTATGTGATGACCCGCTTAACGACTGTAACAATTTAGGACTATAATCTGTTCTAGGCTCAGTTACAGTAGTCGTGAGTCAAGAACGACCTGTATTCATTTCTAATTGCCCTCCAGTGTAATTTTCATGATGGTTTGGTTTCTTGCTTTTTTCACAATTCAATCAGGTATTGCCTATAATGATAGCTGATCTAATAGAAACTTCACCAGTAAGCGGCAAAACTTATTGAGGCTCCAGGAGTTGCATCAAAATATCAAAACTACTGCGAGATTTTTCAACCTGCTTTGTGGTTTTTCTAAAATCTTGCACACTCCCAAACATTGATGAAATTGTCAGCAGAATTCTGCAAAGTTGGATTTTGTCAACAAACTTCTGCAATATTGAAGGGGAGGGGTATCTGCAGAATACACACACACAAATACACACCTAATGAACATAGGGAAGCCATCAGTCTTTCACAAATAATCTTAAAACTAAGATTGAAAAGACATGAAAAGGATCATCATATGATTTTGTTTTTTAACCAAAATGTCTGAACATAAATCTCTCTCCTCCAAATTTAAATCTTAGAAGGATGGAACATCCTGGTATTCTGTGGAAGTAGTGATATTTAACAGAGAAACATGTGCGTGCCTTGATTTTGCAGTTCCCCCCCAGAACATCTAACCATGCAGTTGTGTCATGCTGTCTGGGGAAATCTGGGAGCCAAAGTCCACACATCTTAAAATTGCTGGGAAACACTGGTCTAAACCATTAGAGCAGATTTTTGTTCCAATTGTGGTGTAGTGTTTTTAGCATTTGTGTCCAGTAAAGAGAACTGGTGAATCTATAATAGATACCAGACAGTAAGCAGCATGCCATTTTCTAGCTTGCATAATGGCTGTTTCTCTTCTGGAATGAAAAGCTGGCAGCGAATGAAAACCTTCTGGAAGAAGTGACTGGCTTCTGTGTTCCAGGTACATGTCTGTGGTGGTACTTGCTAGGATGGAAGAGACGGAATTGCCCGGTCCCTTGTGCTTCCTAGCTGCTGCTTGTAGTGATGGATCTGTCCGGTAAGGAAAAGAATTCTGCTCCTCTGGTTGCGGATTCGGATGGCTAGAATGGTCTTTGCTTGTCAGAGCAAATACACCCAGAGATGAGGGAAGTAGGGCAAAAAAAAAAAAGACAAGGTGGGGCAGATGCTGTTTACTCCTATGAAGCATTTTCCCCACATTCAAGCAAGAAACAGGAACAGTCTTAGGTATTTAAAGAACTTACAAAACAGCCTCTCTCACAGCAGTGACTCTAGGTGGTGTGCAAAGATTAAAACATCATGACAGTATAAATGAATGACACCTCAGGTAAATAATAACCTCCCAAATAAAAACTGCATCACCAACCGAATTCATCTAATTATCTCTCCCAAAAGTCTGGAGGAACAGACACTTTTCAAAGCTTTACAAACAGCTAATGGGCCCCTCTGGATCCAAGATGGTTAAACATGACAAACAGTTGCAGGAACTTGGTATCTCTAGTTTTAGAATAGAATAACAGAGTTGGAAGGGACTTTGGAGGTCTTCTAGTTCAACCCCCTGCTTAAGCAGGAAACCCTACACCACTTCAGACAAATGGTTATCCAACATCTTCTTAAAAACGTCCAGTGTTGGAGCATTTACAACTTCTGGAGGCAAGTTGTTCCACTGATTAATTGTTCTAACTGTCAGGAAATTTCTCCTTAGTTCTAAGTTGCTTCTCTCCTTGATTAGTTTCCACCCATTGCTTCTTCTCCTGCCCTCAGGTGCTTTGGAGAATAGTTTGACTCCCTCTTCTTTGTGGCAGCCCCTGAGATATTGGAACACTGCTATCATGTCTCCCCTAGTCCTTCTTTTCATTAAACTAGACATACCCAGTTCCTGCAACCGTTCTTCATATGTTTTAGACTCCAGTCTCCTAATTATCTTTGTTGCTCTTCTCTGCACTCTTTCTAGAGTCTCCACATCTTTTTTACATCGTGGCGACCAAAACTGGATGCAGTATTCCAAGTGTGGCTTTACCAAGTGTGGCATTATAAAGTGGTATTAACACTTCACATGATCTTGATTCTATCCCTCTGTTTATGCAGCCTAGAACTGTGTTGGCTTTTTTGGCAGCTGCTACACACTGCTGGCTCATATTAAACTGGTTGTTGAGAGTATGGTGGCGCAACAGCTTCCCCGGTACCTGGATGAAGCTGTCTATCTGGACCCGCTCCAGTCCGGCTTCCGGCCTGGGCACAGCACGGAAACGGCATTGGTCGCATTGGTGGATGATCTCTGGAGGGCCCGGGATAGGGGTTGCTCCTCTATCCTGGTCCTGTTAGACCTCTCAGCGGCTTTTGATACCATCGACCATGGTATCATGTTGCACCGGTTGGCGGGGTTGGGGGTGGGAGGCACCGTTCTGCGGTGGTTCTCCTCCTACCTCTCTGACCGGTCGCAATCTGTGTTGACGGGGGCAGCGGTCGACCCCGAGGCAACTTGCTTGCGGGGTGCCACAAGGGTCGGTCCTCTCGCCCCTTCTGTTCAACATTTATGTAAAGCCGCTGGGTGAGATCATCCGTGGCTTCGGGGTGGAGTTCCATCAGTACACTGATGACACCCAGCTGTACATCTCCACTCCAGGCCACCCCAATGATGCCCTTGAAGTGATGTCCCAGTGCCTGGAGGCCGTGCGGGCCTGGATGGGGAGAAACAGGCTCCGACTCAACCCCTCCAAGACCGAGTGGCTGTGGCTTCCGGCGTCCCGATATAGCCAGCTGATGCCATCGCTGGCTATTGGGGGTGAATCACTCGCCCCCACGGAGAGGGCTTGTAACTTGGGCGTCCTCCTGGACGCACGGCTGTCTTTAGAAGATCATTTGACGGCCATGGCCAGGGGGGCTTTCTATCAGGTTCGCCTGATACGCCAGTTGCGCCCCTTTCTAGATCGGGACTCCCTACGCACAGTCACTCAGGCACTCGTCACTTCCCGCCTGGACTACTGCAATGCTCTCTACATGGGGCTCCCCCTGGGGTGCACCCGGAGGCTCCAGCTGGTCCAGAACGCAGCCGCGCGGGGGATTATGGGGGCGACGAGGCGCTCCCACGTGACACCTCTCCTGCGCGAGCTGCACTGGCTCCCGGTGGTCTTCCGGGTGTGCTTCAAGGTGTTGATGACCACCTTTAAAGCGCTCCATGGCTTAGGGCCGGGGTACTTATGAGACCGCCTTCTGCCACCAATAGCCTCCCACCGGCCAGTACGCTCACACAGAGTGGGCCTCCTCAGGGTGCCGTCCACCAGACAATGTCGGCTGGCGACCCCCAGGGGGAGAGCCTTCTCTGTGGCGGCGCCCACCCTCTGGAACAACCTCCCCCCAGAGTTACGTACAATAACAGACCTCCGGATTTTTCGTCGGGCCCTGAAAACCCATTTATTTCAACTAGCTGGGCTGGCTTGAGTCAAATTTTAAACTGATTTTAAATTGGAATTGTTTTAATTACGGCCAAAATATTTAATTATTTTAATCAGTTTTTAGATTTTGTATGTTGTATGTATGTCTTGTTTTTACTTTGGCTGTTCACCGCCCTGAGTCCTATTTTGGAGAAGGGCGGTATAGAAATTTAAACAAACAAATAAATAAATAAATAAATTGTCCACTAGGACTCCCACAGTTACTACTATTGAGCAAGGTAGTTTAACAAAGAGAAGGTCTAGGGGTAGCATGATAGCAATCTTCTAATATTTGAGGGGCTGTCAGACAGAAGAGGGGACAACCTATTCTCCAAAGCCCCTGAGGGCAAGACAAGAAGTAATGAATGGAAAATTATCAAAGAGAGATCCGACCTAGAACTAAGGAGAAATTTCCTGACAGTGAGAACAATTACCATAATCAGTTGAACGGCTTGCCTTCAAAAGCTGTGGGTGCTTCATCACTGGAAGTTTTTAAGAAGAGGTTGGACAGCCATTTGTCTGGAATAGTATAGGGTTTCCTGCTTGAGCAGGGGGTTGGACTAAGAGAGCTCCAAGATCCCTTCCAATTCTATTATTCTGTATTCTATATCTCTGGGGGAGGAGGGTTGCAGTTCCAAAGCTGTAGAGAGTGTGGCTCTGGAGTCCAACAAGATGGTGTTTTTTAATGAAAGAGACCTGGAAATAACATGCCCTTCCTGATAGACCTGGTGGAGCAGGCAGAACAATGAGGAATTACCTGGTCCTATGCCATGTAAGGCTTTATAGATGGCGACCTTGAACTGGATTCAGAAGCCTACTTGGAGTCAGTGTAGCTCACAGAGCAGAAGATAAACATATCAAGAAGGCTGTAGAGATTCTCAGTCATCCAGGACATCATTGTCCCAAAGATGCTATTTCAGGAGGCAACTGGACTGCCTTTTTTTTTTTCTTTGAAGACGTTTCGCTTTTCACCCAAGAAGCTTCTTCAGCTCTGACTGGATGGTGGGGAATGGAAGGATTTATACTCCTTGCAGTGATCTAGTGCTAACGAGTGCTAATGATGATACCAAGATGACTGCAAGGAATATACTGTAAATCCTTCCATTTCCCCCATCCAGTGAGAGCTGAAGAAGCTTCTTGGATGAGAAGCGAAAGGTCTTCAAAGAAAAACAAGGAAGTCCAGGTGCCTCCTGAAGAAGCACCTTTGGGACAGCATATCAACAGAGACCCTGGAGCAGGGGTGAAATCTACTTACCTTCCTTACCAGTTTGGAAGCGCATGATCTGTGCGCGCACAGACCTTCTGCGCATGCACAATACCTTTGCATGCACAGAAGGTAAAAAACACATTACTTCCTGTTTAAAACCAGGAAATAATGACACCCGGTCGGGTGGGTGGAGTTTTGCTCCACCATTGCTACTGGATCGCCGAACCACCGGCCAAGATTGCTACCGGATCAGGCGATCCTGTCCAGTCCGGGAGCATTTCACCCCTGCCTTGAAGAAAATATGAGCTCTCTATCCATTTAAGTGCCTTCTTTCCTTTTTTTTTGGTAGACTGTTCCTGCTGCTTGAGAATGCCAAGAAGTTGTGTCTTGTAGCAGAATCCTTTCACCATCAGCACTGTGTCCTGAAGGTCGAGGCATTTGCCTACAAGATGGCTAGTGGGAGAAGGTAGGAATACAGATGCAACGACATGTGAGTGCCATCTCCCTTGGCTCAAGAGATGTTGCATGAAGTTTGGAGGACTGGAGGACTGCAAGAACTAATTTTAGAAATACCTCTTTCTTTTACAGGAGACACTTTATGGGCAGTGCGGCCACTGATGGTAGCATTGCATTTTGGGACATTACTGCTGCCCTCGGCCATTTTGCAGCAATAGTAAAGACAGGAGACATTCAGATGAAACCTCTGGGTAGGTGTTGGCGGTCCTGATGACGCAGCCAGTGCATCCCCTTTCTTGTAAAGCTCCTCAGCTGGGGTTTCTGTTCATCTGAAGGTACAGTTGAGCCTTTGGATTGTGTTCAACTATTCTTCTCCAATTGTGATGACCCGGGGCGTGACACAAAGCAATACAGCCAGAGAACCAATATGAGTCCCTTTATTATCTATAACTCTGTCCCCAATTTCCCTTTCAACTCTCCGGCCTGGAGAGAGCTCTTCCATCAACCTGTAATAGTCTTTGGCTGACAATACTTCGGTCCCAAACGTTGTAAGCAGAAAACTTCCAACTATAAATCCAACAAGGCAAGATAAGGTAATTATTCCGGCAAGGCAGCAAGATAAGGAGTTCCAGAAGTGAAGTAGCATGGCAATAAATCAAACCAGTTGGGAGGATGTCAGGAACTCAGATAAACACAAGATGAACTCAGTGTTTGTTCCCGACAACTGCCCCTCCCATTTGACTCTCCTTTAAACTCCATCAGCAGCTGTGCCTCGTAAACCTCTCACATCCTGGGCATAAACTGTTTCAACTCCTACCCTCAAAATGACGCTATAGAGCACTGCACACCAGAATAATTAGACACAAGGACAGTTTTTTCCCCGAATGCCATCACTCTACTAAACAAATAATTCCCTCAACACTGTCAAATTATTTACTAAGTCTGCACTACTATTCATCTTCTCATCTTCTCATCGTTCTCATCACCCATCTCCTCCCACTTACGACTGTATGATTATAACCTTGTTGCTGGTATCCTTACCATTTATATTGATATTGTTTCCTGTTTGCTTATTTGTAACCTATGACTATCATTAAATGTTGTACCTTATGATTCGTGATGAACGTTATTTTATGTACACCGAGAGCGTATGTACCAAGACAAATTCCTTGTGTGTCCAATCACACTTGGCCAATAAAAATTATAAATTATTCTATTCTATTCTATTCCATTCCATTCCATTCCATTCCATTCCATTCCATTCCATTCCATTCTATTCTATAGAATCAGGCCCCTTTCCACCCTCGTAAGCCACGCAACCCACGTTGCTCTCTTCTCTCTTCCTCCCTGAGCTGCCTAGAATGAGGAGAGGGTGGGCCTTGGTCTTCATCTGAACCCTCTCCCTTGTTCTACCTCTGCCCTGCTCTGTCCAGCCTGACTTTGCCCTTCCCCAGTTTCTTCCACAGCCAACCGAGTCACTCTCCGGATTCACACTCCAACAGGGGCATGACATTAATCTTGGACCCTTTCAGTGTACAACTGTTTCTTATAGTTCTGCCTGTCAGGGAATTGCGCAACTGGTGTCCAAATAGAGTCAGAGATGCTGGCACGAATTTGTGGTTTTATATAAATAAATATATTTTACATTCAAATTTACAGCAAAGATGATAGTCAGGCACATCAGTATATTGTCAGGTAAATCACAGAACAGCATACAGAGCACACAGAAGAAAAAGGGCCAGAAAAAGAAGAACTCCTATTTCTCACCCGGCAACCAATCGTAACGTAGATTGCCTCATGCAGGAGCTCACACCTTCCAACTATCAACTAAAAACTGTGTCTTCTGGCCCATTAAACACTTTATTGTTCCAACTATTAAATTAAATATCTTAACACTACCTCACCTTTCCAATTTAAAAAAAAACAAAACTGCCCAAGGAGCCACAGCAGTAAATTGCAGAAAAATAACCAGCACTTCTGTTCTTTTCCAGCCCTGGAATCTCCAGTCCTGACCGTTCAGGCTCACAGCTGCGGTGTGAACAGCCTCCACATCCAGAAAACAGCCGAGAGACGTTTTGTGGTGGTCAGTGGCGGTGACGACGGGTCCATCTCTGTCCATGTTATTGAGGTGAAGGCTGAAAGCGCTGCTGTGGGCCAGGAGACCCCAGCCAGGGCTGGCATCCAAGTGATCAGAAAAGTATCGAGGCTTTGCGCTCACGCAGCTCACGTGACAGGAGTGAGGCTCCTCCATCTGAACTTCCTCCTTTCTGCGTCAGTGGACCAACGCTTGACACTCTGGAGTCTCTGTGAGGACAGCTTGTCTTTCGTATGGAGCAAATTCTGCCACGTGGCCGATGTGGCCGCTCTGGAGTGTTGGGAAACGGAAGGACACAGCTGTCACGGTGTGATATGTGGTCAGGGGTTGCAAGTGCTTTCCTGGGGGCTGGATGCGCGAGGGGGAGAAATAAAAGAGGGGATCTGAAACAGCTTTATTCTACTGAAATTCGGAAGATGAAGGAGGACAACAGCAGGTATCAAAAGGAATTCTGCTCATAGCATCATTTGTAGCAAGGTGAAAGGCATTGTTATCCTAATTTCACAAACCATCTTGGAGGGTTTGAATCTCAGGTCCCACTTCACAGGGTTGTTGTGAGGAAAATAGGAAGAAGGTGTGTTGGATTTGTTCGCTGCCTTGAGTTATTTGTAAAAATAATAAAGGCGGGATATACTGTAGATAGATTAGAATTAGATAGAGGATGGATGGATGGATAGGCATTCCAGGGCAGTAAGACTTTCAGCGGCAGGAGAAATGAGTATTGGGGGGGTATCCCCCCCAAACTCATTTAGAACAAGTGGCTCCCAGTACTAAGGACCTTTGCCTTCCCCGTATATGCTAGCTTTTCTCCATTAAGCCCAATACTCCAAGTTAGGATTCATCTTTCATCAGTTTCTTTAACCCCAATATTTGCTCCGATAAGGCCGATGCAGCGTCATGTCTTTCAGACAGATACTTGATAATCCAGCATTTCAGTTCCTGGCCTGACTGTGGTTATGGATTCTCCAGAGCAACAGGCATATTTCATAACCCCACAGCATGGTTGTACTAAGACTCCTTTGGCGCACTTGGAACTAGCATAGGCATCAAAATAATAACTTGGTCTCTCCATCGAAAAACAATTTTGCAGAGTGTTCCATACCTTACAGATGGTACTTACTAATCCGGGAGGCTACATTTCAATTCAGATGTGGCAGCCCAGCCACACTTTGTTCCCAATGCTGAACAAAATCAGGTTATCAAGAGAGATTATCCTTAAAAATAATTGGTAGTTCCCTTAGTGGGTCAGTCTATGGCCTACAGCAAATGTACCATAGGACAAGTGTGACTCCTTCCTTTGGGAAGTGCAGGGTGCATCCAGGCACTTTCAGAGCACATGGCGGGGAATAAGGTGGGGCCATGGTCCCAGGATCACCACGCTCAATTTCAGCTGCAATTTCATCTTGCCCTTGTAAACTGCTACCACATTGTGACCATCAAGATTGGCTAAATGCAAATCACTCATTGGTCTGATGAAACGGTGGCAATAATTAATGTCTATCATTGACCACATTTCCCCAAAGAAAATGTCTCCACCACCCTACACAAAGAACTGCGATGTCCACTACATCAATACTGACGGGCCATGTGATGGGCACATGAGGATAAAAATAAAGGTAGATAGCACACATTTTATTACATTACTTTGTTCTCCATATAATGTTATTGTTCATGAGAGCGGATGCTGAGCAGACTGGTGATTATAATCTCAACCTTCTTTCCCTTGTCTTTTCATAAGCCATAGACCAATACTATAACTGAACCTTTGTCCACCTTCTGATGTTTAGATAAAATTAGTACCACAGCACAGACGAGCTTATAGAGAACCCTCAAGGAATTGCAGTCACAGATCTCCATGTGTCCGCGTTATTTTATTTACACACTCTTGCCCTGCTACTGGTAACAACTTTTTTCTGTTTAATTGTATGAAAATAAATGTTTCCAATTTGAGAACAGAATTTTAAAAACATGTAAGTAAACAGTCATTTGCATCCACCAGCATTCTATTCATTTGGCTTAACACTGCTTAAACCCAGTGCGATCTAAAACAAACTTCAGAAACAAGGCAATTATAATACAGGGTATGTGCCTCTTTCTCTGTTCCATGACTGGAATTCATTATCTCCAAGAATTTCGGAATCATTTCAGAAGAAATTGACGTGTCCTGTTTTTATCAATTCAGGGCTTTAACAAAATGTGTGTCCTGCAAGGATATACTGAGTAGCTGTCCATTAGTCAGTACAGTGTAACATCCCATGCTCCATTCTCCCACTCATCGGAATGAGTTCTCCATTTCCTCTTCACCAAAGGGAGGCAGAGGCGGTTCCCGAGCCCAGGTATGAGACCAATCTGATCAGATCTGACTTAGAGGAGGTAGGTGGAAGGTGGCCAGGGCACTGTGGAACACTTCCCTCACAGCTCTCATCAGCTGCAGCCGGGCAAACATCTGGCTGAACAAATGGGGACGTGGTTCCTGTTGGGAGGCAGAAGTAATGATCAAGATAGTGTGGAGAGAAACAGATACAGCTTTCTTGTGGATGAACTTCGGGGTGGGAAGAAAAAGGGATTAAATCCTTTCACGTTCTCCCTTTTCTTTCTTTTTCTGTGGTTGTGCTTGGAAAAGATGCATTTCACCATCCAGATATGAGCTGGATTCACACAATAAACAGCCATAATGGGAGAATTTCATTTTTAGTAACCAGTAAGGAGGAATTTTTCTGTGCTATGGGATTTTCCAGTGTTATGGAACCTTTGGCCAGCAGAGAGGGGAAACATTGATTCTATTGGAGTATAAAATTGGTATTGATATCATGATCACATCCGAGGATTCCCACATGTAACAATTTAAAGGCAGCTTACTATTGCTTTAAAAAATCTCAATGAAGGACAACATCCAGAAGAGGATGTGTTCATAGTTCCATAGATGCTGAGGGGACACAAACAACAAATCACCCAGATTGTGTCATAGATCATTTTGCAAGCCAAGAGATGTATTGGGAAAAAACCCTACACTCGACTTTAAAATTGTAAGAGCTAAGGATGAATTCAGCCTTCCTCCATAGTGGGTTGGGAATGAGATAAAAGGAGTTTATCAGATAAAAGGTTTTGTAGGAGTCTCCATGCTATAGTTAACAGCACAGGCAGATAAAACAGGTTAAATTATTCATAGTGCTTTAAGTCTCTCATTGTCTCACAGTAAACCCACCATTTTCTTTCTATTTGCCATAATGAGAGGCATTAAATGGTGCATTTTGGACTTACGTTCTGAATTTTATGTATCTTCATATCCTTTCCAGAGCACTTACCCCCAGAATGTGCACTCGGTTGTAGTAGGAACTGAAATCCATGCTTAGCTGAATCAGGAACTTACAAATCTATAACAGAAGCACTACAGTTTCATTTCTCTTAGTACAAATACCTTGGGAGAATTAAGGTTGCTGACAGTTGGTGTCTAGGAGTTGATTAAAACATTTCTTCAAAAATACTATCTGAGGTCTTTTTTAATTGGACATCACAGAGACTGAATCAGAAGCAATCTAATGCCTAGGAATTTAATAATTATCCCGATCAAAGCACCCTCTGAAGTGAAAAAAATATCTCCCCTATCTGGAGTCTGAACTTCAACAGCAATTAAGTGTTTGGGGTTTGGAATAACATGCTAACACTGTTCCTCAAAACAAGATGAAGGAAGGGAAAGGAGCCATAACATTCTGCCATGAAATAGCCCATCTTACCGCCTCCGTGCTAACTGTTATTCTTAGTTCACCACTGGGGAGCAGGAGCTGGGTTACGAGGGTCAAGACCTCCTGGAAAGGCAGGATGCTATTGAATAACAAGAGCCATTCCCCCTAGAGAAAACAAAGAGCAGAGGCCCGGGTTTGTCCAACAGAATCCATTCCATTTGCTATTTCCATATTGCACCTAGCAGGTAGAAGCATCAATCCTGGCTTCATCGGGGTCATTAGTGAATAGGATGGAGAAGAGTGGAAACCATGATCCCCTTCCAAAATATTTGTTTTTCCCACTCCCATGCTATAAACAAAAGTACCGGATCAGCAATCTTTCCCTCGACACTCTATTTAAGCAAAAGAATGGGGTGGGGGAGAGTGGGGTGTCATGAGGTGGTACTGCATATATCAGGAATCGTCAAACTTTTTAAACTCGGGGCCAATTCACGATCCCTCAGACTGTTTGGGGGCTGGACCAGCTGGGTAGGCGTGGCTAGGTGGTCATGTGATTGGGTGGACGTGGCCAATTTAGCAGTCCATTAAAAAATGCACACAAGTTAAACTTTAATTTGTTATGCTCCTGAGGGTGGAAAGGAGGTTAGTGAAGGGATGTGGCTGCCTTGTGGTGTGTGTGAGGGACTTGTTTTTGTGAGTGTGTGTGTGTGTGTGTGTGTCTCTCTCCCTCCCTCCCCTTCTCTGGAGCCTGGGGAGGCCAAAAATGGGCCCGTTTTTGGCCTCCTCGGCCTCCAGAACTACTCTGCCACCCAAAAACAGGCCTGTTTTTGGCCTCCTCGGCTTCTAAAAGGTGGGTGGGTGCCGGCAGGTAGGTGAGACGATGTGGGCGGGGCAGCCTTGTAGTCCCGCGCAGGCTGGATTAATGGCTTTGGCGGGCCGTATCCGGCCTGTGGGCTGTAGTTTGAGGACCCCTGGCATATATGCTATAAGGAAGGAAGGAAGGAAGGAAGGAAGGAAGGAAGGAAGGAAGGAAGGAAGGAAGGAAGGAAGGAAGGAAGGAAGGAAGGAAGGAAGGAAGGAAGGAAGGAAAAACTAAATTATTGGGAGCAATCTTTTATTGGGGAATTAGGTAAAACAATCTTTTATCCAGAAAATGAAGTTTTCATTTCCGACGCATTGGACTATTCAATTGACTCTAGAGAGGTCTCCAAGCTTGGGTCTATGTAATTCTTTGCTCACCTCTTCCCTGAGAGAGGAGTAGTTCAGTTCAGAAGACTGGGGAAAGACTGGATACAGACCTGAATTGGATGGCAGATATTAGTTATCACAGTAAGCAAGAAATGTAAGAAGATTAGTCAGAGATGGAAACAAAATTAAGTTAATGCACTGTAGTGGCATGATGGAAGATTGGTGAGGACCAGTTATCGTGATCCACTATTTCCTTTTGTATCAATAAGATAATTACTCTAACAAGCCAATGCAAATTATATGCAACTTAATAAGCTTTCTATTATAAATTCCTTCACTTACACACTTAAAATTACTTAGCAGATTGCTTTACTGTATTGCAAACCACTCTATATTTATATTGCTGTATGTAAACAATTAAGATAAAGAGGAGATGAGTGGGCTCTTTCAAAATAATGCGAAGACTGCCAATTCAGCCAAGCAGAAACATGGATGAAGCCAGTATACAAGCCAAAAAGACTTTCACCTTGTTCTACTGATCTCTGGTATGTTTCAAAGAGCGTGGCAAGTCGAGCACAATTATACATCACAAAGGCTCCACCTTTGGTCCCCTTCATAGAGATATTGTTTTCTTCTACATCCAAGAAAACCTGAGGGAGCAAAAACAAATTCTCTTGGCAAGAAAGTAAGTAAAGCTCTAGTCCTATTGCCAATGAGTTCCTGAACTCTGCTCCCGTAATCTTGCCCGTAATTACCTAAATCAAGGTTCCGCTGTGAGAAATGAATTAAAAGAAAATACTATAGCCATGGTTCTCAGTTGATGAAGATTATTAAGTTTTCATCAGACTGAAGAAGCTACTTGGATAAGCAGCAAAAGGTTTTCAAACCAACAAGAAGTCCAATTGTCATGCCTTAGCTTTCAGACATGGTTCTCAGTATTTTCTATTTTAGGCCCAGATTGCCAGAGAATGTAGATCCCACCAAGGAAGACTTGGAAGTTTCAGTGTCTTAACCTCAATCCCACCTTACAGTATGCAAACTACTAGCTGGGCTCTGCTGCATTAAGGCACCAATCAGTCTATATAAAAAGCTGTTTTATTTAGCCTTTTCCCTTCTGGTGACCCCAACTATCTTGGGACTGAAACACCCAGAATGCCTAGTCAGGTTGGGGAAGGCCAATTGCAGTGGCTAACACATCCAGAAGCCTGAAGTAATTGCTAAAATTGCCCTTTGCCAAGAAGTGACATTACAATGATTCACTTGCTCTTCCCCCCCCCCCCAAATTCATCAACGTGATAGCAATCTCTGTTTGGTATCCCATATACCATTGCCTTCCCCCTTGTGGATGTTAAACTCACTGTGTCACATTGCTATCACGTGACATATCACGAAGTTTTTTCGCTTCATGGAGCTTGGGTGGGCATGGTCTGTGTGTGACGCATCCCGCCCACAGGCCGCCAGTTTGACACCCCTGCTCTAGATGTTAAGAATGTTATTTCCCATGATCCCATACATAGCACCAGAATAAAAACGTTTATATCAGGAAAATTTTAAGATAGGAAAAGCTACTAGAGTAGATATCATTCCTTTTCCTCATAATTCATGTTCAGCTTCATCTGGAATATAGGAGTATAAACAAGTCCACAAATCTTATAATTCATTCCCATGCCAACAAATTCTGCATTCAACAATCATGCAAATTTAGCTAAGTTTATGACCATATTATGTTTATAACACAGCATTCATTCTTTATGCTGGATTAGCATAAACTCTTTATTCTAGATATAAGCGTGTGTATTTTCAAAATTATTCCACATTTCAGTTGCACAGAAGGCAGTCTTACTATTTCTACTCAGAGGCTGAACCTCACTGCTTACCTGATTCTGATGAACTATACTCAGCATCTCAAATCGGATAGCAGCTGATGTCAGTATGCTGATTACTTTGGTCCACGAGGCATCTGCAAAAAGGACATCAGAGGAAAAAAGAACTATTCATCACAAATGGGAAAAAAAAACCTTCTATGAAACTCATCCCTCAATATTTTATTTTATTAATTAATCAAATTTATGTGCTATGCATCTCACCAAAGCCAATTGAGGATCTAGAAGGGGAAGCCTTTGATTTCCTTCTGAAGTTGAATGTAAAAACTAGAAAGGTTAACAAGACTCATAAGAAAATATTTCAAGCAGTTGGACAGACAATTAAACTGAAAGTGTGACTGGCAAGATCTAAATTCAAGGCAACGTACAGCCATGGAAGAGTTAACGGAACAAAAATATTGGATGGGGTAGACAGAACAGAACAATCAAAATTTAGAAAAAGAATGCATATGTGTAGAATCAAACAAGGTAAAAAGGCAGGGAAGTCAATCCTGAGACTAAAAGTTCACCACCATGTACCAACTGGCATTTGACCCAGCATCCTAATAGCAGGACAACAACATGATGGAATGTTAACAGAATGTCACTGTCAAAAGATAAAGAGGAAGGCTGTGTAGAGCAATGGGGATGGAATGTTATGGAATGCTCCCGTCTTCCCTGGTTCCTCCTCGCCAGGGTGCAACAAGGCAAAGGAGTATGAAAATTTGTGTGTGTGATGCTTAAGTGGTTAATGAAGAGGTTAACAGTCTCTCTATATAACTGAGTGTTCTTTTGAGCCTTTCATTGCTGCACAAAAGTCCAAAGTTCATATCAGGTACAGAAGCACACTGGATACCTCTAGGCCCAAAAAACATTCTCTTGGCACACAGCAATTCCTCACAGAATCTAACAAGTCAAATAGATAATATAATACATATTTCCCCTGGTTCTAACTAAAACAAGTTGCCATCCAGCAATAAAATACATCATCATTATTCTCGTATAGCCAGATCTGTAGGAGATGTTTCTCTCAGGCCGACTGAGTCTAAACTGAGCATGAAAGGGGCGGAGCAAGGGGAGTGGTCAAAAGTTATGACTCAGCCAGCATCAGATCCGACTGATATAACCCTCATCTGGACAATGTCACACCCTCATCAAGGAAATCATCTTAGTTTCCAAAAAGGAGCACAATAAAAAGAGAGGGAAACGATGATTATACATAGCAGGATAGACAATTACCTTTAGAGAGATCTCCATATTTCAGCACTGAAGCTTTATACATCTGGGAGTGTCGTAGTCTACAAGTTACAAACAGCAAGATCTCAGTTAAAATAACAATGTATGTCTGTGCATTTGGCTTACTGCCTACAGTATCACTGCTGCTATTTTCAAAACAGCAAATTTATCATGAGGTACCCTTCTCTTCATTGAAAGATGGAAAAGGTTAATTCTTCTTCTTCTTCTTCTACAATAGCTTAAAAAAGAGCTTAAGAATCTTTCCAAGAAGAATTCCCCTTCCTTCAAGTATTCATTTCATAATGGTCCAACTCTTCCTTTATTGTATATTCTACTGTAACAATCTATAGCTGCTAAGACACATGGAAATAGGTGGGGGGAAATACAGCCACAGTAATGTAATGCACCTCAGCCCTGGACCAGCATGGGTGGGACTGTTAGCTCATCTTCTGCTAACCATTAATCCCAACTACCTATCTGATAGTGTTTTCCAGACCAGTGTTCTACCGCTGGCTCTGTTACATGCAGGCTCAAAGCTCATGCTGCCATTCACTTTGTCCAAGTTTTTGATCCAACAGCTTTCCCAAGATGTCTCTTAAGGTATTTTCTCAGAACAGCCACATGCTTCTCTTTTACAAAAATACTGAAATTTATGTCAAGGGGAAAGAGTATTTTTCTTGTATTTATTCTCTCTTTGTATTATTGGCTGCCAAAGTTAATCTGATGGAAAACCCTTATTTTCTCAGGAAGAAGTCTTACAGGAAGAAGTCTGTCCTTTTTGTCAGCTCTGGCTCTAGTGTTGTAACTGAGTTTCAGTGTGAAATGAGAACACAGAATTCTACCCACCAACAGGACTGTCCTTCAGGCTCAAGACTACTAAACCTGCCTTTCCATTTCTTAGAGCCTTCTCAGGGACTCTACTATAGAAGAAGAATGTTACAGATTTTCACAAATCAGACAAGTTCAACTGGTAGTAAAACAGGGATTGATTTGCTTGGTGAGCTGCTGTGCCACAGCTTATTTTCTGGAGCATCAAGTAAGAATGTTATCAGCAGCTTGTTCAAGAAGGAAAAGAGGTCTGCTGACATAAGTGGAATTCAATGATACTGTGCCGAAATCATGAGAGAGATTGGGAACTTACTGGTAGTACTGAAAAGCATTCATGCAAGAATCAGTGCAGGTAATTTTCACAGGCCCACAAACAAGGTGTTTCTAAGAAATAAAAAAAAAATAAATACCAACCACTAATCACAAGCAATCTCCTGACATAATTTGCTTTCCATCATTAAGTTGCTTTTCACTTTTTATAAAAGGATGTTAGCATGTAACAGAGGAATAGGTGTTTTGGGGGTAGATAAGATACCCAGACTGTTTAGCAAAAGTCACAGAGCAGGGTTGCTGGAATGGGCTGAGCATGAGACATGGGACAGGCTAGCTTTAGTGATGACACAAAGAAGCATGTCATCTTTTCTTAAAGCAATCCAATTGAGTAGGAAACGTTTGATTGTATTGTATATAATATATCCTTCCCAGAAGCCAGTATGGGATAGTGGCTAAGGCAACAGGCCAGAAACAGGGAGACTTGAGAGTTCTAGTTCCACTTTAGCCACAATGCCAGTTGATGATTGGGCCAGTCACTCTCTATCAGCCATAGGAAGGAGAAGGCAAAGGCAAACCACTTATGAAAGTCTTGCCAACATAATCGCAGGAACTTGTACAGGAAGTCACCAGGAATCAATATTGATTTGAAAGCACCAAAAATAAACAATAGTAATAATAAAAAACCCTTCCCAGAAGACAGACCATTCCATACCTGGTGAGTTGTGAAAGATTCTGGCTGTGCTACTAATCTCCACAGTAGATCCACCTTCTGCTGCTGGAATGCCTCCTCATTGTTCACAATATGCACAATATTACAGTAAACTCCTGGCACAGCCTCCTGGAGAAGAACAGCAGTTCCCAGGAGAGTCATAGACAGGTAAGACTGCTATTTCCATCCACCTTGAGCCAAACCTTTGTCAATCTACTCACTGTGCATTGCTGGGCCACATGCTGGAGCTCAGCCACATGGTGCAACTTCTCTTCTGTTACTGAAACCGAAAAGGAGATTACCAAAAGGACACTCAGGCTGAAATCGCTATATGTATACTGTATATATCCTGGAGGGCCTACTTCATGGACTGTTTATTCCTAATTATATGGAATTGAAATGCTCTGTAGCTCTAACTATAAAACCCTTTCCTGTGTGTAACATCCATCTGACCAATGAACAGTAGAGCAGGACCCAGTTTAGCTCACAGTAAGAAAGTCAAAAATAGGGCTTTCTCAGCCACCATGTTCCAATTATGGAACTCAGACCCCAAAGAGAAATAACTTTACAATTTAAAATCTTCCCAATCATTCAGCATTTGAAAAATAGTAATTACTGCAGGACCAGACTGTCTTTCAGATTGCCAGTTCCCTCTTTTTTTTTTTTTAATAAACATTGTTTTTCTTGCTTTATTTATTGTTTTTTGTGGTAATTTAACACAATGTGTATTGTTGTTTTGTAAGCCTTCTGGAAGGAAGTACCGTATGCAACTAAAATCAAATTGAATCAGTAATAGGGGTCCAAATCCTGCAAGGCATCATCTCAGTCCATCCATAAAATTAAAATATTCACAGCAACCTATTTTACAGGATTATTGCATGAGGATGGATATAATAGTGCTATTTGTCCATATTCATCACGGAGAAAGTTTATCTGTATGGTTCCTAGAAGTCAAAAACGACTTGATGGCATATAATCAATCAATCCATATATTATCCAAAGGAATGTAAACCACTTACCAAGAAAGACATCCAAGTTGGGGTCATAGCCTTCCAGTCCCTCCTGCTTCTCCAGGAACTTTTTCAAGTGCAGTTTACATACAATTTCATCCTGGTCTGCTGGGATAAATGTAGTATATTGACATTGGCAAAGGGTTTCCTTCAAGGCCAGAATGTCCTTAGGAACTCGAGAAGCTTCTGACCCAGAAGGCCAATCAACTTGTATCTGCTGCAAGAACTGATGGATTTCCTCATCAACAAAAGCTGGAACCAGCTGCACGTTTATTCTGTTTGTGCAAAACAAACAAAGGAATTCTACAGCAAACAAGCTCACAATCATTGCATTCATGCCACTGCTAATACGGTATAATCTGCAGAAAATCCTCTGAAAAAACAGCATAATGGAATAATAGATTAAAGGGCCATGAGCCAATGGAAGTGCATCTAATTTGCATCTCATAAATACCTTGACAACCCAAAATGAAAGGACTTTAAGGAGTAGGAAAGTCATACATGTTTGTAGAACCTGAGCTGTAAAGTGATTTGACAATTAAGGCTCATTCCATGCACTAACCCTTGAGCTTGGAGCAGGCCCGCCAAGTGGTCAGTGATGAGGATGGCCCTCAGATGACCCAGACTGAGTGACTTCAGGTCTTTCCGCCCATGCAGGGGCACACAGTTGAGGATGATGCAGTGTCCCTGGGATGTCAAAGGAGGCTTTGTGTATACAGGAAGAGCTGTCAGAATCTGCTCAAAGACTGCTGGTCTATCCAATTGCACAATCAGTCCAGCGGGAACATTTTGACAGCTGTGAATGGGAGGCACTCCTGGGCACTTCAGTGAAAGTACACGCTCAATGATGTCTTTGGGAACCTAGCACAATATAAAACACAAAAGACAAGTAGATTTGACATCCTTCTGGTGCTAGTTGTTCAAGAACAGAAACAAACCATGCCACACATTAGAAAGATATTCTGATTTTAAAGCTCCAGAATAAACCACAACAATGGCATTGTAGATGATGGGGTACTAGTTTCTCCTATGAATACAAAAGAAAATAGATTAATTCTATATCTATTATATAAGCTATAACGTATGTTGTTAAGAAATACTTTTGAATTTTGGACTTCCAATGGATGGAAGAATTAAATGTCCAAAAAAGTGGGGAGGAGAGATTACCCACGTGTATTCCTGGTGGCTGCTCCTCATGAAGAAACCACAGGACAGCAGTCTCTGACTGATTTGAGTCCCAGGAGATAAAGGGATCAAGCCATCACAACTACAGCAGAGCTTTTAAAAAGGATATCTGGTTAGCTAATCTCAATTTCTAATCACTTTGGGAAATTGCCTATTTAATTATCTTAAAGCTATCAGAGACTTTCAGAATGACAAGTTTGAAAAGCTACCTGATGAAATTATCTTCTTTCTTGAACCAAAATAAATTAACCACAAGTTTAAGACTATAAAGAATTGGAAATAAACAGCAAGCTAAACAAGATTTTGATCCAAGAAAATGAATTAAAAGTACAGTCAAATCTGGAATATTGATAATTTTACCAGTTTGGAGATTTTAGAAATAAATAAATAGCTTTTCATAGGAACTAAATTGATCTATCTATATTAAGTCATAACAGAGATTTGAGATTTTATGATTTCAGAAATTGGACACTAGAGGGGACTAAAAACTCCAGGCAGAAAAGGAAAAGGGGAAAAAAGTTGTTTTTGGATTTTGGTCACAGGGATTTTCAAACTCAAACAAATATTCCAGGAGATTTTTAAAGAATGGGACCAGAAATTGTAGCTATGTCAGAAACATCAGCAATGTTGTCTACTTCTACGGATAGACTATGCCCAAAAGATGTTAATGAAGGAGTGATAAATATAAAACAAACTTTGCCTGATACAGAAATATTAGAACATTGGGTAATAAAAAAATTGTGAATTATGAGACATAGAAGAAAGCTAAAGTGGAAACACAAATGACAAGAGAATGATCTGGATAAGGACTTTCTATTTAATATACAAAAGGCAGTGGTTAAAGCTTTGAAAACATTCTTTACATTTTTATTCTATCTTTCTATTCTCTCTCTGAGTTTAATTTGTATTTGTTTTTATTATTGTATTAAATTGTGTGTGTGTGTGTGTGTGTGTGAATGTGTGTGTGTCACTGGATTTCTGTTTTCATTATGTGACTCCATTCCTTCCATATTCTCAAAGCTTCTGTTCTGTAAACTTTTGAGATTCTTGTAGAATGGGCTATGTTCACACAATGCCGTATATTCCATCTGATCACTGAATTAACCCACTGCCTGGATTCACATATTACATTGAACCATAATCTAACAAGACTGTATTTGCTAAACCATAAAAGCAGAATCAAGGTTAACACTAAGCTTATTATGTCATGGAAATGCAGTCCATTTGGATAGGATATGATTCAGTGTACTGTATGAGCCAAGAAAATGGTTAATAATTAAACACGTGAAGATTAGTATATATATAACCAACTTGGTTAAGAGTTTTAGGTTTCATTAATGGCATTTTAAAAGTTGATATTAGTATTTTTAACATGGAAATCTAGGCCTCTTTTCTAACTTCAGGAAAATATTTTTTCTTCTTAGCCAAAGCTATTTCTTTTGGTATTATGAGAACTTCTCAACACTAAATGATAGAATATATTCTGAAAATCCTTGAATATATTCATAAGTTTTAGGAAAGACACAAACCCATACATTTGGCATCTGTGGAATGTCATCTAGAATAATTATTTTTCTATTGTTCAAGACTCACAATGCATTTCATTATTTGACCCCTTGCTTTCTGATGTACCGATATCACTTATACCAAATATCATTTGTATCATTTGTTTCTGTATCTTATAAAAAGACTTCATCCTCCCCTTAATATATACTGGTATTTTTTTTGGCTGTGCCTGAATTACTTGGCAATTCGTATTTTCAGGTGGGCAAAGGAGCTCCTTTGCAAAGGTCTCTCAAACTGAGGGATCTGTTTCTCATCAGTTCCATGTCAAACTCAGAGTGCCTCAGTTTTGAAGCAATATACTTTACAATATTACAATATATGTTACAATATTGAAGCAATATTACTTTACAATAATACAGAACTAACTTATTTCTATGTTCCTCAGGGATGATTTTTTTCAACTCCCAATCTAGCCTACAGCCCTAAGGTTTCCCAATGCCCCATGCATTAGGTCGCATTTATTTAACCTTTGGAGAGACGCAGCAAGGTTGGCAGGTGCAACTATGTAACTCATTCGCACATTAACTAATAACCCAAAGATGCTTTTTTCAAGAGGTAACTGGATTTTCTTGTTTTTTCTTTGAAGACCTTTCGCTTCTCATCCAAGAAGCTTCTTCAGCTCTGATTGGGTGGTGAGGAATGGAAGGATTTGTACTCCTTGCAGAGAGCTGGTCATTTGCATCCTTTCAGAGGGTCCTTGAAGCACTTGGAGGTTTATCTGTGTCCTCAGGGTCACCTGAGAAGTGCTAATGGTTCCTGTAGTCTGCAGTTTTTTTGGAAATCCATTCATACTCCCACACCATCTGAAGGGTGTTCATTCCAAATTGCATAGCTAAAAGTCTATGGCGGGGTGGGCTCTACTTATCTTTACTACTGGTTCGCAACAGGAGCATGTGCACGCTTGCTTCGCTCGCGCTTCTGCGCATGCACAGAAGCTTCTGCACATGCGCAGATCGTCAATGATGACATCCGGGAAGGTGGGCAGAGCCTCCCGCCACTTTTACTACCAGTTCTAAAGAACCGAACAGAACTGGGAGCAACCCACCACTGGTCTATGGAGATTCTCAGTCATCCAAGTCATGGTTATCCCAAAGGTGCTTTTTCAGGAGACCACTGGATTTTTTTCTTTGAAGACTTCTCATCCAAGAAGCTTCTTCAGCTCTGGCTGGCTGATGGGAATGGAAGGATTTGATAACCATGGGATAACCACGACCTGGATGATTTGAGAATCTCTTATAGACTTTTAGTTATGCAATTTGGGATGAACATCCTTTGAATGGTGTGGGAGCATGAAGAAAAACTGCAGACTACAGGAACCATTAGCCCTACTCAGGTGACCCTGAGGACACAGATAAACCTCCAAGTGCTTCAAGGACCCTCTAAAACAGTGTTTCTCAACCTTGGTAGCTTGAAGATGGGTGGACTTCAACTCCCAGAATCCACCAGCCAGCACTGCTGGCTGGGGGATTCTGGGAGTTGAAGTCCACCCATCTTCAAGCTACCAAGGTTGAGAAACACTGCTCTAAAAGGATGCAAATGTCCAGCTGTCTTGCAAGGAATATAAATCCTTCCATTCCCCACCATCCTGTCAGAGCTGAAGAAGCTTCTTGGATGAGAAGCGAAACGTCTTCAAAAGGAAAAAACAAGAAAGTCCAGTTCCCTCCTGGGAACAACCATAACCTGGATGACTGAGAATCTCCACAGATTTGTTAACGGTCAGCCCTCCCGCCCTTTTCGTCTCCATGCCCCGCCCCCTATTTTAGCCCCGCCCCCACCTGTCCATTCGCGAAGATGGCCCTCAGAGCGGCCCTGGGGGCCAGGAAGTCCCGGCTCCGTAAATTTCGGGCGCTGCTCTCTTTGAACCAAACGGAGGCACGAGCTCCATCTCCGGCCTTTCCACTCAGAAAGGCGTTGAACGCCGCCAGGGTCTCTGACACGCGCAGCTGGCTGTCGGCCGTCTCCATAGCGACAGAGGGGGGGGGAAAGGGGAAACACTCTACAACGCTCTTCGCGAGGGCAGGAACCGAGGGGGGGTTTCCTTGCACGAGCTTGACGGAAGTGACGTTGGGAAAGAAAAGTCCCAAGGAAGAGGGGAAATCTGTATAGAACGGCGTGTTTTGCTACTTCTCACTGGTCTGCTTCCAAAGTGGATTCGAAGTTACTTCCCTTACTTATTGCGTATGGTTTTTAAATAGACTAACAAGGCGCGCTTTTGTGCTGTTTTTCTTTCTCCTTGGAAGATTTTAGACTAATGCAATTTTTTTTTCCAATTTTGGAGGCTTTCAGGTGTGTGGCTAGGGAATTCTGGGAATTGAAGTCCAAACTTCTGAGAGCAACCAAGAAATTGAGAAACACGGGACTAACCGATATCTGAAACCAGTATACCTTACGAGATTTGAAAACACAGATATGCACACGTGTATGTGTGTGTTTGTGTTATATCCATCTAGCAAACTCAAGCTTTTATGGCCTCTGCTGCATTATTAACTTTACTCTTGAAAACTTTATGCCACAGTAAAAGTGCTGTCTTGAGATATCCCATTGCATTGTAATTTGCAGGGACTAGTACTCTGATCTGTATATAATCACGTTTCAGTTAAGAAAAGCTGTTTCATTTCTAGTTAGATCCACATGCTAACAAGTCATATACAGATAGTCCTTGACTTACGACCACAACTGAGCCGAAAATTTGTTGCTAAGTGAGACATTTGTAAAGTGAATTTTGTGTCATTTTACGACCTTTCTTGCCACAGTTGTTAAGTGAATCACTGCAGTAAAGTTAGTAACATGGTGGTTAAGTGGTTAAGGGGCGTGCATAAGAGCACTAGCGTGCCTACCATCCCTGTCCTAATGTTTCCTCTACTTGTATCTATTTTATGTATTCAATTCATGCTTATAATTATATAAATTACCTAATACGTTCTTGACAAATAATGTGAAGCGAAGCGTCAGGTCGCAAAAGGTGATCACATGAGCCAGACCCACTGCAATCATCATGAGTCACTTGCCAAGTCTGAATTTTGATCACATGACCATGGGGGTGCTGCAATGGTCATGTGAAAATGATCATTTAGTCACTTTTTTCAGTGCTGTTGTATCTTCAAACGATCACTAAATGAACTGTTGTAAGTTGAGGACTACCTGTATTGTTTTCAAATTGGCCCTCAAGTCTTTCTAAGAGGTGGAAATGTGTCTTTTTATATGGATTTGTGTAAATAGCTTTGATCATGTAACCATTAGGTAGCTGCAGTATCTCTCAGTATTAGAGAGGTTTCTTGTTTCCAATTCATGATTTTTAGTATGAAAAGTGTTTTTGTTTTTTCATTCAAAAGCTCAAGAGCTACCTTTTGTTAGGTAAATTCATTCATAACACCATGAGGAAACTTGAAAGCGAACAAAACAAGCAGTAAAATGTTATTGTCAGACAAAAAGAAATGCAAACAGAATGTGGATAATGAATGTTTTGTTTGCATATTTCATATTTTTATTTAAAAAAAAGATGCATATTGCTTTTAATTTTTTTCTTAGTTACAGCTTATCGACCACAGAGGGAAGATAGATTGTACTTGCTGAGCTTCCTTGGTCTCAACAGCAATCTTATTTTGTTTTGCCCCTTGCATGGCCTTGGCCGCTTCCTTTTTAAAACCGTACGTGCAAAATAAATTTATATATATATAGTTGGCACTTTATGCTGTTTTTTTAGGATTTCTTTTTGATTAAAATAATCCTCTAAAAACACTCTTCAACTATTGAGGCCAAACTAAAAATTTCTGGATCTAAGGGATCTAACCCTCTTCTCTCATTTTCTACTTTTCTCCAGTGGCCTCAATTCAGAGGTGGGCTCTTGCCGGTTCAGACCGGTTTGCCCGTACCAGTAGTTCCGACCACGAGCTGGGCCCACCCACCCGCCATGGTACTATCCCGTCCTATATATCTCTCTCTGGCTCGCTCGCCTCGTCCACGCAACCCAACTGATTTCCGTGCCTCGCCCACTCTACTCACCGCGGCTGCCCCAGGTGTGCTGGAAGCCACGCACATGAAATCGCTGTGTTTGAAGCTGCGCACAATTGTGGAAGGTGCACGCTCTCTCACACATTTTCAATTCTACACTAGGTAAACCAGTTGTTAAATTATGTGAAGCCAACCTCTGCCTCAATTCCAAAAGCATAGTTTCAAATCCAGATATCAAATAAAACCTTAAATTATCCTTTCTTGCACACCTTTCAAAATTCACCAAGTGAATTATTGCTTTAGTAGGTGGTTCCTGAAAGCCAGAATTCCTTCTTTCTTTGACACAAGGTTGAGAGAATAGGGTGCTCATCTTATTTTCTCCATGTGATTAGCTCTTCCTTGTCAATTGAAAGGATGTTCTGTATATATTGCTAAATATTTCAAACACCAAATTCACTGAATGTGTGAAGGGTTTTTCCCACCATATTTGAGTCTTGCTTGGCATTCAGCTCTTCAGAACTGGCAGAATTAGAATGATTAAGTGAAAGCAATGGTGGATGAATGCATTTGGTCATTGAATAATATCCCAGGAATGCACACCTAAAAGTAGGTAGGCCTAAAACAGAACCAACATTTGATTAAATAGGATTGCTTCTTACGTATTTAATAATTTTTCTTTCTCTTTTTGGTTCCTTTGAGTCAGTGTTGACTTCTGGCAATTGTCTGAACAAGTCCCCGCAGTAGCAAGATTTTAGAAATGACTTGCCAGTGCTTTCTTACTGGGACTATGAGAGATTAAAAATTAGCAGCAACATTTGGAAAGAATATGAGAGTCATCCCCAAAGTTTTTGGCCCGATTTGCACTTTCTGTAAGTTCAGCATTAGAAGTTCTTCCTTTTTGTATTTTTAACCTCTAGGAATGCAAATAAATTTAAAGTTTACAAGTTAACACCAGAAGGGAGTATATGTGTATTTCTGTGCGTACACATGCACATATGTGTGCAGTGCTGGGAAATACAAGTCAATGAGGAGGATTTTCCACTGTGGAAAATTCTGTGTGCTACTTTCCCTCCATAAATAGCAGAAGCAAAAAAAAATTATTACAAATCAGGAAGCAGAGTTCTGATTCATTTGAAAAGAGAGAGATCACAAATTTCAGGGGTTTATTTTGAGCAGCAATACAGATTTTATTATTTTTTTTAGCAGCAAGTTCACAGATAACTTCATTCTAGTTTTCCATTTCTCATTTCACTATTTTTCTCTCGGTTGTCAGAAAAGGGGAAGAAATTCCCCTACACCATCCACAGTCAAGAGATGATCTGAGATTTCCTGCTTACCCCAGACCAACTACTGACTGTCAGCAGTGGTGGAAGATGTTGGGTGTTCAGTCCTTCTCTGCATGCTCATAATTTGCATCCTTTTGGAGGGGGAGGCATGAGGACAGTTGCAGTAATGAAAGCTATCCCGTCTCTAGTAGAACCGTTAGTCTACTGACATAATGCTGCCATCTGAGGCCTAGTACAGATAACTGGATTTTTCTCACCTTTTAAAAATGCCAAGTTTTGTCTTACATTTTTAAAATGGATAATTGTGCATCTAAGATGCAATTAACAAAAAAACGTTATTGTATTAACAATATTGCACTATTCTATTATTGATGGTTGCTGTTGAAATCCCATTGCTGCTACAATCTTATGCGTGATTTGTAAACTTAGTGGGACATGTCTGTTGCTGAATATAAATGCACAAAGGAAGTTGGCTCGTCTTCAATCCAGAAACAGTAAAAATTAGTGCCATCTTGAGTTCCTTTTGCTTCAACTGGAGAGGTAACATAAGGTACAGAATGGCCTTTTCCCATGTATTTCATTAACTCATACAATCTGAACCATTGGATAGATAAAAACAACCACTAATGGAAGATGGCAGCAGACTGACAGTCAAGACTCTTTCAATGTGATGTTGCTTCTTTCATTTGCCCAATCACTACCATTCTTTATTCCATCTTCAGCATCTGCCTCCTTAGCTACTGTTACCATTTACACAATGGAAGGGCTGATTCACCAGGACTATGACACCCTGGGCAAAAATGCAATTGGTTCATAGCCAAATCTGGTCCCATAAAAATGGGTTCTAAGTCAGAGTTTAAGATTGGAGGTACTGATATAAATAGCTGTTATGGGAATGTGGCAGCCAATAATAAGCGTGCATATTATTTTATCCACAAAACTCACTCTGCCAATTTTTCCAGTTAAAAGACAAGGCAGGATAATGGCCTCAAACTGGAATCCTGTCTGGGAAACCATTAAAGCAAATAATTTTGGGGTAATTTTACCAATACTCTTAATTGAGTAAAAGACAGCATTGCATGGTTACTTACCATTTGTCCGGCATGGTCAAAATATGAACCTGATGGATGTTGACATTCAATGCATCTTGAAGATAGCAGAACATAAATTTCTGTTTATAATTTTTCTTTGTGATTTCAGAAACATGGAGGATCTGGACCATTTTATTTATTTACAGGTGTCCATCACCTGCCATTTAGAAAAATGTTTTGATTTCCCACTCCCATATGTAAACCTAAAAAATCAATGCTTACCCTTTAAGACAAATGTTTTATTAGCAAACATATATGTTACAAGATAATTCCCATTTTGGCCTGTATATAAGCCAGTCAGGATAAATTGGAAAACTTGGATATATTTGATCAAATATTTAACCACTTTATTCCCCCACCCACTTAATTGTTTATAATATTTTTGTTTTTAAATCAATGAAATATTGGGTAGACTGCAATTATATTTTCTGATGAAAGGAACTAGAAATTTGCCTTGGGCATGATATCCAAAGTGGTAAAACTCTTAAAAGGTTTTTGCTTCTCTTTTCCTTGTGTAACATTATGCAATTTGAAGCTCTTCCAAAATAGTGATTTATGCCACTTTATAGCATTGTTTAGTGCTATTGTGACGTATCAATTATAAAAATACAAGCATTATAGTATTATCATCAATTGCTAAGCAAGTCGTATTACCAGACCTGATTTTACGACCATGTTTTATGGCAGTCATTAAGCAAACCATGTGATTGTTAAGTAACTCATGTGGTCATTAAGCAAATCCAGCTTCCCCCATTGATCTTGCTTATTGGAAGTTGGTTGGGAAGGTCACCAATCATAACATGACCACTGGATGCTGCATCTATCATAAAAGCACAGTGGTTGCCAAACATCCAAATTGCAATTGTGACCACAGGGGTGAAGCGATGGTTGTAACTTTGAGAATGGGTTCTAAGTTTCTTTTTTCAACACCATTTTAATTTCAAATGATTTTTCAATGAACATAAGTCAAGGACTACCTGTAACACTGCAAGATGCTAAAAATCACCAATATGAAAACGACTGTAGGGAAAATTGTATCTAGATGGTTATGACGACTCTGTTCACACATTAGGCTAAAATGCAATTTATTGGTGTATGGTTCAGGGTAGTATACAAACAAGCAACTGGATTAACTAACCGAGTGTCGTCTGAACACAACCTCTTTCCTCCCAGTTATTCTACTGTAAACAAGAGACCAGACACAAATAGCATCACACAACTGCAGATGCTTCCAGCCCCTTTCGTGGGATCATCTGGGATATTGGAAAAAGCTCAGGACAGACACGACAGCCCCGTGGCTATGTGTCCACTCGCTCAGCGGGAGTGATCGTGTCATTCCTTGGCAATTTCTCCTCCCGAAATCTTCCTCCAGACCTGAGCATCTAGGTATCTGATCCACGATGGAGGTGTTCCCACATGCAAGCATCCCTCTTCCTGCTTTTTACCTTATCTACCTATTCCTAAGAAGAGAAGCAACACTAGTGAAATATGTCAAATGAAGAGGCAGACACTGAAAAACCATTCTGGATCTGTTGCAATGATGTCTCGTGTAAATTGACTCAACAAGCCCAACAAAACATCCGTTCAAAAAAAAAAAAAAGTGGGCTTTGAGGCTACTTACCCCAACTTAATGTCCTCCAGAGGTATCAGACCTCATTTTACAGGCGGGAAGATAGCGTTCAATCCATTTGGAGAACACCAAACTCAACAAGGCTAATCTGAAGCACATATCTTGTCATTAATCAGTCAAAGTTTGAATTAAAAAAACAACAACCCTCCTCCCAGTTCCCATTGGGCTAGAGTTTGCCCAAGGGGCCTTTTAATCTATACCAAGGGTGTCAAAACTCAATTTCATTTGAGGGCCGCATCAGGGTTGTGTTTGACCTTGGGGGGTCTGGGTGTGTGTGGCCAGCTTGACATTACTCGTGTTGGGGGTGCCTGTGGGGGCCCGAACACTCTGCCAACAAAAATGGGCTCCCAAGCTCCATTTTCGGAAACCTCTGCCAGCAAAAATGGAAATTTTCACCACAGGCTGTTTCACCTTTGCTGTTTCCAGGGCAGCCCCATGGGCCAGATCCGGCCCCCGGGCCTTGAGTTTAACCAGGGGGGTCTATACCTTCTGATCCCCCACCCCACATGGACAGAAATGCCTTCCATTTTGGGGAGTTACAATTTTATCTCACGTCATCTCAATTTGTCTATGGAGATTCTCAGTCATCCAGGTCATGGTTGTCCCAAAGGTGCTTTTTCAAGAGGCAACTGGACTTAACTTTCTTTTTCTTTAGGATCATCTCAATTTGTTTGGGGAAGAAAAAAAAAGAAAATCCATGAAAAAGAAATAAATCATGGTGTGCAACCCTGAAGTAATTTCTACGCTCGGGATTCCTTCTTGTCACAAAATGTTAGGAACAAGCACTGGGTTTTCCCCATTTTGGTAAGAAGTTTCAGCCATTCTCCTCCTGACTCTGTAAAAGGAGTAGAAAGATGTCAGTTCTCACAACAGCCTTAGCCTTCCCTATCAACCTCATGGAGAATTGTTGTTCAGCAAAATCTAGAGGCATCACCATCTCTTTTATTCCAGAACAAGCATCGGTAACTATTTATGATGCAAGCTAGAGAGAGGAAATACAGGTAGGTAGAGATACAGGTAGCCCTGGACTTATGATCGTAATTGAACCCAGAATTACGATCATAACTCATGCTGGTAGTTGTGTCACCACGTGACTACGCCTGATTTTACAACCTCTTTCGTGACAGCTGTTAAGCGAACCTGGGACCCATTAAGCAAACTCTTTGCACCCAATGGACTTTTTTTTTTTTTTTTTGCTGGAAAGCAGAAATAAACACCAGTTCTTACAAAACATTGTAAATCATCACGACAGGGCCCTGCAAACAGCTCTAAATTTTGCCCAGTTACCAAGCAACCCAAAATATGATCACATGACTGGGAGTCAGAATTTTGAAACTGGGCTGTAAAGAGCCCTGCGGAGAGCCATTATAACTTTGAATGATCACTAAGTGACCAGTTGCAAGTGGAGGACTACCTTGTTACAGAACTCTCTTCAAGTTTCTGTTAACATGGGGCTATTGGATGCAAGAGCTTTTCTTCCTTTATAAGGATGCAGGAAACGGTAGCACTTTTAAGGATATAACCCCCTTTGTTGAAAAATTAAATGTATCCCTGCAGGGCTCAGATTTGGACATGTGGCTCAGGATGGTGGAAGAAGTGGTGGTTAGTCTTCTTTTGGCAGAGTAGAGGCATCTGGCTGCATTTCTGATCATGAAGGAAAATAAATGTATCCCTACACAATTTTTATTTTTGTAAAGACAGAGGTGGGATTCACTTCCCTTCCCTACCGGTTTGCAAATGTGAGCGCGCGCATGTGCTCTGGGCGTGCGCACAGCCTTCTGTGCATGCGCAGTACTCCAATGGTGAAATGTAAAATTTGTTACTACTGGTTCTGTGGGCGTGGCTTAGTGGGGGGGGGGAATGTGACTGGGTGGGCGTGGCCAACTTTTTTTTTCTTTTAAAAGCATTTCTTTTACAACCTCTTCAGCTGAAGAGGCTGTAGGAAAAAATGCTTTTAAAAGCCTCTGACAATCCCAGCTGAGTTGCCTGATCATCAGAGGTTTTTTGTTTTTTTTACTTTTAAAAGCATTTTTTCAGCCGAAGAGGTTGTAGAAAAAAATGCTTTTAAGAGTAAAAAAAAGCCTCTGATGATTGCATGGCTCAGCTGGGCATTGGGGGGCGCACAGGGATTTTTGCTACCAGTTCTCCGAACCTCCCGCCGTCATCGCTACTGGATCGGGTGATCTGGTCCGATCACCAGAGCATTTCAAGAGCATTTCACCCCTGCAGTACTCGTGCATTATGTCAGAGTGGGTGGGCGGAGCCTCCCATAGTTTGCCCGAACCGGACAAAATCGGTTGAATCCCACCTCTGAGTAAAACACACTTTGATGAGGACACTTTTGTACAACAAATTGGCACGATCAAAAGCACCTTCCCATCTCCTAGTTTTGCGCCTCTCTTCCTCCAAGGGTAGTGTGTTATATTTTGTTAGTGAGAATAGAGCCTTATGTTCTCTTTTTGTAGGTTTTTTTTATGGATTTAATGTGCTGTTAATAATGGTAATGGTTTTAGGTATTTATTGACTGATTAGCTTTGTTGTCACTTATTTGGTGTGAAGGGAGGCTATAGAAATTGGACAAATAAATAAAACAAAGACATGTTGAAGAAACTCCTTTCACCTCCCCATAAGCATAGGGCCTCTTCTGAGGTATCCAAATCCAGATTGGCCTCTCCTGATGCAGCAAAAACCACCTTTCAGATTATTCTTGAGATTACCTAGAAATAATTAATCAATAACCCCCAATCCCTTGATTATGCGATCACATTCAAATTGTTTTCCTGGCAGCAATGTGGAAGTGGTTTACCACTACCTTCTTTGGAGAATTTTTTCCCCCCGCTTCAGAGTCTAGCCTTGTCCAGCTATTCTTTAGAGTAACCAGATCTGATCTGGCTCAGTTTCTAAGGCCAAGAAAAGACAAATAAAATAAATACTATCCTCCCAGTCACTCGGCTAGGCCATTTCCAAACTCATTATTCTGCTTTGTCTGAACTTGGGAAAATTCATGCCTGCTTCAGTACATCCTGCTCATTTTGCCTTACCATTCTGTAAAGGGAAACTCATCTGCAGGCCCAGCTCTACCGACTTCTGTCCAGGAAGTAGCTTTTTATCACCACTGCACAGAAAAGTATGAGGAAACCCGAAGGAGTTCCTCCTCCACAAACACGCACAATGCTATAACTTAAAAAGTTATCAACAGTACCATATTCAGCCTGCTCCCTTTCACCTCCTATCAAAGCTCCCACCTTCAACAGAAAGGACATTCTTTCACTAATACTCCACTGGAAGTACAGGTAGTCCTCATTTAATGACCCTAACTGGGACCGGGATTGTTGTTGCTAAACAAAGCAGTCTTTAGACTAAATGTCATGTGTCCACAACAACATACTGTGGTGTCCTATCTGGAAGTCCACAAGGCCCTGTGCAACAGGATAGCCATCCCCAATCAAGCGAGGCTTTGGCTTTTAAATAAGTTCTCCATCCTGGGGAATTGCCACTGAGAGGCTAATTGTCCACTATTTGGTTATATGGCAAAGATTATCTTCTCTCCAAATAGCTAAGAATTGCAGTCCTAACACATGTAGGGAAGGCCACCCTCAACAGCAGCAGCTTTGAGATTAATTCCTTAAATTGACTGCACATCTCATGAAGGAACAGCTGCAAAATTCACCTTTCAGATTATTCCCAAGATTGAATCAACCAGGAGGAAAACATATTTTATTACTACTACTACTACCATTGTTGTTGTTGTTTCATGCTTGTACCCAACATTTACTTCTTCCTGGATTAAGAACTATCACTCTCTTTAAATCAAGGTCTAATTTGTTACCACTGAACAAATAATCCTATGGCATCCGTTATTCTTGGTGGGTAGCCAGCTCAAACTTTTTTGGTGTATGTTGAATTTATTGCCTTTCATTTTAAAAAATAACAAGTTTTTAGTTCTCATTATTGAACATAATTACTATTTTTTAAGTTCTTGTGTCTTCCAGTGGTTCCCAAACAGTTTGCTACACCATAAGAGAATGAATGAAATCCTGGAGAAGTGGGCAAAAGAGCAAGGAACGGAATCCAAGTGCAGCTGGAAAACAGAGCAAAACAGCTGCTTTTGGGATTCCGTTGCCCATTCTTAAACCTTCGCAGAAGCTGGTAACTCACCGAAAGCAAAATAGGTGGTGGTAAATTCTGTGGCTGGAGAGACACGGCCGCACAGAGGACAGCACCCCACAGAGGACAGCAATGCGCATGACACAGCAAAGGTGGGAAGATCATTTCAGTGACAGTAACGCTGCACACTTAAATTCTGCAAGTAGATAAACCCCAATGAAGGACAATAAACCCATCTCAAAGTCTCAGCAGCTGGATTCGCGTCCCTCTGAAGACTCTTATTTTGCTTTTCAAGGTTCAGACCTTTATCTTCACACAGTGCGTCATGGATTCATTACCACAAGATGTGATGATGACCGGCAACATGGATGGCCACATTAAGAAGTAGGACAAATTCATGACAGACACATTTCATAAGGTCTGTTAATCTTGAGGACTCAGTGTTACTTTCCGGTTGGGGGCAGCTTGCCTCTAAGTTCCAGTTGCCAAGAGCCATATCAGGAGAGGTCTATGCCTTCACCTCCTGGATGGGAGCCCGAGGCAGGTCGTTGGCCTCTGTAGGAAACAAAATGCTGGATTAAGATCTTGGCTGAATTGAAAAAGCTAATAAGGGAGCCACAACTACACAACTGAAGCTTTGTCCCCTTTTCACATCGGCCATCCATCTCATCATCGTCAAAACAAGATGGCTGGGATCATTTCCACTGTCACTGCTAGTTGATTTGGATTAAGTAAATTAGGAATGGTAGGTATGCTCTGGTACCATCGAAAAGTGTTATCGCTGGAAATCCAGGAACCAGAAAATGGGTTGGGAAAGCCATAGACTTCTGCTGCTATTTCAAAATTGGTTATCTCTGAGCCGCAATGACGCAGTGGTTAGAATGCAGTACTGCAGGCTACTTCTGCTGACTGCCAGCTGGCTGCAATTTGGCAGTTCAAATCCCACCGGGCTCAAGGTTGACTCAGCCTTCCATCCTTCCGAGGTCGGTAAAATGAGAACCCAGATTGTTGGGAGCAATAGGCTGACTCTGTAAACCACTTAGAGAGGGTTGTAAAGCACTGTGAAGCAGTATATAAGTGCTATTGCTATCTCTGATCAAGAAAGTTATTAGGACAATGGCAAACAGGCTCTGGTAGATCTGAGCCATACATTGGTCAAATCTTCCAAAGCTATCCGAGCCAACTGACTATAACTGCATCCTGTTGCAATGATTTTCACCAGCTAATTAAACAGCAGGGTGTAACATATTCCCTTTCAGGTGTTGTTATAAGATGCTCAAGCCACCTGTAGATTGAAAGCACCAGGTGTGCAGAAGGGTTTCTGCCTGAAAGCGTACCAAGAACACCTTTCAGCCCACAAGACTTGTTTGGAAATGTTGCTAATATTTAATGGCGGGAGAGAAATGTTTGCAAATCAGAGATCTATTTCAACATCATTCGCACAAGCAACTTGATAACTGCTCTGCAAGCAGAACAGGCCTTTTCCATGGCCATAATCCATTCCTGCTGCAAAACCTTTTTTGGGCCGATTATTCCCCGCCCCCCAATCTCTTTTTTACATTGATGTTAGAATGTAGAACATTGTATGATTCAGTGGGCAAGGAATTTTGGATATAATGTGATGCTTGAAAATATGTGGACGAAGGGTTTAAAATTTAATGTAAATTATAAATTCTAAAAGAAAATTTCTATAAGATGATCTATCATTTGTATTTAACACAAGATAAATTATCTAAGATGTATAAAGGTACGTCAAATGAATGTTGGAAGTGTAAAAGTAAAGAAAGGACTATTTAACATCTCACATAGTGGACATGTGATAAAGGGAAAAAAATTGGAGTATGATTCATACTTTAATACAGAAAATTTTGAAAACGGAGATAAAGATGAAACCAAAACTTTTCTTTTTGAGTCTAATGGAAAAAGACCAGGAGAAATTTTTTTTTTGAACTTTGTTACTATATATGTTGACAACAGCACAACTATGTATTCTATGCAAGGACACTTCGATTTGAATGGTTGCAGAAGTTGATAGAATTGGTACAAATGGCAAAATTGAGTATTTTGAATTTTTGACCAAAGGAAAGAATAGAAGTACTTTTGTTTCCACATGGAGACCACTTCTCAACTTTGTGCTTGAAGTGGAGAAGAATGAAACTTTGATTTTGGGTTTTACCGATTAGATTGATAGATTTTTATGGAAATGGCTTGTTCATACAATTATGAAAAAACAAAAAGCTGTGATTTGATGTTAACGCCTTATTTTACTGCAACAGAGAGAGTCGGAGGTCAATGTTTCTTTCTTTTTTTCTTATCCTTCCTCACTTCTCTTCCCTCTCTTCCTCCCCATTGTTTTCCTATTTACTTTTGTATTTTGTATCTTATTTTATTTTATAACCCAATAAAAATGTTAAACAAAAAGAAAAGAAAAAAGATCGAACTTGGAAGTGGGAGGGGGAATCTTCCCTTGTATCCATGATCTTCCTCCTGCCTGTTGCCACCAAGTTCCCCAGAGCTATTATATTCTCTGGGGTGCAGCCAAGTGGATTTACCTGGGTCATATTTCAAATCTTTTATTGCTATTCAACTTCCTTGTAACCCTTTCTCTTGCAGAGCAGATGTACCCATTGTATTATTAGTAGTCAGGAAATAAGAAACGAAGAGAACCTACAGGGGAAGAGGCTCCCATGGGAACAATGAGAAGGGTTGACATGGAGGACCAGGGAGAAGGACTTCAATGAAGGAAAAAATATTGGCTTTGGGGGAATGGACCACTAACAGCAGCCAAATCCTTGGCTCCAATAAATACACGTATTACACAAATTCCTGAAGCTCCAGTAACAAAAAGAGTCAAAGCTGATGCCACCTTTCTGAGTAACTTAAAGGCACAACACCCTTGAAAGGATCTAAGTACCACCAGGATTAGGGAAACTGTATATATTGCTGAATTACCAACCACACAAGCCAGCATGGGCCCAGTATTTCATTAATTTCTGGATGGTCATAGTTTTCCACCTCTGCCTGGTTATTTCCACCCATCCCTCCAACCTGTAGACTCAATCCAGTTTTGGTCGCCACAATGTAAAAAAGATGTGGAGACTCTAGAAAGAGTGCAGAGAAGAGCAACAAAGATGATTAGGGGACTGGAGACTAAAACATATCAAGAACGGATGCAGGAACTGGGTACATCTAGTTTAATGAAAAGAAGGACTAGGGGAGACATGATAGCAGTGATCCAATATCTCAGGGGCTGCCACAAAGAAGAGGGAGTCAAGCTATTCTCCAAAGCACCTGAGGGCAGGAACAAGAAGCAATGGGTAGAAACTAATCAAGGAAAGAAGCAACTTAGAACTAAGGAGAAATTTCCTGACAGTTAGAACAATTAATCCATGGAACAACTTGCCTCCAGAAGTTGTGAATGCTCCAGCACTGGAAGTTTTTAAGAAGAGATTGGATAACCATTTGTCTGAAGTGGTGTAGGGTTTCCTGCCTAAGCAGGGGGTTGGATTAGAAGACCTCCAAGGTCCCTTCCAACTATGTTATTCTATCCTGTCCTGTCCTGTCCTGTCCTGATCCTTCACTCCAAACTATGATAAGGTGGTTCCACCTGAGATTGTGCTATAAAACAAGCCCTCGACTGACTGCGACATGCTTCACGCTACTTGCTTGGCAGCTGTATCAATGGCACAAACAATGAGTGACATTCCTAATTGTTTTTGGCGGTAGAGTTGTTACAGGATTGTCAGCCCCCCTTCCTCTAATTTCAGAAGTATGATGAATAATACAACCAACCTTCTACTACTTTGGAGCCCTTCTTTCTCAGTTGCCAGGCAAACCCCCTGGAAGGCCATAAGGACCTCTGCCGCCAGATACGGAATGTCCAGGCAAATAAGCCTTACTGAATACCGTGGAGAACATAAATACAAAAAGTTATTCTCATTCCATCTACCCCTCTCCCCAAATCCACGAGCTTCTTACCGAAAGTGTCTATAGAGATTCTCAGTCATCCAGGTCATGTTTGTCCCAAAGGTGTTTTTTCAAGAGACAGCTGGACTGTCTGGTTTTTCTTTGAAGACGTTTCGCTTCTCATCTAAAAAGTTTCTCCAGCTCTGGATGAATCTGGCACCTTCTTCAGAGTTGAAGAAGCTTCTTGGATGAAAAGCGAAATGTCTCCAAAGAAAAACCAGAAAGTCCAGTTGTCTCTTGAAAAAGCACCTTTGGGACAACCATGACCTGGATGATTGACAATCTCCATAGACACTTAGGGCCAAAATCTCGCAAACTCACCCAATCTCAGAAAACTGTTAAAGGTCCTAATCTAACATTTTTGGGACTTCTTACAGAAAAGCATTATTGAGGAAAGCATGTTCAGTTTCTCACATTTTACAGGTAGTCCTCCACCTACGACCAAAATTGAGCTGTTGTTAAACAAGACAATTATTAAGTGAGTTTGGCCCATTTTATGATCTTTCTTGCCGCAGTTATTAAGTGAATCACTGCAATTGGTATGTTAGTAACACGGTTCTTAAGTGAATCTGGCTTCCATATTGACTTTACTTCTCAGAAGGTTGCAAAAGGATGTGATCACATGACCCCAGGACACTGCAACCTTCATAAATACATGCCAGTTGTTAAGTGTCCAAATTTTGATCACATGAGCACAGGGATGCTGCAATAATCCTTAGACTTCTATACCGCTTCACAGTGCTTTTACAGCCCTCTCTAAGCGGTTTACAGAGTCAGCCTAATGCCCCCAACAATCTGGGTCCTCATTTTACCGTCCTCGGAAGGATGGAAGGCTGAGTCAACCTTGAGGCAGTGAGATCTGAACTGCCAAACTGCAGCTAGCAGTCAGCTGAAGTAGCCTGCAGTACTGCACTCTAACCACTGCGCCACCTCGGCTCTATATGGTTGTAAAAGTCATAAATCACTTTTTTTAGTGCTGTTGTAATTTCCGAATGGTCAACTAAACGAACATATGTCAAGAACTACCTGTACTGGGAGGCAGAGACATTCAGATTAGTCATCCTTCATTTCTCAGTACTGCTTCCAGTATTAAACTGCCCAAGCAGTATATCTCAACCTTAGCAACTTTAAACTGCATGTACAATGATGCCCAGAATTCCCCAGCCAGCATATTGGCTAGGAAATTCTGGGAGTTCCATGCATCTTAAAGTTGCTGAGCTTAGAATACACTCTTCGAAGATGCCCACTTTTTAAAAGAAGTCTGAAAGCGTATTGCAATGGCTATAAATATAGTCTTCCATAGCACTCCATATTCATTTTAGTTTAGTCTATTTTAGCATATTAGGTAGATAATGGAGGCATGTGGGATTAAAAACACTGGAGTAGCAGGGTTTATGATGTAAAGCACTAATACTGTAATACTGCTTTGGAACGGCAATATAGGATTATATGGCAGAGATGGGAAGCAGTGACCCTACAGGTGTTCTAGGCGGTACGATCAAGAATGAGGCATGCTGGGAACTGTAGTTCAGTAACATTAAGTAGGACTGTTTCCAATCACTGTCGCAGAAGTTCAACCTAGGTACTTTTTGCATATATTCCTTTGGTAATATGGGTGGAGATTTGCACATGCTGTATGTAATGCACATTTTTCAGTTTTAAGAAGAAAACCAGAAAATGCTGTTCTCTCTTCTTAAAAGTCCAATTGAAAAAAACTAAAAAGGTTTTTAGTTTGAAAGTAACCCACTCAAAAGGATATGGTGACAATTTACTGAACTCTGATATGTACAGCTACCTAAGAAGCCACAACTTACATCAAAACCACATCCCTTTATAAAGAACAGAGCTCTGCATCATGTTTCAGTGAAGTCAAACCAACACCTATACGAACAAGCCCAATAGAACAGAACAGAATAAATAGTCTTACTTAATGCCCTATAGTTTTCTTTCTCACTATTCCCAATTTAGATTATAGCCGCAATCTTAGATTTTCTAAACTGCACTTTAAATTTTCACAAAGCCAACCCACGCCATTTAAGGAGGTGGTGCATAAAAGCTTTTTTTTTAAACAGACACCAAAAGACAAGTATCAACAGAACATGCACATACACAATTCCTACCCACCTCTTCAATTTCCTCTTTTTAAAAAGAGGAACAGTTTCATGCCAAATTCTCTCCAAGCTATTTCTGAACTCCTGAAAACAATCTGCACACAAATCATTCTGGATCATTATTCAACCTGTGGCTGTTGGTCTGGATCCAGGCATAATCATAACAAGAGTAAATCTATTGAAATCAATGGGGCGTAAGTAATTCATGACTAATTTACAAGCTGCCGATTTCAATAGCTTCTTTCCAGGTTATGACTAAATCTGGAACCAATACCTTATTCTTAAACCTGTAAAACCTCAGCCCATTTGGACATTTTTTTCTGCTTAATCTTAAACTAAGTAATTTTGTACTGAAAAGCTCTTTAATTCAGTGGGGTGTTACTGAAGCCTACACACCAAATGCTTGGAATTGGCATTAGTTCTACAGAAGACTATTTTTTTTTCAACAGGATCCATACAGGTTCGGCCATATGCAAAAGAGAAGATGTTTACTAGAGGAAAAATCATCCACTTGTATCTAATGAAATTCCTTTTCCTAGATAATGGGGGGGGAAAAGCAGAAATCCAGTCTTCTTTAGAATTCAGATCACTGGACAACCTCAACCAGCAATGTAATAGAACGACATTATTTAGTGCAGATGGAGGCAATAATTTGCTGCCACTGACTATGAAGAATACAAGTGAATACTTCCTACCAACTAGATGCCAAAAGACAGCAATTTCACACCTTTTTAAAATTGAGGTTTCTCCAACAGAGAGGCTGAAAATGAGGTTCCAACTAAACCACTGTGTTGTTGTTTTTAAAAATCAAAATTCTCAATGTGAGATCAGGAAAGTTTACTACAAGAGGGGAAATCCAATCTATGGGAGTCTATTTCTGAAAGGAGCTGTGTCTTTAAAAGTTGCATAATTTCAACAGATGAAACCACCAGTAGCAGCTTTTTCTGGAACGGAAATGCAAGAAGGGGGAAAACTTCATCTCTTGAACGGCACAAACTTTCTATCCATCAAAAAAAGATAATTTCCCCTAGTGTAGGGGGAAGTAATTTACATTAGCAGCAGAGGCATTGTCCCGCTTCTATTTCTCCCCAAATACATTTTTCTTTAAAAATAGATACATAAATAAGAGATAGGAGAGAGTCAAAATAACAGCTTCCTATTTTTTTACTATGGAAGGCAACCAGCAAAAGTGAGGACTTTTAGAAGAACTTGTATATTCAGTTCCAATAAACTGAGTTGAATCAAGTTGTTTCCTTTTAATTCAAGCTGCAATCATATGTACGCTCATTTTAGTTAAGATTTGCTTTCCTGCACAATGCTATTACTTACTGAGAAGCACATCTGTATCTAGAATACTTTTAGCCCTGGGAATTAGGAGATGCTATGAGCTTCATTTAAGGGCAGCCAACCTCCCAAGGCCACTGCTATTACTCCCATTTTGCAGATTGCTTGCCTGAGGCCACCCTACTAATTTCTGGCAAGACAAAGGGAATAACGCTATACTTGCGCAGGGTGGGTTGAATCGTGGCCGGTTCTCCCCGAGATGGGGAGTAAACTAGAAATAAACAGACCCCACACTTCTGTCCTCCTTCTCTCGTGGCCCTGCCCCAGATGCACCAGGAAAAACCACCTGCCCTCACAGCCCAGAAGGAATTTTTCCTCGCCTGATCAAGATGCAGCCATCAGGTGCAAGTTCCCCACTTAACTAAAGGGTTCCCACGGCCAAAAGGAGAGAAGAGGCTATCCTGAAGAAGATGAGGGAGCGGGGGGGGGGGCAAATAACCTACCCTGGTGGCAAGGAAGGCGCTGGCTGCTTCGAGGCCACGCTCCGCTTCCTTCACCCGGCCACACCCGGGCCGCAGGGCCGGGGGTGGGGTGGGGAGCGGCAAATCCTTTCCGCCTCCTCCCGGCTCAGCCGCGCAAGAGTCCACCCTTGGAAACGGCTTTGAACTCTCCCGTAGAAAAGTCACGGGTGGAAACGCTGCAGGAGGAATCGGGGCTTTCGGCGGGTCTCGCTCTTCTCCCGCGCCCGCCTGCCAGGAGCACGTGCGGCTCTCCCGCTGCCCCATTTGCAGACCCCCTCTCCTTTCCTTCCTTCCTTCCTTCTTTCCCTCCCTCTCTCCTTCTCTCACCTGGCCGACTTCAGAAGGCGGCCTCGCCGGACAGGTGGTCTCGCTTGGCTCTGCTGGACGGTCCCAAAAAGTCCAGCAGGGGCCGGGCGGAGTCCTCGCTTTTGCAATGCCGTCTGACCGGCCCGTCGACCCGCGCGCGCGCGCAAAAAAAAAGCTGCGCTCCGGACCATTCTGCTCCGCGCTCCTTCCCGGGTATTTTATGCTGAGAGGATCAACGCGTTTCCCTCTCCTGGGAAGCCCATCTCGACCAATCAGGGCTGTTTGGGGCAGGCCGGAATCCACCCCCCCCCTCTATTGTGGGTTTCCCCCCCCCCCCTCAAGCCCAAACTAACTTCTGCTTTTCGCTAAGCAGCTGCCGTCGGTGCTGTCGCGG
Source organism: Pantherophis guttatus (assembly GCF_059756535.1). Taxonomy (NCBI): domain Eukaryota; kingdom Metazoa; phylum Chordata; class Lepidosauria; order Squamata; family Colubridae; genus Pantherophis; species Pantherophis guttatus. Next base: position 248,727,496 of record NC_142064.1, read on the forward strand.
CTGCCCGTTTGCCGCCAAGCCCGCCCGGCTACTTTCGCTTTTGCTATTACTTCTAGCCAACAAGTCGCTCCCGGGCTGTGCCCGCCCAGCTGCTGGGCTCGGCAGTCACCGACGCTTGTCTCCGATTACAAACTCATCAACGGCCCCCGGGTTGTTTTTTTCCCCCCCTTTCTCCGGCCGAGCGTCTGATGCCTCAAGCTTCAGTGAAAGGATCTCCTGGAGCGGATCGCGGCTTACTAGCTTCTTTGGACGGGTCGGTTGGCAAGAACAGGCCCTCTGGAGTCGGCGGAGGTGACAGGTTTTCGGAGGGAATTGCTCTGCTGGCAGCCCTGGGGTTGCGTGGCCTTCCCTTCTCTGTACACAGTTTATGCTCTAGGTAGCAGCTGCCATGCAACGTGCCAAAACTCACTTCATTAAGTACTGCTTTCCCTCCCCCCTCCCCCAAAAAACTTACTACTCACATTATTAAATATTTTTCCACCCAAACTTGCTTTTTCAGAGTTGCTATCAAGTACTGCTTTTTCCCCCAAACTTCCTACAACATTAGAGTGCATTTTCCAAATTGAATACCTATTAACTTCATTAAGTACTGTTTCCCCCCACACACACTCACACACAAATTTACTACTCACTTTATTAAATATTTTTCCACCCAAACTGTCAGGTTCTTGCTTCTTCAGACTTGCTATTAAGTACTGCTTTTTTCCCCCTACAACATTAAAAGAGTGCATTTTCCAAATTTAATACCTATTAACTTCATTAAGTACTGCTTCCCCCCACACACAATTTTACTACTCACTTTATTAAATACTTTTTCCCCCAAACTATCAGTTTCTTGCTTTTTCAGACTATTAAGTACTCCTTTTTTTTTTTTCAAACTTCCTACAACATTCAAGACTGCGTTTTCCAAACTTATTACTAACTTCCTTAAAGAGTGCTTTTTTTCCAAACTTGGTTCTTCTAAGATGTTGTGGAAAACTGGTTGCTTAGCTCTGATATTTCAGGGCATTGTGTGAATTAGGAAAACCGGCTTAATTCTGTTACATACCCACAAAGCCTTTGATGTAAACCCAGAGTATGTATTTACATAGCATATTCAATCATGAACTAGCCAATCATATTTTAGCAAAGAGTGTCATATGAACCCCACCCAAGAGTTTGGTATATGGATCAGTTAATTCCATATACTGTAATTTAAGTAAAGTGTGACTAAATGGAGCACATTTGAATATAGCCACTAAGTGAGTTTTGTGATGTCTTTTTCCTACTGAAAGGCCAAGTGGGGCTGGTGAATGAGAAGAAGCAGATTTGAACAAGATACTTGCAGTCCCCCTTTAGTCCAAGGTTGGACCACGTGAGGCCCACATACACGAGACATCTCCCTCGGTGCTTGCCAAATTCTCTGCCCCACCTTATTAGTTTTAACTTAGAAGAAGAATAGAACGTAGACAAGCTACAAACTGCCAGCTTCTGACATCATTAGGTCTGATCTAAGCACAGTACACAAAATTGTCTGCTGCAAGTCTTATATGTCAATGACTTTTTCAGTTTCAACCTCAATAATACACAGGCAAACTATCGATACAAAAGCAAGGTAAACAGCTCCAAACTTGATTGCAGAAAATACGACTTCAGCAACAGAGTGGTCAACGCCTGGAATGCTCTATCCAACTCAGTTGTTACATGCTCAAACCCTCACAGCTTCAACCTTAAACTGTCTACCCATGGACCTTACCCCATTCCTATGAGGTCCGTAAAGGGGGTGTGCATAAGTGCACCAGCGTGCCTACCGTCCCTGTCCTAATGTCCCCATTTATCTGTATTTACTTCCTTTGTTAATGTTTATGTTCATACTTATACTTGCTACTTTGTACATGTTTGACAAACAAATAAAATGAATAAATAAAATAAATCATCCTTATTTTCAAGAAAGTACCTGTAGGCCCCAAAAAAGTCCTTTACCAAAAAAAAAAAAAAAAAAAGGTGATTAAAGCACATTCTTTGGTTTGGAAACTGGTCCACCTGTACAGGGGGGGAAAAAGTCACAGGTATGGTATGGTGATGAAGCTATCAATTATTGGATTCCTGAGAAATGGGCATTTGGGCTCTGGATAAGCACTTGCGGTGGCCATTTTATGAATGGGTAACCTCATTATTTGGTGAGAATAGAGTCCAATGAGACCAAATAAAAACACTCGACTTCCAGGGTGGCTGATTTAAATCGTTCATAGAAAGAGAATCACTTGCATTAGGCTTTGGAGGGTGAGATTTAATGGATTAAACCAGTGGTTGTCAATCTTTTCTTCATCATGGACTGCCTTTAAACAACTTTTGTGGCCACATATCACAGCCATCGACCCCCAAGACTTAACTCAAGATTTAAATCAGTGGTGAAATCCACATTTTTTACTATGGTTCTGTGGGCATGGCTTGATGGGCATGGTATGGCTTGGTGGGCATGGCTTGGTGGGCATGGCAGGGGAAGGATATTGCAAAATCTCCATTCCCACCCCACTCTTGGGCCAGCCAGAGGTGGTATTTGCCGGTTTTCCGAACTACTCAAAATTTCCACTACCGGTTTTCCGAACTACTCATAATTTCCGCTACTGGTTCTCCAAGCTGCTCAAAATTTCCGCTACCGGTTCTCCAGAACCTACTGGATTTCACCCCGATTTAAATCATAACATTTCTTCATGCCTTCGTGGATCCCCTGTGACAACATAGAGATCCCATCCAGGGGTCCCCGGACCACAGTTTTGAGAACCACTGGGTTAAACAAATTATTTTAGCTGATCAGCTATCTACAGAACCTTTAAAGAGGGAAAACCGTTCCAGTGCCATGATTATATTAACAATTCTTTTTACATTTTAGATGAATCTGTTGTGTAATTCTTCAGGCTGGAATTGTAAATATACAGGAAAATATATTACTGTCCTTTCCTTCAAAACACATTTTCTTTGTGTGGAATCCTGCTGAATTTGTGCTGCTGCACCAATTTGCAGACCAACCATTTTTCCTTTTTTGGGGGTGGGGTCTTCCCCGATGAGTCCTGTATTTTAGAAGGATATTTCTCGTGCTGTTTGAAAAACTTTCTTTTGAGAGAGAATTTAGTTTTAAAGAATCTATGTTTGTATGTGAGATCAAATTGACAACTTTCTGGTTCAAGTCCAGGTTTGAGGCTAATCTCAAAAAGCAGCTGGGCTAAGGGTTTTTTTTTTTCTTTTCCTTTAATTTATATACACACATTTTGTAGCAAATGAAGCAGGAGAAATTTGTCTCTGATATTAGACTGGATTCTGTTGTAAGGAGCTGCACTTGTCTCAGCTTTAGCCTACTTCCTAGGGAGATCGTCCATCGGTCCTTCCTAGTTTACGTGTCATTTTTATTTCAAATAATAGGGTCCTTATTCTTCAAACCCTTGTTGACGATCTTGTTCCAGACACTACAGCTGCAGAAAATCCAAGTAGGTACAATAAAGTCACCTTTCTGCCTTACACATACTCATGCCTCTCCCAGCTGAATATATCAGAACCCAAATAAAATTAACTGGGAGGAGAAAGGCTTTGTTTAATTACAGCTTTTGTCTTAACCGAGGTGCATATGGGTGCATGTCTGAGAGAGAAAGCGAGAAGAAACAGAAACGCAAGGCGCCAAAGTGGCTTCAGCGTCCAGATGATCGCAGATGGCTTCAAGTGATGTCAGTAGGAAGGAGGGGAAGCAACAGAGGGGCCATGTCTGCCTCCCAGCCTATTAATGCAGCGAATCAGGGAACACAAGACCCTCACCAAGCAGCTTAGGGGAGTTGGGTTTCAGGCATGGCTGTGATCCAACGTACAGGTGTGCAGGGCATCCATCTCTCTCTAATCTCCTAAACCTCCTAACTGAGGCAAGACAGCAAACTTGAGAGAAACATTATCACAACAACGATGTAGATCATTATTGCCACTGCACAAATTTTCAATTCCTTACCCAGTCTTGTCAAAATATTCTTGGCCTCCCTGCTAAGAAACAAGTGGAATTTTGCAAGGTTTTAAAGATAGCCACCAGGCTGGGTTGTTTTCAACAGAAGAGAATATTTATAGCTCGGAATAGAACTATATAGTCCTTGGCGCTCTCTGATCTTGATAATTTTCTTGCAGTTCGTTACCCAATTGCTCTTTATCAATTAGCAATTGTAGAATAGAATAGAATAGAATAGAATAGAACAGAACAGAACAGAACAGAATTCTTATTAGCCAAGTGTGATTGGACACACAAGGAATTTGTCTTGGTGCATACGCTCTCAGTGAACATAAAGGAAAAGATACGTTCGTCAAGAACAAGTTAAAAACCCATTGTGTTTATTGAGACCTTTTGAGATTGTCAGAAATCTGTTGATACATCTCATGCTCAATTGTTTGTTTGTTTGTTTGTTTGTTTGTTTAATTTGTATACCGCCCTACTCCCGAAGGACTCAGGGCGGTGAACAGCCACAAGATAAAAACACATAAATACAAAATTTAAAAACAGAATAAAACCGAATTAAACAATTGGCTGAAGACAATTTAAAACACCCCAATAAATTAAAACCAATTAAAATTTGTGTTTTAAAAGGGAAAAAGGGAAAAATTAGTCCAGGCCAGCCTGATGGAATAAAAAGGTTTTAAGAGTGCGGCGGAAGGTGCGTAGATCCGGGATCCTCCGTATCTCCAGGGGGAGCTCATTCCAGATAGTAGGTGCCCCCCCAGAGAAGCCTCTCCTCCTGGGGGCCACCAGTCGACATGTTTGGCCGACAGCACCCGGAGGAGCCCCTCTCTATGAGAGCGTACAGGCCAGTGGGAGGCCACTGGTGGCAGCAGGCGGTCTCGTAGATAACCAGGTCCTAAGCCATGGAGCGCTCTAAAGGTGGTAACCAAGACCTTGAAGCGCACACGGAAGACCACCGTGTGCGCTTCAGCACACCACCGTGTGTGGTAAAATTTCCTTGTTCCAAAACAGCTATTTTTGAGTACCTTTGCAAGATTAAAATATTGTCTTATTGGTGAGATGGGTAGCATATAAATATATAAACAAGTAAATAATTTCCAAATGGACATTGCCGGCAGAAGATGGCTGATATCACACTAGATGAAAGTGTCTCTAACGTTGTGTGCATACTCGTTGGGGCCTAAGTTGGTGCAAATGTGAGGGCAAAGTACACACTCAGCTTTGTTGTAAGATCTGTTTCCCATGTTAGCAGCATTGTTCTATTAACTAGTGATGGATACAAAGCAGAATTCAAAAAAAAAATGTTAAAAGAAACCTCCCAAGCTATCTGATTCTGAATAGAAAGTCCCTCTGGGCTATTGCTTGCGTAGTAGGGAGTTAGTTGTCTTCTCTGGTTGGCAACCATCTGGCAGTGGTTTAGCAGTCTCTCATTAAACATCACACCCAACATTTGAATTATGGGTACATATGAACTATTTTGCCAGAGTCTACTTTGCTATAAGCAGCTTCCAGATCTAGGTTGCAAAAGTCTCGATAACCAGTAAATGATATTTAAAAAAAATTAAGGCTTTTGTATTTCTTTGTTCTCACCCGGTGCTCATTCAGAATTTTGCAGCCCAAACTCAGCCAACTGTAATGCCATACAATATTATGACATGCTTACCCATCTGTTGTTGGTTAGAGTGAAATTTATTAGTATCTGTGTTCTCAATTAACATGCAGGTGCTGCCACTACTGCTGGTGGAAATACCCCAGCGTCCCCAAGGTTTGGTGTTTTCCACCGCTTCTGGTTTAGATCGATGGGGGATGCAGAGCAGGTGTGAAAAATATAGGGAGGAAAGAAGCCGGAGTGCCGAGTATCCGCAGGAGACATAAAGACCTGAAATTCAAGTCGGCATGTTTGCCTGATTCACCACATAAAAGAAAAATAATTTTTAATGTGAATTTAACTCTTTACCTCCACTGATTCCACAGCTGGGGAAACCCCCACCTCAAAAGCAATCTAGGATCTTCCTCTGGAGTTTCACTAAGCCCTGGCATAGATTAAGGTCAAGGCTCTTTTCTTCAACTCTTTCCATGGCAGGTGGCAACTTCTGCCAACTATTCTGTTCAGTGGTGGGTTTCAAATTTTTTTACAACCGGTTCTGTGGGTGTGGCTTGGTGGGCGTGGCAGAGGAAGGATACTGTAAAATTTCCATTCCCTCCCCACTCCAGGGGAAGGTTATTGCAAAATCTCCATTCCCTCCCAATCAGTGGGAGGCAGAGAATAAATGGGGGCGGGGCTAGTCAGAGATATTATTTACCGGTTCTCCAAACTACTCAAAATTTCCGCTACCAGTTCTCCAGAACTGGTCAGAACCTGCTGAAACCCACCTCTGATTTGGTTGTTGTTGTTGTTGTTGTTGTTGTAGGTCTCAGGGCTTCTTCTGACAGCATCACTGGATTTGAGCATTGCCGAACAGATTTTTGCAAGGAAAACCATCGTATACGATCTAAAAGTGAGTCACAAAAAAGGAAGCACCCAATTTCCCCTTGTAATTTGGATTAAAAATCCCCCGAACCACAAACCAGGTCATTGCAGACTTCATCCAGTTCTGTCCCCCGCCAGTCATTATGTGTGGTACTATTGGCCATTCCTGTCTGACACTCACTATTTTGGTGTGAAGGAGGTGATTTCCACATCAGGAACTGATGAGAAATCAGTCCAGTTCTGTTCTCCAGAGACCAAATTGAAATGAATATTTTAAAGAGCACTTAATATAATGCTATGTTATCCCGCTGTATCTGTCCCCATGGCCAGGACTTGTCTAATGTTTATTTGAAAATACATTCAACGAAGCGCCTTTCCATCATTAAATCCAGCCCTTGGATTTCGTCTCATTGTTTATAGCTGGAAGATTACTGATGTATAGCTTCTTAATTACCCCCAGAGGAGTAGAGATACTTTAATTACTGGTTATCTTTCAGCTTTTTCCCCCCATTTATTTTTAAATAATAAGATAGGACTATTAAAAAAAAGAAGGGTAAAAAAAAAAGGAAAGAATAAATTGCTCCCAATCCACCTTCTCAGGAATATATGTAATGTGACGCTACAACAATTAAGAGAGTCTGTTCTGGGGACAATTAACTAAACTCACCTAAAATTAGTAAGGATTAAACTGGGTATGATGTGCAAACGGGAAAATTTCATTTAAAAGCAGGCTTGCTTTTAAATAAGGGTTTGATTTACATGAGACTTCATTAGTGATTGCAGCTTAGATTGAGTGGGGTGTATGAAAAAAAATGTAAGTTGAGGGGGCCTTGGAGCTCTCTTGATTTTGGTTGTTTTCTTGCAGAGGTTTCTTTACCCAAACTAGATAATATCACCAGTGCATCATCATAATGTAAGTTGTTCCATCAGATAGGCAGAACCTAAACCCTTTCGGAGAAAAATCCAACATTTTGAACTCAGGCTGTTGTTTATCACAATATAGGATTAGTGTTTTCCCAGTGTATCTAGAAACAGTGGTGGTGCTGAGACAAAATAGTCAGTTTGTCAATGTCTCTTTCTCCAAAAAAAAAAAAAAAGTGGGGGGGAAATTTTCAAGCTACAGCCTGACAGTTTGTCTCATGAGGATTGAACAAAGCATATAATTTGAAAAATGTAACGTATAGGTAGTCTTTGACTTACGAACACAATTGAGCCCAGAATTTCCGTTGCTAAGCAAGGCAAGTTGTTCAGTGAGTTGTGTCCCATTTTATATTTTTTTTTGCCACGGTTGTTAAGCGAATCATTGCAGTTAATTGAATCATGCAGTCATTAAGCGAATTTGGTTTCCCCCATTGACTTGGCTTGTCAGAAGCTGGCTGGGAAGGTCACAAATGGTGATCATGTGACCCTGGGACTGTGCCACTGTCATAAATACATGCCAGTTGCCAAGTGCCCAGATTTTGATCATGTCACCATGTGAATGCTGCAATGATCGTAATTGTGAAAAAACAGTCATAAGTAACTTTTTTCAGTGCTGTCGTAACTTTGAATGGTCGCTAAATGAATGGGTTGTAAGTCGAGGACTAACAACCCATAACAAATTCTGGAACCGGAGAAGCAAAAACAGTATTAATATAAGAGTACAGCATACATCATGCATTCATCATCTGTGTGAAGTTAGTGTCTATATCAAAATAAAATAGGTAGACATTTGGCAATAAGCAATATAGACAGACATTTAATGGCATGGTATCCTAGTTAAAACAGCCTTCTGCAAGCTAGTGCCTTTAAGATGTAGAAAAATTCTGGGTGCCACTTATCCAGGGGATCCCCATTTGGTGGAAATTTGGGCTAGAATGATGGAAAAAGGAAAACTTGTCAATTACTATTTCTCAACCTAACAGATTTTTGAGGTCCGCTGTAAGGATTACACAGCAGAGCAGCAAACTACAGTATGTATATACCTCAATTTCTTAGTGCAAAATAATGAGTATGTTTCATAAATAATTAAAATGAACAGTATGATGAAACACAGTGAATTTTTTAGATTTTTATCCCCCCCCTTTATTACTTTATAAGTAACTCAAGGTGTTAAATGTATTTAATATTACTTCCTCCTCCTATTTTCCCCACAACAACCCTGTGAGGTGAATAGGATTGAGAGTGAGTGGCCCAAAGTCAGCCAGATGACTTTCATACCTCAGGCAGGACTGGAACTCACTATCTCTTGGTTTGTAGGCCATCACCTGAACCACTACACCAAATTGGCTTCCACTTACAAGTGAAAAAAACGCTTCTCTTTTGTTTTTCATCTGTGCATGGGTTTCCCTTTGGTTGATTGGATTTATTTTCTTGGTTAGTTGGATTTTATATTTGAATTCATTCTATTGCTGTATTTAAAAGCACAGCCTTTATGGTTTCAGTCTATTCTGAAAGCACTGGAAAAGGCCTTGGCGTATTTTAAAAATAAATTCATAGGTAGCTGGCAAGGGCCCCTGTTTTTAATTAATTGGCATGATGGAGAAGGGTTTGAGGGATTAAAAGGGAAATTATACTACTATACTACTTGGCCTTTTCGTGATATAAATAAGAGATTCAACTAAGTGAAAGTTTTTACAGTGGCTGTCATTTGGGAGAAATGCATTGTCCGTGTTTTCCAGACATTGAAGTGGTACCATTAGTTGTTACGTTTTCAGCACTTCAATAGCTGTAAAACCAGTCCAAACACATCTAAAATTACTCTTTTGTTTTCTTTCATTTTAAATGCAGGACTATCAACATTTAATGTTTCCTTATCTATAAAACTCAGCTCCATCTGGTGGTAGCACAAGAAAGAAACCTTGGACGAGAATTAATTTAGACACCTGAGGGAGACATTCCTGCCTTAGTATACAGGTAGCCCTTGATTTATAACCATTCGTTTAGTGACTGTTACAATGGCACTGAAAAAAGTGACTTGCTCTTATGACTGTCACAGCATCCCTGGGTCATGTGATTGCCATTTGATGACCTGCCCAGGTGGCTTCCGACAAGCAAAGTCAATGGGGGAACCTGGATTCATTTGAAGACCACATTATTCACTTAACAACTGATATGATTTGCTTAACAGCTATGGCAAAAAAGGTTTAAAAAAATGTGTGCAACTCATTTAGCAACAACCCTTACTTAGCAACAGAAATTCTGATTACCAGTATTAGTCGTACATTGAGGACTACTTATATTAGGAATTAAGACACTGAAAATTTCCTGACAGAACAATTAATCCGTGGAACAACTTGCCTCCAGAAGCTGTGAATGCTCCAACAGTGGAAGTTTTTAAGAAGAGATTAGATAACCATTTGTCTGAAGTGGTGTAGGGTTTCCTGCCTAAACAGGGGTTGGACTAGAAGACCTCCAAGGTCCCTTCCAGCTCTATTCTGATTGACTGACTGACTGAGGGATTGGACAAGTTGAGCACGACGGCATGGACAGCTGAGCGTCCTCGCTCGCACGGCCGCTAGAGGGGGGTCGTCGGCAAGGCCCCGCCCGCTCTTCCCGCCCTCTCTCATGGCTGCCCTCCGGTTGCTGGGCTCGGCTCTCGTCTGGAGAGCAAGGCCGGCTTTCCCCCGCAGGTCAGTGTAGCCCTGGGGCTGCAGCCGAAAAGCGCCCGTCGCCCCTTTGCACCCGGGGAAGGGCTCGAGCTGCTGCTGCTGCTGCATCTGCATTTCGGCTCGCGTTGCGGAGGCTCCTCTCCTCGCCTCCCCGTGAAAGATATACCCGGGGTTGTGTGTTTGTGTGTGTGTGTCTCCGGGGGACTGAGACTCCCAATTGACCTTGGCTGAAGCTCAGCAAGCCGGATTTCGATAGGGGCGCTCAGGAAACGCCGGTTCGATCCTGGGGAAGGGTGGAAGGACCCCTGTCCAGAGAAGGCGGGAGGGCACTTTTCCGTTCTTGGCGGCTGAGCAAACTCTTTGCACGTGTGGCTGTGAAATCCCATAGTAGAAGCTTGCCTTGCAGGGGGAATTAAATCTCTTTTTTTTTTTTCCTGTGAGGAGGTGCAGGGGAAAAAAATAACGCGCTTGGCTTAGTTGTGGCTTAGAAAGTTGCACGGCAAAGGGTCTGGTTGGGTTTGTAAATTATGTTGGGAGTCTGAATTTAAATCGGATTTGATGTTGGGAGATCTGCTGCCTGTCGGGATGCAGAGGAATCCTTTGGGAAAGGAAAGGGGCTTTCCTCGCCCATTCAGTTGGGAGTTTTGGGTGTGGGGGTTTACATTGTTTTATATCCACACACTTTTCAAAACCATATGTAATTACAGGTAGTCCTCAACTTGTGGCCACAATTGGGGCCCCAAATTTCTTTCGCTAAGTGGAACCGTTTTTAAAGGAGTTTTGGCCCATTTTATGACTTCTCTTGCCACGGTTGTTAAGTGAATCACTGGCATTGGTAAATTAAGGTCGTAAAAGGAGATCACTTGAACCCTCCCTCCCCTCCACTGCAGTTGTCATAAATTATGAACCAGTTGCCAAGCATCTGAATTTTGATCACGTGATCCTGGGGATGCTGTCATGGTCGCAAGTGTGATAAAACGGTCATAAGCCACATAAGTCACTTTTTTCAGCGCTGTAATTTTGAACAGTCACTAAATGAACTGTTGAAAGTCGAGCACTACCTGTACCTTGAAAAGCTAAAACCTTGTTTGAGAGGTCCTTAGTGTACTTGTTTGAAGAAGTTTAAACCAGGGGTGAAATCCAGCAGGTTCTGACAGGTTCTGGAGAATCATTAGTGGAAATTTTGAGTAGTTCGGAGAACTGCCAAATACCACCTTTGGCTGGCCCCAGGGTGGGGTGGGAATGGAGATTTTGCAGTATTCTTCTCCGAAGAGTGGGGAGGGAATGGACATTTTGCAGTTCCCCTGCCACGCCTACCAAGCCACACCACGTCCACCAAGCCACGCTCACAGAACCGGTAGTAAAAAAATTTGGATTTCACCACTGGTTTAAACCCATTGAGAAACTAGCAGTATCAATAGGGCAGTTGAACCTTACAGAAGGGAGAGTGCCAAAATTATTTAATTATGCCATTCTGTCTAGAGCATTTACCTCATAAAAATTGTAGTGCTGGCTGGAGTATTCTGGCAGTTGAAGTCCATGGGTCTTAAAATGGCTGAGGTTGGGAAAACTACAATAATGGGATGTAAATTATTCTGGATTAAAATACGAGGGCAAGGCCTTCTGCCTACTGTAATTTAAATGCTGTTTTTTCACAATGTAGCTAGAAGTACAGATAGTCCTCGACTTACAGCAGTTCGATTAGTGACCATTTGAAGTTACAATGACACTAAAAAAAGTGACTTATGACCATTTTTCACACTTACGACCATTGCAGCATCCCCTATGGTCACATGATAAAAATTCAAACGCTTGGCAACTGACTCATATTTATGACGGTTCTAGTGTCCGGGGTCATGTGATCCCCTTTTGCAACCGCCTGACAAGGAAAGTCAATGGGGAAGCCTGATTCACTTAACAACCATATTACTAATTTAACAGCTTTAGTGGTTCACTTAACAACTATGATAAGAAAGGTCGTAAAATGGTGCAAAACCTCAATGAAGGTCACACTTAGCAACAGAAACTTTGGGCTCAATTGTGGTTGTAAGTTGAGGACTACTTGTAACTGGACCACAATTTTACTCCCCTATCATGCACAGCAGTGATGGGTTTCAAAAAATTTTACTACCGGTTCTGTGGGTGTGGCTTGGTGGGTGTGGCAGGGGAAGGATACTGTAAAATCCCCATTTCTTCCCGATCAGCTGGGACTTGGGAGGCAGAAAATAGATGGGGGCAGGGCCAATCAGAATTTTTACTATCAGTTCTCTGGACTACTCAAAATTTCCGTTACCAGGTCTCCAGAATTGATCAGAACCTGCTGAAACTCACCTCTGATGCACAGATCTTTAACCAATGTTCAAGGTTACTGTTCTGTCTGTCCTTTTTGGATATGGGTCAACCCCAGATGGCAGCCCCTCAGGTTTCCATTTAGTTAAGAGTGATTCATGTAACATCCAGTAAATTTGTAGTTGGTTAACTGGCATTTTGACTTACTGGTCAGGCCGACTGCCATTATCTCATGTTCTCTCTTCAGTTTCAGGCAGCCTCAGCGAAATCATCGCCTCACGCCTTCCGATGATGAGCTTCTCCAGAAAACAACACTCCATCGTTTGGAAAAAGAATCACCAAACATCATGTTTATTGAAAATTACACTAATTATGGTTTCTCCATCAATGGGAACACAGTGATAGGCCCTTGCGCTATTTTGCCACAAGCCATCTTGCAGTGGAATGTAAGTTTTTCAGTTCCTTTATAGAGATGCATGAATCTCTTCAGTTCAGGATATGTATTTTCTAATTTTAATATATTTTTCCTTAAATCCATTTACAGTGAGCCCTTGCTTAATGATGGGAATTTCCATTACTAGGCAATATTTTTGTAAACTGCAATGTACATGACGCTTAGCGATGGCAGTTCCAGCAGTTCTGTCATTAAGCAAGAACCGCATGAGCTGACTTCCTGCCGGCTTCCCCAATGACTTTGCTTGTGAGAAGCTGCCAAGTATGTTCATGTGATAGCGGGACGCTGTGATAGTCAGAAATCTGGGCTGGTTGCTGAACACCTGGATTGTGATCATGTGACCATGAGGTCACTGCAACAATGAGATTTTCTAAGATCAGTCATAACTACCACTCATTTAATGCCATCACAGGTTTGAAGAGTTGCTGAACGAGTGTCATTTAATAAGAACCACCAGTTTGTGATTCACGTAGAATTATGTTTTTAATGGAAACTATGTACGATATTTTTCAGAGTATAAGACGCACCTTTTTTCCTCAAAAAACAGGGTGAAAATCTGGGTGCGTCTTATACTCCGAATGTAGCCCCGCCCAGCTTCTCAAACGGAGGTTTCAGAGGCTGAAAAAAGCATCAGAAACGAAGCTTCAGAAAAGAAACCCCCAAACAGAGCCTCAGAGGTTTTTTTTTTCTGAAGCTGTTTTGGAGGCTTTCAGAGGCAGAAAAAAAAAGCAAGGCACAGAGCTCACAACCAAGGAACCTGTTGCTAAAATTCACCTCTGGGAACAGCTGATTGGGGTTATTCCGGGAGGCCGATCCACCTGCCCAATCAGCTTTTTTCTTATTTTTCTCCCCAAAAACTAAGGTGCGTCTTATACTCTGGTGTGTCTTATACTCTGAAAAATATGGTATTTTAATGCATAAAACTCCCGTTCACCTTCGGAGATCATGTAGTCCATCTAAAACAGTGTTTCTCATTGGATAATAGAGGTAGAGATTAGGGACTGGAAAAGTACTGTTATGTAAGCAAATTGATCTAGACAATACGCTGTTCACAAAGCACTTACGTATGTAAAGAGAAAATGTATAAATAAACTGTTAAAAAATAAATAAAACTGTGTTTCTCAATCTTGGTCACTTGAGATGTGTGGACTTCAACATGCTGGCTGGAGAATTTTGGTCATTAAAGTCCAAACATCTTCAACTGGTCAAGGTTGAAAAACGCTGCTTTTTTGTTATGCTGTGTATTCACTATTGGAAGAGTTTGTCTTTTATTATTTTGTTTCAAATTCCAGGTTGGCACGTATAAAGATATTATTCCAGGCAGTCTTGCTCTGTTCCATATGCTGGAGCCTAAAATAGGTACAAAATAACTGTGAATCCTGGGCTGGGTTTTAAGAGGGTTTTGTAAGTTTCCACCTTAAGGAGGAAAGATCATCTCACAATCCTTCCCTGCATTCCCCTGTTGGTTGTCCTAGAAATTGTGGTCCTGGGAACGGGAGCCAAAGTAGAGAGGCTGGATCCTGATGTCCTGAAATGTTTGCACCAACGTGGGATTGCTGTGGAAATACAAAGCACGGTAAGAGATGGTGTGGTAAGGACAGGAAGAAGCAGATAGCAAGAAAGATTAGGGGAGAAAGCAACGCAGTAGAATTTTCTTCTTCTTCTGGTCTAGGATTTCATGAAACCTCAAAATATAAAAAGCTGGGTGGCACAGGCAGCTTGAAACCTTGCTGCCTGCTGCAGTGTTCGGCATGCTTAGCAATCTTATTTAGGTTGCATACTTCTAGTCCTCATGATTTGTTTCTTTAAAGTGCACAGAAATGCACATGGAGCTTATTTTTTTATCTCCAGAAGTCTTTGCTTGGATTGTATGCTCCAGAAAAATTTGGCAGTGATGCCTTTGGCATTTTGCAATGGAATTTGTATTGCTCTTTTCTTTCCTCTGACAATTAGGACAATTAATCCGTGGAACAACTTGCCTCCTGAAATTGTAAATGCTCTAACATGGGAAGTTTTTAAGATGAGATTGGATAACCATTTGTCTGAAATAGTATAGGGTTTCCTGCCTAAGCAGGGGGTTGGATTAAAAGAATAACTCTGCTATTCTATTCTATTCTATTCTATTCTATTCTATTCTATTCTATTCTATTCTATTCTATTCTATTCTATTCCGTATGCATTGGTATAGTGATTCGCTAAAGCATGAACTAGCAATAAAAATACACTCATTTTTTTTTCCACATTGATTCCTTTGGTTGGCTTTGAACTTGGACCCAGGTGCCCAGCTGTACATACCTCCTTATGGATGGACACTAATCAAGGAGAGAACCAACCTAGAACTAAGGAGAAAGTTCCTGAGAGTTAGAACAATTAATCAGTGGAGGGAGTTGCCTCCAGAAGTTGTGGGTGCTCCAACACTGGAGGTTTTGAAGAAGAAATTGGACAACCATATAGGGTTTCCTATTTGAGCAGGGGCTTGGAGTAGAATACCTCCAAGGTTCTTTCCAGCTGGGCTGTTCTTTTATTCTTTCTCATCTCTTTGGCTCCACAGTCTAATGCTTGTGCCACTTTCAACTTCCTGGTAAGCGAACGGCGTGTGACAGCTGCTGGACTCATACCTCCTCCTCCTGCTGCCATGTTTGAATAAGCCTTTAAGGGTAAGACGAGACAAGAGGCGTTCTAAGCAGGCTAGAGAAAGAGACTCTACTGGGATGGCTGCCTGCCCCTTCAGGGATCTGTCAGCTGCTTCTCCCAGTCACAGACAAGCATCTGCTGTAAGATGTCTGTTGCCAAAAGAGCTGGATTTTTTCCCCAGGCTTACAGCTAGATCCGAGGCAGGCCGCTTTTCTTTGCAGCATGAGCCCAGCGTGGAAAAGAAGGCCTGAAAGCGATTACCATGCACCACTGTTTGTGTCTTGTATCTAGTTGTTATCAATTGCAGGCTGCTAGTGAATTTCTGTCCTCGGAGGAAATCTGTCGGGTAGACTGAAATAAAATTATTTGTCTAAAATTGATTTATAGTCTTTGAGATGAAGTTTTTAATGTGGGTTAACCCTGTTTAGGATATCATGCATTATCAGTGAACTGCAATTTAAGTTTTTATTTAAGCAGCACAGAAAAAAAAAATCATAAAAGGAACATGTGGAAACATATAAGGAAGATACCTAATCTCACCTTGTTAGCAATATTCATAGCCTATGCCGGAGACAAGTTTTTTCCGTGTTCCACATGTGTTGTGGGCCTGCACATGGTAGCTGCAATGAGAGGGAGAGGGGTTCTGTGTTTGTAGAGTTAAGAGGACAATGCCAAGCTCATGGTTTAGGAAGTGAGAGGGATGTGCCTCATGATTTAGCTTATTGCTTGTAGCTCAGCATTGATGTGAGGCTTGTTGTCTACCATTGAGCTGTAAGCTGTCTTTTGAGCGAAATCTCATTTAAAAGGCCTATATGGCAGACCATGTGCGAATCTGCTTAAAATGTAGCCCTCTGGAACAAGTGTAGCAGTATCCGTTTTGACATCTGTTGTATGTCTGGGTGGGTGGTTCATCAATAGCAACAGCACTTAAGACTCGTGATGGCGAACCTGTGGCATGTGTGCCAGAGGTGGCACACAGCACCCTCTCTGATGGTACGCAATCTGTTGCCCCAGTTCAGCTCCGCTGCGCATGTGGGCATGCCTTCCACCGGCCAGCTGGTCTTCGGGTCTTTGCTGCGCATGTGCGGGGGGCACTTGGTCTGGAAAAGGTTAGTCATCACTTAGACTTATATACCACTTCACAATACTTTTACAGCCCTCTCTAAGCGGTTTAGAGTCAGCATATTGCCCCCAACAATCTGGGACCTCATTTTACCAACCTTGGAAAGGTAGAAGTCAACATTGAGCCAGTCAGGATCGAACTCCAGCCTGTGGGCAGAGTTAGCCCACAATACTGCATTCTAACCACTGCGCCATCACTGCTCCTAAAGGACTGTCTCCTGTCAATGAAAGCTCAGACTATAATCTAAGCCCTCTTGAAGCTGGAATAGTTCCGAGAGATAATAGAGCCGAGGTGGCGCAGTGGTTAGAGTGCTGTACTGCAGCTACTTCAGCTGACTGCTAGTTCAGCAGATCAGTGGATCAAATCTCACCGGCTAAAGGTTGACTCAGCCTTCCATCCTTGAGGTGGGTAAAATGAGGACCCAGATTGTTGGGGGCAATATGCTATTTAGTATACTGTCGATTGTTGTAAGACGCCCAGAGTCCTCGGAGAGTGGGCGGCATAGAAATACGATTAATAAAATAATAATAAATAGTTCGTTTAACATGTATTCTGTCATAAGGCCAGAGTCTCTCCTGCCATCCTGCAGAACAAAGCTCTGGTTTATCATTTTGCTTAGCTGAAGCATATCCCAGCCCCCATAGTTTTAAGGAACACGTTATACAGGTAGTTCTCAGCTTACAACAGTTCATTTAGTGACCATTCAGTTGCAATGGCACTGAAATAAGTGTCTTATGACAGTTTTTCATACAACTGTTGCAGCATCCCCATGGTCACAGGATCATGATTCGGATGCTTGACAACTGATTCATGTTTATGACCGTTGCAGTGTCCCGGGGTCACATGATCCGCTTTTGTGACCTGACAAGAAAAGTCAAGGGGAAAATCCAGATTAATTTAACAACCGGGTTACTAAGTTAATAAACTGCAGTGATTTACTTAACAAATGTGGCAAGAAAGGTTGTAAAATGGGGCAAAATTCACTGAACAAACGTTTCAGTTAGCAACAGAAATTTTGGGCTCATGGTCGTACGTCGAAGACTACCTGTATTGCACACGTGTGCCTCTGGCAAAGCTGAGCGAACTCTGAACTTTGAGGAGGTATTATTTAAACAAATACACCAAGAACAGGGCTGCCCTTTGCCAAGACTTGTGAAACAGTCAACAGACAAGTCACAATCTATCTAAGCGGATCCCAAATATTTTACAGTAATGGAAAGCCATTTTGGTTCTCACATTTAAGGGGCTCCAGCAAAACTAACTGGTCTTTTAAACATATTTCATAGCCTTATTACTATGAACCTGTGTTTATTTCTCATGAGAAAAGATAGGAAATAAGTTTTTAGTGGAACAGTTTAGTAATTTGATTCGAGACAAAAAAATGGCTGCACTTAGATGCACAAACTGCAACTGTTTAAACTAAATGCATGTTTTTATAGGAACGCCCAGCAGAGGGCAGTCATGTGATACCAGAATACCTGCTTTAGGGAGTCGGGGACAGGTGCTGTTGCTGCACAAGGGCCCTTGCAAGTGACTGGGCAGCTAATTGCCTTTGAATTTAAAGTAAGTTAAGTCCTGTTAATAGGCATTTTGTGTATCAAATCAAGGAATATGTACAAGTAACTAATGCATTTTTCCCCAAAATATTTTTACAGAACGCTTCACTATGATATGGCATAAACCATTGACATGCAAAACTGAAGGTTTGATTGATTGTTTATTTGAGTGATCACTGAGACTACAGAGATAACTCCACATAGCTGGGTTGACCTTTTTTTGGGGAAGTGGTTTGGAAAGGCTGACTTGGGTCCTGGCTGGCCTTGTGCCTAAGGCAGGACTAGAACTCGAGGCTCCCAGTTTTCAATCTTTAACCGCTACACCAAACTGGCTCTTCAATTTGCATGAGCAACAGATGTTCCATAGGCCACCAAATAAACATTTGTCCATTCTTCCTTCTGATCCTCCAGAACAGGGGTGTCAAACTCGCGGCCCGCAGGCCAGATGCGTAACGTGCTGGCCACGCCACCACGGGGTTTAGCGGGGGGGGGAAGTCATCATACATCACGTGACGACCACATGATGCCGCGAGTTTGACACCCCTGCTCTAGAACCATTTCACTATTAGCTTTCCCAGGCCAATCAAAACAAGAACAGACTGAATTTGAGAAATTTGTGATTTTTAACAGAAGAAGAGAGTTCCTAAAGTTAGATTGCAAGAGTTATAGGGGATACTGTGACAGTAGCCAGTTGTCTGTGCATATCTTGCTCTACTGTTTTCTAAAACCATTAAAAAAATACAGCTCCAACTGTGAAGAATAAAGGACTTGACCAGAGAAGAAAAACATCATTCTAAGATTTTGAGACTTGAACCTGTTTAGTCCTTATTTCATAATAAATATGTAAAAAATACCATATTCACACAATGTAATGGAATGCTGTCCTGTATAACAGCAATGATCTGCATAAAATGCATTTTAAGGTGTAAACATCACTTTTCCCTACAAAGGATTTGTGCCCCTTTATTTCACGATTTCTAGTTATGTAAATTTGTAATTTTGCTAATGCTTTTTTGTTTATTTATACCTGCCAGTATGCATGTTTGAAGTTACATAAAAGCGTGAGATCTTACCCACACAAGCGGATAACTAGACCTATGAATGTAGCATAATCAACAACCCTCCCACTAACATTGATCTTGGATGATGGTAAATCTGTCTGTTTTGAAACTAGAAAAGAATGTGTTCTCCTTCAAACCTGAAAATTGGGCTGGAGCACCATCAGATGCCTTTTTTCATGCAATTCTGAGTATTCACTAAGAGTAAATTTTAGACATACCATAGTTTGGGGGGATAAAACAATCTCTGGAAGCTGGAAACTCTTGCTTCCAAAAAATAATCTCTCATATGGAGTAAAGCAACAGCTAGAAATGACTTTTAAAAAGAATGTGACAGGGAGTGTGCATGTTGCAAAATTTGCCCCGGGGATGGGTGAAAATCATTTTTAGGAGGTAAAATGGATGGCTGTACGCATATGTGAAAGGTTTTGTTGATGTAGGTTGGAGCGTAGCTGATCAAATTCTCCTTTAGAAGCTGCCAACAGAAAAGACAAGCTGAACTGATCCCCAATGCTCTGAAAAAAGTGAAGACTCGTTCCTCACGTTTTATTGTAAAAATAGTGCAAGAACACAAATCTGCAAGGCTTCTGTCAGCATACAGCACCATCTCTGGAATAAGTTCTCTTCAGCCTTGGTCAGAGCAGCTGATGATTTGGGAAATGGCATGTAGCTCTGCGTCTTTAGCACAATGGCACTTCTGTGAAGGGAGCAGTTCATGATCGTGGCTGCATGAGCCCCACGTGACAAAAGAGGCTCTGGAAATGTACAAGGGACCCATCATCAGAAAAGACGCTTCTCATATCTAAGAAATGAAAGGAATTGTGTTAAGCAACAGCAAAATGTGGCTGAAGATGGGAAGGAGGGAGGGAAGGAAGGAAGGAAGGAAATGAAAGAAGGAAATGAAAGTAGGAAATGAGGTGATACCTGGCTACTTGGAAATAATCTATCTCTTATTCTTGTTATTTCACATCCAGTTTATACTAAGCTTTCTAACTGAGCCTTGGGCATCAGGAGGACCATATTCTGGCCTCAGTAAAAATCCAAATTCATCTCAACGATGAAAGCTAACTTCAGATAGTGATGGTGTCTGGCTGGCTAATGGCAAATTCTTTCTTGACAGAATCCCCCTTTTCGGATACTTGCGTGGTAGAAGATACAGTTATTAAGAATTCAATTTTCCACACCAGAAGCTCTAAAGCTAATTTGCACTAGAGTTCAAACAAAACTTGGGTTAGGGTTAGGTTAAAATCTCCCATGACGATGGAGAGTGGGTAGTCTTAGTAGGGTGCCACCTCCTTTTGGGAGGGGAGGATGGGCTGAAGAGTGGCTGGTAAGACTGAGGAGAGTGCTGTAGAAGGTGACTACTAGTAATAGATGCAGTTAGGTTGCCCCATAATGGTGGTTCCATCAATTTTGGCCCCTGTGGGATGGGTGTTCACTAATCTTGGGCCTGAATCCAAACAAGGTGTGGACTGACTGGGATTCCTATGGATTTCCCTGGAGGTTTCTGGGGAGTGGAAGGCCAGGAGGGAGGGATGGGGGGAGAGAAGGGATTCCCTGTGGAACCAGCCAAGGAGATCGTACTGAATAGAAGCTGGCTTCCATTACCTAAGTACTGGTGTCTACTACATGCCCCAGAGAAACAGCAATGGCTATCTCAGAATGGGGACTCAAAAAGGTAAACTGACTTAAGCCTCAGACATTAGAGAAGGCTTCTGATTCATTTATAGCAGTGCATTGCTGCTGTAAGCTTGCGAGTCACACCAGAAAACCCACTGAGCTTATATAATACAAAGACGTAGCAAATAAACCAACAACAAAAAGGAAACTTGGGGATCTGCCATAATTAAGAGAGCCCTTGGCAGAGTGGATGGGCAGGCTTGTTTGCTCACTGGAAGAAGACAGGGCCAGAATAGGGAAAGGTGTTATTGTCTGACACAGAAAGCAATGCAAGGACTTTTCTAAGTGCTGCTTCAGAACAATCGGAAGAGAGAGAGCTGGTGTAGAAAGCCCTGCCTCCACCGTAGGACCTTTGAATTCTCCACTTATTCAAAATGAAAGGTGCACAAAACAAGCTTACGAGTGAAGGCCGTGAACTCCTCCTTCCACCTGAGCAGATGTTGTTCTCTTCTCGAATTTCAGCTCTCCGGAATACATCATGGCCCTACAGCGGTCAAAGGGAAGAAAAAGCAACATTCCCAATCAGCCACAAAAATCTTCACGGCACACAGGCACTACAACTATGGAGTAGTACGACCGACCCAAATCAATCTTTTACCAGGAATTGAAGTCTTGCTTCATAGATTTCCAAACACCCCTGTTCCATCACAGGCGTACAGCCAATGCCAACAACAGCTCCAAAAGGGTACTGATCAGGGGAGATGACGGAGAAGGGTTACTGCTCTCACCTCAGCTGGGTTAAACTCTTTGAGCCGATATCTTGGCAGGAATGCTGGATGCCAGCAATCAGGTACGGCACGAACTTGTGGATGGAGCCCTTGTCCTGCACAGCCCCAGAGACCCCCTGGGCCACTTTAATTTTATCCGTCTCACTGAGAAGAACAAACAACAGCGAAGCCCGTGAGAACCGCAGAACTGTGACTGTTCAATCCACTAATTATCATGGAAAAGAGGAGAAAAGAAATATTTGAAAGGAGAAAAAATATTAACTACCGTATTTTTCAGACTATAAAATGCACCGGACTATAAGACGCACCTAAATTTACAGGAGTAAAACAAGAAAAAAATAGTTTTTGGCCTCCATGCATCGGATTTTCGCCCTCCTAGGCCCCCAGAAGCACTCTGCAGTGCTCCGCACAGCCTGTTTTTGCCAAAAACGGGCCCATTTTTGGCCTACAGAGTGCCTCTGGGGGCCGGGGAGGGTGAAAACGCAACATGGAGAGGGTTCGGGAGGCCAAGAACGCCTGTATTCAGTCTAGAAGACGCACCAAAATTTTCACCCACTTTTAGGGGGGGGGGAAGGTGCGTCTGGTACTCCGAAAAATACGGTACCTGTCCAACGGTATTAATCTATTCAGAAATGCATTCTGGCAACCTTCTAGAGGAAGGCAATCTTATTAAGGTGAAACAGCCCTGAAGCTTTACACAAACGTTCCCTTTTTTGCATGGATTTGTTTGTTTGCACATTAATCTAACTATTCCTCTTACCTGAAATATCTGTTCTGGCTACCCAGGTTCTTGTCCATTGCATCAAGAGATCCCATGCCACGATATTTCTTCAGCCTGATCCCATCAGAGAAAAAATACTCTCCAGGGGCTTCTGAGGTAGCAGCTAGAAGGGACCCCATCATCACTAGAACCAGGAAAAACAAAGGCAAGCAACAGTGTGTGAGGGGATGTGGAAAGAAACAAACAGGAAATAGGATGAATTTGGGGAAGCAGGTTAACTTTGATATCAGTTACTTGCATGAAACTAATTGCATTCATGTGCTGTATATGCTCATAAACTAATCAAGGAGAGAAGCAACCTAGAACTAAGGAGGAATTTCCTGACAATTAAAACAATTAATCAGTGGAACAACTTGCCTCCAGAAGTTGTAAATGCTCCAACACTGGAAGTTTTTAAGAAGAGATTGGACAACCATTTGTCTGAAATGGTATAGGGCAGTGATGGCTAACCTTTTCCGGACCGAGTGCCCAAAGTGCACGCTCAAATGCGTGTGTGCGTGCCCGAACCCCCAAAATACAATATGCGCACGCTCCTGCATGTGCCGCACCCCCGCGCATGTGCACGCCCCCTTCCCATGCACCACCACCCCCGCATGCGTGGAAGAGATCGGAAGACCAGCTGGCTGGCAGAAGCCGTGCTGGCATGCACAGCAGAGCTGAACTGGGGCAACAGCTCGCGTGTCATCAGAGAGGGTCCTGCATGCCACCTCTGACACACATGCCACAGGTTCACCATCATGGGTATAGGGTTTCTTACCTGAACGGGGTTGGACTAGAAGACCTCCAAGGTCCCTTCCAACTCTGTTATTCTGAAGCTATAATTACACACAAGTACTGTCTGTCTGTCTGTCTGTCTCTTAACTTCCTGACAAGTTCCCCAATGTAGGCATGGTTTCCAGGCATGCATTTGAGCCACAAACATGATATATTGTACAATACAAGATCTCTCTTATGGTCTTACGATCGCACACAACTCCATTCCCTCCTAAAGGCTGTGCCTGGAAATTATCACGATCCCATGAGCTGAAAGTACGTGTTAGTAAGTCATTTGTAGTTCTAGTCTCACCCGTGGAAGCGCCCAGGGCAAGGGCCTTGGCAATGTGTCCAACAGTCTGGATGCCTCCATCTGCAATCACTGGCACACCAAATCTTCGAGCGTACTCAGACACTTTGTAGACTGCTGTGGCTTGGGGCCTGCCACACGCTAAGACTAAACGGGACAGATGAAGATAACAAGAAGCAAAAGAAGTAGTCAATTTTATTCTACGGCAGAACTCCTAACATAGAAGGGTCCTCAAAGCGCATGGCATTTTCAGCATGAGCCTCCAACCCCCCCACCCCCCACCCCAAATAAAGCAAATCAATTTTCAGAATTGGCATCTTTTTCACTGTTTCTTCCCAGAGTGTATCAAGGGAGTTGTATGTCTTTCCAATTCTGGCAAACCTCAGAGGGTATCTTCCCAGAGGCAGATATAAATCCATGCAAGTCTGATGATTTATTAGTTGGTTCCAGTCAACCTACTTGCAGGTAGCATTCTCCAGCCACAGTAACAGTCACTAGCTGTAATTAAAAACTTAGTTTTTACTGGATGATCAGAATCTAGTATCTCGCACTGAAGTTTTCATCAAGCTACCGTGTTTCCCTGAAAATAAGACCCAGTCTTAGGGGGGAGGGTTGCCTCCCAAAGTGGCATTAGGTCTTATTTTGGGAGGGTGGGTGTCTTTTCCACTGTCTCACCTCACAGCAGTGGCACCGACAGCCCCAGCCAGCAGGAGCCCATGTGGCCGCTGCCGGTTCACTTCTTCTGTGGCAGCTTGCCGCCACTCATGCATGGCGCCCCAGCCTCCGTTTCGCCATCAGAGGCCTTCAGAGGCAGGTGTCGGGGCATGAGTGGCCTGGCTGCAATTGCCCTAAGGTAAGCGGGTGCAGGGCACAAGGGGGCAGATCCACCCCCCATCACCACCCTAACTTGATTTTTACTCATGCACCTTGCCCCAACCTCATGCAACCAGGTGTAATGGCCTGGGTGGGTCTTAACTGGGGCTTATTTGGGGGGGTAGGTTATACTGGGTGCACATGTAAAATTAATATAGGTCTTATTTTTGGGATAGGTCTTATTTTCAGGGAAACACGGTAGCTACTCCTGGAACACAGGGTGACTAAAACCAAAGCAAAATATCATCTGCTTAGAGGTCATAATGAGTCGGGAACAGAAAAAAAACCCCTCCAAAATATATCAGCGAGGGCTCTTTTATGCTTTGCATCAAATTGTGTGGCCTAGACTTTCCATTATGCCCAGATTGTAATTGATACATCATGGATAGCCAAGGCCATGCACAGAGATCGACATCAATAATACCCTTCTCTCCCACTAATAGGACAATCTCCCCAGTGGACTTTTAATTCAAAAATCTTTTTCACCATTAGTTAGAATAGTGATTCAGATTCATTCAGAACCGTGCAAAATTAGAGTACAAACTTCCTGTTAAATGCAGAGTTTCAGTACTGTCTGCACTGCCAAAGTCAACTCAGTGCTTTTCCAAGAAACTGGTTCCCACACAAATCACTTTTACACCAACTCAGCTGTTGTGTTTCCTCTCAATTTCTAGGGCCAAGTACAGGCAACCCAATCAGTTTGAATTTAACTAACAGCAACTGCATTGAACTGGAATTCAAATCAACCGTGAAATGGGCTGCCAGCGAAATCAAAACAGCGTTAGTCCTAAAGAGATGGTCTCATGTCTGCAAAGAAAAACATCAAAGCTAAAGAAAAAAAATGTTAAAAAAGGATCTTTTTCCTATGTTAAGAACTTTAAAACCTATCAAGCAATGTACACAAACTCACACTTCAAAAATGGTTTGGAAAAATTGCTTTGGACCTTGCTTGAGTTCAGCACACTTCTGCTATTCTTTTAAGCAGCCCATACTTCATTCAAGCTTCCATAAGAGCATGAAAAATGACCCAGCTGCTTGAATAAATAGCAGAGAGACATCAGGTCATGCATGGCCCAAAACGTTATTTTTTCCAAATAATTTTTAAAGCATGCAGTTATGCTCTAAAATAGAAAAGCAATCTCCGAGGAGCTGAGTTTTGCAAGCTGATGTCTATGCAGTTGTACACGGAGACCAACCCTTTAAAAATTAGCATTTGGTACCATGGAGTGAGAGAATTCCGTTCTCAGCTTCATGATTCACACAGGTGGAATTGGGTTCAAAGCAGGGTTTGGAATTTGCTACAGTAATTTGATATGAAACTGTTCATAACCGTTTACATTTCCAAAAATAAGAGATACAAAATAGGTAGATGTAGTCTTTTATTGAACATACGTAATTGTCTGAAAGGCTACAGCAATCTCCTATAAACGTGAGGCACAGCAATATATAAATAGAACTTTGCTTAATTGAGAAAACAATTGTTTAAGCACATTATTGTGTTCTTGGGTCTACACTCAAACCCTTGCTGGACCTTTAGCCATTCTAATAATGGGTGTGCAGATATTTCATCCCGTAACATTCCAATCTTGTAATAAGAGTTGCTCCAACTGTTCTGGAGGGCATTTATAATGCCCTGTTTTAATTTTGACATCTCCAAAATACTGGTAACAACCATGCCAAGACGATAAAAATAGTTTATTTGGGGTCAGAATTTTTAATAATATCTAAGGATGGAAGCACTTTCTGACACCAAGCGAGGTACTGCTACCCAAGTGAACCCCTTGATTGTCCAATAGAGACTGGCAGTGATTGGCCAGGAATTCAGGAAAAATGTTTTTTTCCACTCTCGTAACATTTAAGCCTATCCACAGATCATGCTGAACCATAAAATAATTAAGTGGCAAACATGTTACGCATGTGTCATTTGCGTGGCCTCCGGTTTCTCCCGCGCAAGCTTTTTGCACATCCCACTTTGTGGTTTGGCAATGATTAAATATGTAATCGGAACCCAAGATGATATCACATCATGTAAAACAAAGCTGTTTCAAACCAGAACAACTTATGATTTGTGGCCTGCTTCCTCTATTCCCATTTAACTGTTGTCAAAGCATGGTTAGAAGTTCGGAAACTGTCTCTTCACCCATTCGGAGGAGGAGCCAATGGCCTTCACATGAAGAACACATTCACTCAGTTTAAATCAGCAGTTCTGTAAATGAGTGTAATATGTGCACGTAATTCAATGGGAGATAGTGGAGTCATACTTTGTGGGATCTTTAGATACTATTAAATAGAGCTTTGAAGTATGGGGATGGGGGGGGGGAGAAAATGTAGAAAATTCTTAAACCAAACACCTATCAATTGGCTTAATACAGGGGTCTCCAACCTTGGCAACTTTAAGACTTGTGGACTTCAACTTTGCTGGCTGAGGAATTCTGGGAGTTGAAGTCCACAAGTCTTAAAGTTGCCAAGGTTGGAGACCCCTGGCATAATATACATCTGACATTAAATTTAAAACTAAAAAAAAAAAATACAGGGCCAACTAAAAAAAAAATCTACTGCACCTATTTTACCTCACAAGAATCTACAACATTAAAAACAACTGAACAAGGGGAAGATACATAATTCAGTAATTTGAGAGTTCTTCCCTCCTTGAATTATTTCCACAATACTAGCATTCTTCAGGGTAGATTTCCAAAATCGGAAGAAAATAGGATGCCAGGGTTTAAGAGAACCCGTAATTTCAGCTGTCATCACTCAAAACAACATCACAATCTTTCTACATGTTTTTTTTTTTAAATCTACAAACAGGCTGGGGAATTCTGGGAGTTGGAAGCCCACATATGTTCAAGTGGCCAGGGTTGAAAAACACTGGACTAGTTTTTTGTTTAGAAATATTACACGAGTTAGTAGATTCAGTCGCGTTTGTCAATCAGAAGAAAAATGCCATATTTATCTGGGGAATATCTAGCAAACAGCTAACTCAGACAAAAGGAAGGTTCCGGAAGCCTTGGAGAAACAAGTGATTACTTCTTCCTTCAAGAAATCTCTTATTCATCAATAAGAAACATCGATGACGTGATACAGTTCCACAGCAAAATATGCTGAAACCTTCTTTCATACCGGAAAATAATTTCTTAGAGGAAAAAAGTATCCTGAATGGGCAACACAAATTATGTTTACAGCATTTCAAATACTGAAGACACTGCCTACAAAGGATTACTTAACTGAATAAGGGTTCATTTTAAATTACAGAGGTAGAGATTTTAATTAAAACATTTAAATGACTGCCTAGAGCAATCATTCATCGGAGCACAAATACTCTTCCTGGCAAGCATAAAGAACCACCTGTATAGCTCTAAAAGAAAATACAACGATGGGGGTCACTTTTTCCCTTTGGAACTGGCCTGCATAACTTAATACGTATCCAATAATCCTAATAGTATGTCCATAAATCACATTTAAAACATACACCTTAGTAGCTGGAGAATTTAGACCAACTCATACCATAGCCAAATTTAACATCAGAAAGAAAAAGCACATTACCTATTTTGCATTTCATACAATGAAAATTTAACCAATTTAACTTTTGGTGTTAAAAAGAGATTCAAATTAGAGCTTAACAGTGTGCAAGTTATCACAGAATTTGGGTCTATAAAGAAGAAAAAGAAGAGAGGAAAGGAGCCTTTTAAAATTTCAGTTACGGATTTAAGGAAGGAAACCTTCATTTGATAGCAACAACATTAGAACCCTGCTTTTGGAAAAACTCAGGGGGAAAAAAAAACAACGACAACTCAGCTTTAACACCCAGTGTCCAAAGCCATAAGACCTCAAGTGTGTCTCTAACCAGATTATTCTCAAACAAGCAGAAGGGTAGGAGGAGATAATGGGCAGCCAATCAGAGCCTTCCTCCAAGCCACAAAATTAAGGGGCAGGGAAGGGGGCAATGACTTACTATAGGTGCCAGTGACCGCGGAAGGGCATTTGGGGCTGTGGGACTTTAGGTCCGGAGGGACCTTTGGAGCAGCTGAACAAGACAAAAACACACAACAGTTTAGAGATAAAGAGGGAGGAACAAGCAATACCCTCCTGAACAGTGACACTGTGGAGCCAGGCCACACTTCAATCCCTGCAGGAAGCGGGTGAGGGGAGGAAACGCCTCCATGTATGAAACTGCCCTGACTTTAGGAACCCACAAGCCTCTTCTTTGTTGTTTTGGTGCTGATTTGACACACAATTCAACTGCAACATGTTCACGGGCTCTTCTAACCTCAGTTGCTCAAGAGTAATATCTCGGCCAGTCCCCTCAGAATTTGGACAGATCAAAAGGGAACTAATCGCCCATTAGGCTACCCCCCCACACACACACTCCCTTCCCAAAACGCTGTATGTATATTTGCAATCCACAGGGTCAAATCAGATTGATGGCCTGCAACGCTTCCCTTTACCTTCTTGTGTGATGCAGATAGAGCCGCTGCCCATGCCAACCCTCAGGGCATCAGCCCCTGCGTCAATCAGGTTCTTTGCCTGGGCCGCTGTCACCACTGAGGAAAAAGGGAGAAAAGACGTATTAGGAAATTGGACTCCATTAACGTAGCGGCTATCGTCACTCCGCCGCAAGACATGGCACCTCCTTCCAAACAAACAGGACAGTTTTGTACAAGGCTGTTTGTCAGATTACAGGTGGTTCCTCGATTTATGACGGCTCGTTTAATGACACTTCAAAGTTACGACAGCTTCAGAAATCGTGATTTACAACAGGGATGGGTTCTACTTACCTTTGCTACCGGTTCGCAACGGGGCCGCACGCGTGCAGAAGCATTTTGATGACGTCGGGATCGGTGGGCGGAGACTCCCACCGGTTTTACTACCGATTCTATAGAACCGGTGCGAACCATGGGCAACCCACCACTGATTTACAACCTGTGGGCTTTCACTTACAACTTTTGCAGCTCCTCAGTGGTTACAAGATTGCAAATGAGGTGCTTGGCAACCGGCTTACATCTATGACTGGTTGTCACATCCTGCGGTCATGCTATCTGCAACCTTTTTTTGCCAATTTCCAGCAAAAAAAACCCCCATCCACTGGGATAGCTGGATTCACTTAACAACCATGGTGGTTTGCTTAACAACTGACATAAAATTGTCATAGAATCAAGCCTGGCTCAACTTACAACTGCAGTGACTTACATGGAAATTCCGGTCTCAATTGTGGGCATAAGTTAAGACCTACCGGTACAGAGGAAGCCATTATATCATCAGCTGGAAATATGGGCTGAAATTCCAATTCTTGCTGGACTTGTGTTGGACAAATCTGCTTTAACGTTTGAAAATTGGGATGATTGTTACTAGGGCAGAGAACTACAGCAGAGCCAAGAATTTTGGTCATCAGTCATTGGGGTCGCAATTTGAGGTACCATGTGACCAAACATGATTCTACAATGGTCATAAAGTGAATTATTGCCATTGTAAAGCAACCTGTGTGTCATTAAGTAAAGCCATCCTTCTAGAAACTGGCAAAAAACCATAGGAAACCATGTTCACATGACGGTGGGACTTTGCAATCATTTATAAATGAAGCCGGTAATCAAGGACCTGAAATGCAATCACATGACCATGGAGGGGGTAGCAGTTGTAATTTTGAGAACTGGTCGTAAATAGCTTTTTAGAAATCGGTTGTCTCTTTGAATGGTCAGTTAAACAACTGGTTGTAAATGTAGGACTGCCTGTACACTAATGAAGAGTTTTATTACAGTTATCCTTCAAGGTACTGCTCATTTCTATCTTTCATTTATCACATTTGAGTAATTTTAGGATATAAAGGTATCAATGCACCTGTCTCCTCATCCACAGCACATTTTATGAACTCAGCAAAATCCTCATCAAACACATACCGGCTTCATTAGAAACCGAAACAAAATAGTTACCATTGCCTCCAATGACTTGCAGATGAGGATATTTCTCCTTGATGTATTTGATCATGTTGATTTGAAAAATGGAGTTCCCCTGAGATGAATCCTAAAGAAGAAAAAGAAGAAAAAGAGTTTCCTGTACTGCTCCTTAAAAAAAAAAATAAAGCCATTTGAGTTGGAATCTATCATTCTATACAAGGACTAGCCAATTTTTTTCTTTCCAGCTACTCGTTAGTACTGAATTTAAACTGAAGCAACTCAGCATATGATCTAATTCAGAGGTCTTCAAACTTGGCAGATTTAAGACTTGTGGACTTGTGGACTTCAACTCCTAGAATTCTCCAGCCAGCATAGCTAGGAGTTGAAGTCCACAAGTCTTAAAGCTGCCAAGTTTGGCCTAATTGTTAGTTAGTCTGGCCTAATTGAATTGACCAGCAACTTTCAATAATACAAGTCCTAATCCCTCATAATACCTACAACAATTACAATAATTTCACCTAATTATCCAAATGTGTCTAGCATGAAGTTCAACCATTATCTCCCTTGCTACTCTTCATGGGACTCCCATTGTCTCTAACACTTACCAATACGATGACATCAACTCCAGCTTGTGCCAGCAGATCAAGACGGTACCTATCATCTTCGTGAGTCCCAATGGCTGCCCCACAGAGTAACTGTTTCTTGGCATCCTTTGAAGCCAGGGGATAGTCCCGATTCTTCTTCAGATCTGTGCGAGCAATTATGGCCACCAACTCTCCCTTTTCATTAACAATTGGCAATTTTCCTTGAAATAAAAAAAAAAACAAAAAACCAACCCTGCTGTTATTTCCGAAGAACAATTTTAGGTTTTTTCCCCCTCATTATATAGATGGAAAATTCAGTTTCCTTTTTGGTTTAATTGT
This sequence comes from Pantherophis guttatus, assembly GCF_059756535.1. Classification (NCBI taxonomy): domain Eukaryota; kingdom Metazoa; phylum Chordata; class Lepidosauria; order Squamata; family Colubridae; genus Pantherophis; species Pantherophis guttatus. The sequence goes on from NC_142064.1 coordinate 248,758,573, forward strand.
CTTTATTAATATTTTTGATAAGAAGGCAACTAAAGTTGCACAGCCTAGTACCTTCATTAAATAGAAATGATTCCAAAGCATCTGATACCTAACTCAGCTAAGGCTACAGAAGATGACTAATTAAGCAAGGGAAAAAAAAGAAAATAGGATATCTATTGGGAGATGAGGTTAAAAATATTTCTTTTTCTTTTACAGTGCAACACCATCATTTATTCAGTATGCTTTTGCTTTATTTTGACTTAAAGGTAAAGGTTCTCCTCGCACATATGTGCTAGTCGTTCCCAACTCTAGGGGGCGGTGCTCATTGTTTCAAAGCCGAAGAGCCAGCGCTGTCCGAAGATGTCTCCGTGGTCATGTGGCCGGCATGACTAAATGCCAAAGGCTCACGGAATGCTGTTACCTTCCCACCAAAGGTGGTCCCTATTTTTCTACTTGCATTTTTATGTGCTTTCAAACTGCTAGCTTGGCAGAAGCTGGGACAAGTAACGGGAGCTCACCCCATTACACGGTACTAGAGATTCAAACCGCTGAGCTGCCGACCTTTCAATCAACAAGCTGTCTTAGCCACTGAGCCATTGCGTCCCTTTATTTTGACCTACATGAACCCAACTGTTACGGTTTAAAGACATTACCTTACAATGGAAACAATTCATGATGGCTTATTCAAATCTGGCTTAGCCAAGGGTATCCACCTACTAAAAATGAGGATTTAACTAGGATTTGAGCACAGAAGCTAAATGTTTTTTCCCCCTCAATGGATAATGGGGTTTGTATGTCACCAAAACAATATATCTGAATGACTGAATCACCTCACTTTAAACAATATGGTCCTAGTCTAACAATCTGGAACTACACTAGACAATGCTGATACTGCACAATGTAGCATATTTACTTAAGAGGTTAGCAGGATTCATGATTATTAGAGTGACATCACAGTAACAAATCCTAAAGTTAACAAAGCCTTAAAGTTAAGCAATAGCACTTAGATTTATATACCGCTTCACAGTGCTTTTACAGCCCTCTCTAACTGGTTTACAGAGTCAGCCTATTGCTTCCAACAATCTGGGTCCTCATTTTACCCACTTCGGAAGGATGGAAGACTGAATCAACCTTGAGCCTGTTGGGATTCGAACTGCCAAACTGCAGGCAGCAGGCAGTCACCAGAAGTAGCCTGTAGTACTGCACCACCGTGGCTCTTAAATGTACATTAAATACTTAAATACATGAAAAATGTAATAGTGTAATATTCAATACATAAACTATTTTATAGCTATTCTCACATACCTTTTTTACTCCTCTGCAAGATTTCATTTGCTTCTTTTAACGTAACTCCTGCAGGAGCTACAACAAGATCTTCCCGTTTGGTCATGATCTACGAAAAATAAAAAACTGAAGTAAGACAAATGTCTTTTCCATTTTGGCTGAGAAAAGCAGCACTGTCTAACAGAGAAATATTTGTCAGTCCAGAGTAATCTAATTTAATTATTATTATGGAAGAAGAAAGACGTTTCAGTCAGACTTGATATAATTAGCTTAATGCGGAAAAGAACAATTTACCATAATGGAAGGAAAGTAACTTAATGCCAGACATTATTACTGTCCCCAAATCAGGAATTATACAACTCAAAGTAATTGTCTCCATCTGGCTTCTCAATTAGTGTTAACAATCAGTTTTTAAAGATCCATTTCAGACATAACTTCAGATTTAACAGTTCAGTTTCAAAACCACAAGTGAAATAATTCTTAAAAATAAAAGAAAATACATCAGTATTATTTTTCGCCTCCAATCTCCCTCCCAACCTTATGATTCCATTATAAACAATATCAACAACGTTAAGAAAAGTGAAACGAATGCTATTCTGTATTAATCGCTTGCAAATCTTATAGCTTGGAACACTATGCAGAGAAAGTGCTAGAACTTGGAATCTAATTATTTTAGATGGGCTGTATGTATTAGTGTGTTAAATGGAGAAAGTTTAATCACAAGTGCTTCTAGCCACAAACTGAAGCAGTGTAGCCTAGACACGGGCGCACATTCTCATTTGCCTACAGATACAATGTCGAAGACTGAAGGGTTAAGATGTCTGACCTGACAGAAATTCTATTTGGTAACCAAATAGCTTTTCAAGGTAACCAAATGTAGCTTTTCCTTTTCCCGTTTCCAATGTTTATCAGGAATCCTTTAGAACTGTGTTACAGGCCACTTCTGTCTGAACTTTAAATCATGCTATTCGCTGATTTTTGTCAGCACAAATCCAAAAATAGCACGGGGAATCAAGAGCCAAGCGCAAGACAGGCTGGAATGCTGCAGTGCTAAAACCCTCACATCCAGTTACAGTAGTTACATGAATGCTAATTCCAGAAGGGTTTTTCATCAGAAGGCAATGGGAAGAAAGTCAGCTGGCCGAACAGGGAAATAGTAACTTGCAAAAACAAACGCTATGCTGCATGCTCTCTGGAAAACAGGAGCAGATCTTGGAATATGTTTTTAGAAAGAGGTTGCTGAGGGAAAAAAAAAATATTGCAAAACTAAAAATACACAATATTTAATAGTGAGCTAGGGGCCTTAGCTCAAATGCAAGTCTTCCTCAAAAGCAATTGTCACAAAACATACTGTAGCTTGGTATCAAGAAAGACAACAAAGTCTATCTTTTATATCAGGGGTCTTCAACCTTGGCAACTTTAACTCTGGGAGTTGAAGTCCACAAGCCTTAAAGTTACCAAGGTTGGAGACCCCCATTTTATATAGTCGATACTGTTTTTTCTGATCAATACATCCTTAATCAAATCTCTTTCTGACTCTGGTCGGTGTACAATAATGAGGACCGAAGTCCTTTCTTTTCTTTCAGGGAATCACCAACCTCACTAAGAGGCAGTTCATGCTCTTCCTCTTTCAGGAAATCAATGTCTCGAGATGAGATAATCCCCATGAGCCGGCTACCCATCTTCCCATTGTCTGTTATGGGGATGCCACAGAATCCATGACGGGCTTTGGCTTCAAATACATCTCGGACCCGATCATTAGGGCTCAGGACCACCGGATCTGTGATAAATCCTTGTTCATATTTCTGGAATAGGACACATTGAAAAAGGAGAATGAGAGACTGAGACATGAAAAGAAGAGTCGTATCACTCCTAGTAAGGTGTTCTCTATCTTTGCCAGATCCTCTGAGATTCTTTATTTATTAGATGTTTATCCTGCCTTTATTACTTCATAAGTAGCTCAAGGAGGTAGACATAGCTAATACTCCTTCCTCCTCTTTTCCCCTCACAACAACAACCCTGTGAGGTAGATTGGGTTGAGAGAATGTGACTGACCCAGATTCACCCAGCCAGCTTTCATGCCTAAAAAGGGACTAGAACTCACAATCTCCTGGTTTACCATGCATCTTACTCTGAAATTGATTCTGGGCAGTTTACAGCTAAAAAGTTACTGTAGGACAGGAGTGTCAAACTCCATTTCATTGAGGGCTGCATTAGGGTTGTGTTTGACCTCAGAGGAGTGGGATTGGCCAGCTCAACTCATGTCGGGGGCCCTGTGGTGGCCGGAGCACTCTGCCAGCGAAAATGGAGCTCGGGATGGGTGCGTGCACCCCTCCCGAGCTCCTTTTTCATTGGCAGAAGCACTACAGGCCAGTCCTTCTCTGTTTCCAGGGCAGCCCCGCAGGCCAAATTTAAGCAATGCGTGGGCCGCCTTGAGTTTCACACCCCTGCTGTAGAATGATAGTAGTGTACTGCACTGTATAAGTTAGTAATTGTAATGCCAACATAATTAGAATCAGTTAAATATATCCTGCTTTAGGGCCCACCAGTTGCTGATCAGAAGACTTTAATTAGCTTTAATTAAATGCAAGTACTAACTATTATAAGACATTAACTGTCATAAGACAAGGAATTTGGGAAGAAGAGAAGAGGAAGCATGCAATCACTTATCAATTCAACTTGTCACCTGATCTTTCATTTCAGCTATAATAACTTGCATAGATATTTTTGTGGTTTTACCTTAACTTTCCGTACTTCGTTGGCCTGGAATTCCGGGGTACAGTTATGATGGATGAATCCTATTCCTCCTGTGAGCTGAACAAATACAGAAAAAAAAAACCATGCTAAAACTAGAATAAGTTCCTTCACTGCCCTCTGCCAAGAGACAACAAGTTGAGCAGGAATGCTTCCCAGACTGATGCAGTTTTTTAAGGAGAAGATTCCGTTTTGGAAGGACATCGTGTTAAAGATTGATATTACAGAAATGCATACTTTGAAGAATATGTGTAAAACTCAGCATTTTAGTTTTATATATATGAAAAACGGGAGGGAAGAAAAGTTCAGGTCTATAGCATTAATGAAATCATGTGTTGTTTTTGTTTTTAAAAAAAGAGGGCATTTAATTTTTAATTGTGTTACTAAATACTCTACAGTTGCTTCCTCTCTTTCCTTAGGACCTTTGTGTCCTGAATATTGAACTGCCTTTGAATACGTTCTCAAAAAACCAGGAGCAGCTTGATACAAGGAAAGTGGCATGAAACCTGGACAACTGGGGAGCAGCAAAGGAATGTGATACCTAGAAGAACTTGAAAGTGATAGTCATTAAGATTTATATAGCAGTAATTCTAAAGTTTCTCTCCACTAATAGAATTACTAGCACCATCTCTTGTATCTTTCATCAAAACCGAATTCTACTGCATTACACAAATCCTAAAGAGCAGCATTTAGGACAGCAGTTCAAATGACAAAAAAGAAAATACTTTGCAGTAACCTATCAGGATAACCCTCTGCGTTTCCCAAACGTAAACAACCCCACTTCAGATTACGTCAATCCTTCCTGCTCTCCACTTCTATTTACTTACCGCCATTGCAATAGCCATGCTGGCCTCTGTTACAGTGTCCATAGGGGAGGATACCAAGGGGGTTTTCAAGCTTATTTTTTTGGTTAGAGCAGAAGTCAAGTCCTTAAAATAAACAGAATTATTCGGTAAGAAAATGTTACATCATTTCAAGATATTTCAAGATTCCGATTTTGCTAACATGGGTACTAGACCATTTAAAAATATTCTTTTTTTAAAAAAAAAGCTTCTATGGCTATGAAACGCTACATTAGTATTATTAAAGAAGAAAGCAGTTAATTCAGAAAATTCTTTTAATATGCTACACAAAAGCCAATTCCATACTCACCACTTGGTCTGCAGTAAAATCTATGTAGCCAGGGAGAATAAGAAAGTCACTGAATAATGAAGAAGGAAGAAAAATGTTATTGAGCTTGTTTGTGACATAAATACAGTTCTTGTTAACATGTAAATTATAGCTTCTATTTTGTGAATCTTTGTAGCATGTTTGAGAAATTACTTGCTATAATTCATATCCCAGAAACTCTGATGCTAAGGTCCAGACTCAAAATGCTTCAACTAGAAAGGTTATTGCTTAATAACAACCATCTAACCCTCTTAATAATTACAGAATCCCCTCGAAAATTATTTCCTGACAACTTGTGAAGCTCATTTTCCTCTTCAATCCCAAGAGAGTTGGTTTTTTCTTTTCTTTTTTTTTTTGGTTGATTTTCAAAAAAGATAATTATGTCACTAATTGTAGTCACAGAACTTTAACATAATATGTAGCTTGAGCCTAAGAAATTCGCATGTGCATGCAAGGCCAAAACTGCCAGATCCAAAACATGTTCATGTTGATGAAAGCAGGTTTCATCAAATTTCAGGCACACCTATGCAACCATAACACTCAGGCCATGCTCCTATTCTAACACTGGTCTCAAAAGAGAAGGAAAAATGCAAGAACAAAAAAATTGAACAATTTATAAGGATTAAAAATAATTAGCAAAAGCAAAAATTTACCCTTAAGCCACAGATTCTAAGGAAGTCAGGAGCAATATATTTTCCAAGAAAATCTCTCTGTGATTCAGATATGGGATTGGTTTTTTTAGAACTTATTTTCAACAGTAGAGTTCAGCCCACAGAATTGTTACATAACTAAAACCTCTTTAAAAATACACATGTCCAATTAATATAGACTTGGGATGGCTTCAAAGCCTGTTAAGACACAATAGGCTACCTTCATTAACTTCAACTGCTATTTCCAGAACTTTTGTTTTTGTTTTTGCCTTTTCAAAGGAGAGTCTGTAATTATAACGAGCGCATATACATGGATGTCAGTTCTTGCTTTCTTGAGGAGCAGTGCTGACCAAGATTTCATCTCGAAACCCTGAAAATTACTATATTTATTTCAGGGTGGATTTGATTTAAATCGAGTTGATTTAAATCACAATTTAAATCATGATTTAAATCACTAGTAAAAAGGCTTGATTTAAATCAACTCAATTTAAATCATAATTTTTAAAGAGCAACTGTCATCTCTGCTACTCCTTTGACCCACTGTTGACTCACCGATAGTCCCAGTGTTGCAGAATATACAGCCTCATGCTACCTAACTAAGCTCCATTTCATGCTGAATAAACTAAATTATTTATGTATCTTAAATAGAAAACTATCTTACGATAGATTTTTACCCTAAAAGTTTTTTATTAAAATAAATTTGATAAAAATCAAAAAAATCCAATTTAAATCAAAAAAATCCAATTTAAATTTAAAAAATCTGATTTTTTAATTTTTTTTAAAAAATCATTGATTTTTATCCACCCTGATTTATTTATAAAATGTATTGGCTGTCCATTTTACCACAGGATACCGGGCCAACTTCTAATCTTAAAAAGGTAAAAATTATGCAAAGCTAAAAGCCATAAATAAAATACTATGAAGAACCAAATACCGAGGCCTAATTAAAAGATGGAGAGAGTGGGAGCAGGATCAGTGGGAGGTGGGATTTGTTGTTAATCTATCAGTCACCTCCACCTCCACCATGATGTCCCCCCACTGGAGCCTCAAGCTAACTGGCAGAGCCAGGTTTTTATGTCCTCACGGAAGGTCAGGAGGGTTGGAGCTGACCTCACTCACTACTACCAATTAAAGTGAAAGTACTGAACTAGATACACCAGTTGTGACAGGAAATATAATCAAGATTTTCCAGTTATAGGGAAACACTTTCAGAAAAGTATGGATATCAGGCAATTGAATTTTGTAAGCACCCTATCATACATGTATCTATTGGAGTTTCCTTCTAATCTTTCTATTCCCCACTAATTAGTCAGAACTGATGAAGCTTCCTGGAGAAGCAGCAAAACGTTTTCAGGGGGAAAAAAAGCAAGAAAGTCCAGTTGCCTTTTGAAAAGCACTGTTGGGACAACCATGGCCTGGATGATTGAGAATCTCCACAGACATTCAAGAGGAAATGCTAGCTGATGTTTAACCAAACTATGACTCAAACTTGAAAATCTTCCAGTCCTAAAAAAAACTTCCATTGAACTTCTTATACACACAGATATCTAGGGTTATGCTGAAAACACACAGAGATTACTGAGAGTACAATAAGTACCTCTACACACTTTTACAATCCCAACCTACCTTCTGAACTATTGATGCTTACGAATAACAGTTTTATAATGTTGCCATTTTTACATATAACATTTGTATGAATTTCTGAATCTGACCGGAACCTGCCTTAACTATCTCTGTACAAACTTTGTGATGACTCTGACACAAAAATGTGTAATATTCAATTCAGTTTCTGCATTAAAATGCAATACAATGAGTAGTGCTAAAATATGTATGCTTGATGAGAAAAATTGCTTGCTATTAGGATTTTACTGCATTTATCAGTAGATAGCAGGTGACACCTATTGCTTATAAAGAATCCGGTGTTTCAACTGCAAAGCGTATTGCACATAGATAACAATTATTTATAGATAGCAGTTTTATAAGGCAGGTTGCTATGGAAGTATTGCTGGTAAGAAAAGTCAATCAACTTACAGGATAGGAGTTATTTTGAAAGCACTTTCTCAAATGACTTCCTAGACAGAGAAACTTACGAAGAACTTATGTAAATATGCCCTACTGCCAAGAGAATTGGAATCACATGAAACTCCATTTTCTAATAAAGGGGTGAGTGTAGAAGACAGTGAATTTAAAAAAAAAATCTAGCAGTTGGAGTTTCTGCCATATAAGTTGATGTACAAGTCCTTATTCTTTTTGTTTTTTGGAAAGTAATCTCAAACTTTCTGATAGCCATGCCTTATCATGTAAACTTCCTTAACAATGATTTCAGCTATTCTCGTGAATTTTAACAACTGATTATCATGTTTTTACTGGTAACTTCCCTGAGTGTGAAAGGTAAGACATAAACTATCTAAATAAATAGGGCTGTAATAGAGAGGCTTATTAATCATCGGCACAAAATGCTCAGAACATGGTTGGAGTGCATTCACTGTCCCTTGCAGTTTCTTATATAAAGATTATGACCTAAGGACTAAAATTGGTCACATGAACCAACAGGTGGCTAAGTAATGCATATGCTGTGTCCAAACTCTGTAGAAATACTTGTAACCTGAGAAACTATATTAAATGATTCTCTAGGGTGGAACTACCAAAAAAAAAAAAGGAAAGCAATCAGTCCAGTGGCACAGAGAGTGACATGTATATTTCACATTTGTGACCACAACATTTAAGAGACACCATTACCTTATAAGCCTGCAAAGTGTAGAAATGTTGAGGTATGCAGAATATATGTCAAAATTTAAACATTAGGAATATCAGGAAACAGAAAGGATAGCTAAAAAAAAAATGACCAAAAGATACTCCTCCCTGACCATCAATAAATATGCAATGTAAAAGAAGAATGATCCCACAAGTGTTCATTTTGTTCTGAAACAAGTTCTAACCACCCAATGAAAGTAGAGCTATATAGCTGGAAGAGATCTCTTTCACTACTGGTTAGGGAAAGAAGCAAAGCCTATGTTCTCAGGCACTCATGGCAGTGAAGTTATTATTACTAGATTATTACATTTATATTACATCAGGAACATTTTTGAGTTGAAAAAGGCTCCTTATTTCGTACCATCATCCTGAAAATCTTCCAGTCCTTAAAAAAACCTTCCATTGAACTTCTTATACACACAGATATCTAAGGTTATGCTGAAAACACACAATACGTACTGAGAGTACTGACAGTACAGTAAGTACCTCTACACACTTTTGCAATCCCAACCTACCTTCCTTACTATTAATGCTTACGAATAACAGTTTTATAATGTTGCCATTTTTTACATATAACATTTGTATAAATTTCTGAATCTGACCGGAACCTGCCTTAACTATCTCTGTACAAACTTTTGTGATGACTCGGACACTAAAATGTGTAAATATGCAATTTACTTTCTGCATTAAAACGCAATACAATGAGTAGTGCTAAACAGGAATATGTATGCTTGATGAGAAAAATTGCTTGCTATTAGGATTTTATTGCATTTATTTTATTCTACGCTACAATTGCGCTTAGGTATAAAAACCCTCCACCAGGAGGGGAAGCTTTTTGGACATCCCTTCACAGACGGCTATAAGAAAATCAGAGTAACCGGGAGGGCACTTATAATCACGCACGGCGGCGATCTTTAAGGTTTTTCCCCCCCCCCGCGGATTTGACATTAAAACCTCCGAGGGGCTCCTAAGCTTCCCTTTGGGTCCTCCCACTCTCCCCCCAGCTGGCATCATCCCAGTTGTTGCAAATGTTTGGCAACTGGAGGAGCAGATTGTCCCAGACGTTGGTCCTGGCACGAGGATCGGAGCAGCTGGTCCGCAGAGACCCAGCCAACCCACCCACCCGTCCGTCCCGCCAAGCCGACCGCCTTGGACGCTCGCCCCGTCCATCCTCTTCCTCGCCCTTTGCGACGGCCACGCTACCTCGGGACGGCGTGTGAACGGTGATCGCCGTCGGGGCGGTTGGAGAAACTCAGGCTCGGGATCCCCCCCCTCGCTTCCCACCCCACCCCATTAAGCGCCGGTCCGTCACCATCACTTATCACCCGCCTCCCCGGGCACCGCATGGCAGATCGGCTGCCCCGTCTCTGCCACGCTCGCTCGCCCGCCCGCCTTCCCGTCTCCTCCTCCTCCTCCTGCTCACTTGTAAGTCAGCCCGTCGCCACAGTTCAGCATCTGCTGCGCCGTCAGCCCGTCGTCCGGCACGTAGCCGGTGCCGCCGCTGATCAGGTAATCGGCCATAGCCGGTCGGGGCCGTCCGACTGCTGAGCGCGCTGGAGAGATTCCCGCGCCTCCTGGACTCAGAAAGACCGGGACGTCACCGACGCGAGACAGAAAAGAAAGGAGCGCGCGAGGAGCCCCGCCCCTCCGCCGCCGACGTAGGCCCGGTGACGTCAGCGGCTTTTTCTCAAGCTCCTTGGAGGCGGGGCTGCTCTTCCCCTCCCGCCCCCCCCCAGCTCTTATTTGGAGCCGAGCTGAAAAAGTGAAAAGGGGGCGTGTCCTTGCATTGCACCTCCCCTTCTCTTTTTTTCTTTCTTTCTCATTCTTTTTCTTTTTCTCTCTCTCTCTTTCTTTTTCTTTCTCTTTCTCATCCTATTTCTCTTTCTTTTTTTCTCTATTTCTTTCTCTCTTTCTTTCTCATCCTGTTTTTCTTTTTCTTTCTTTCTTTCTCATCCTCTTTCTCTTTTTTCTCTTTCTCTTTCTCTCTCTCTTTCTCCTCTTTTTCTTTTTCTCTCTTTTTTTCTTTCTTTCTCTCTCTCTCTTTTTCTTTCTCTCTTTCTCTCTCTCTCTCTCTCTCTTTCTTTCTTTTCATGTGCCGAAATAAGCTAGGAGCGCTTTGGAGAGGCGCTCTTCTCTCGTTCTTTAAACGTCTATAGAGATTCTCAGTCATCCAGGTCATGGTTGTCCCAAAGGTGCTTTTTTTCAAGAGGCAACCGGACTTTCTGGGTTTTCTTTGAAGGCGTTTTTCGCTTCTCATCCAAGAAGCTTCTTCAGCTCTGACTGGATGGTGGGGAATGGAAGGATTTATATTCCTTGCAGTCATCTGGTGCTAACGAGTGCTAATGACCAAGATGACTGCAAGGAATATACTGTAAATCCTTCCATTCCCCCCATCCAGTCAGAGCTGAAGAAGCTTCTTGGATGAGAAGCGAAACATCTTCAAAGAAAAACCAGAAAGTCCGGTTGCCTCTTGAAAAAAGCACCTTTGGGACTCTCATTCTTTAGTTGAGCTGCAGGGCACCCATCGACGTGACTCGTCCTGAGCAAGGGAATCCTCTGGGTTTAAAAGTAGAAAAAGTCCCCCGAGAACCAAACTCGTGTATCCCATGAGTGGACTAGTTCGGTTTATTTATCCTATAGCTAGCACACTCACTTGCAATAAACACGGGCAAAATATAAAACTTGGAAAATCTGAAATCTTGACGGGAAGGTTATATTTAAGTTGCAAATATTTTTTACTTCATTTGTGGCAGCCAGGAAATCGGCGAAATGTCCATTTATAGGCTGTTTTGACAGTCACTATTGTATTGGAGTTTATTTTTCAGCCCCATAGTCACAATTTGTTGATAGCCCTTTGCCCCACTTATAGAAGTGCCAAAGAAGCTAGGCTCAGAGAAGGGCTTCTGAGGCTTGGGGGGTGGGTGGGAGGGGTGCGCAGAAATAGCAACGAGGTAATATGCGTGAAATTGCCGGTACCAGTCTTAGGCTGTCGTCGACTTTTCCTTTAGGGTGACTGGCAAGGTAGTATTGTATGTGATTCGCTCCTCCACCCTCCGTTGATGGTATCGTTTCCAAAACTTTAAGGTCCCGTTCAACCGGTGAAATCAACACCGTTTAAAGATACGGTTTAGTGTAGTTTCTGTCTTCCCTCATTTAGAGCCAGAAGAGGGCTTCCGAGTCAAACCTACTACGAAAGGAGTGCTTTATTATAACTTTACTGCAGCACTTTAAAAAGATCGTAACCCTGGACTACTTTCAGTTGAAAGGGGAAATCAAGCCATCACTTCAGCTTTATAGCCGATGATTAAAGTGCTTATCCTTATCAACGTTTTGATAAACCAGAGTGTGTTTCTATTTCAAAAGCTGCTTCCTAAGCAATTTGATTATTTTGGAAAATTTATATTGTTCATGTTTTGCTTTTTAATTCTCCAACCAGTTAACGCATTGCCAAATGAACACAGCATGTAAAGTATTAGAACTGTATAGTCATCCAGATTCAAACATTTGCATTTAAAAAAACAGCTAGGTATTTTCAACTTATTGAAATGCAAATGGTACATCTGTGTGGTCTAAAATTGGATTTGTATTTCATTCCATAAGTGGAAAGAATCTACCTTTCACATACTTCTTCCCTACGTCACAAAATTTATTAACTTTGAAAAATTTTGCATGAGAAATGCTGGAATACATGAAATTTTGTTAAATATGTAAGTAGTGTGTTGAAAACACAATTTTTTTGGCCAGTGACATTTGCGGGAGAGAAACAAGAATACTTGTCTTAGAGCAGTGATTATTAAACTGAAAATGATATAGCCATTTGTAATTTTGTGTTTGTAGAGTTAAAGATCCCATTTGGGATGGCTGTTGCCAAAATACTTGAGCAGAACAGTTTTTGTGGAGATAATGACATTATCTCCTGAGAGTCCCTTGGACTGCAAGGCGATCAAACCAGTCAGTCCTAGAGAAGATCAACCCTGACTGCTCCTTAGAAGGCCAGATCCTGAAGATGAAAATCAAATACTTTGGCCACCTAATGAGAAGGAAGGACTCACTGGAGAAGAGCCTAATGCTGGGAAAGATCGAGGGCAAAAGAAGGGGACGGCAGAGAATGAGGTGGCTGGATGAAGTCACTGAAGCAGTTGGTGAGAGCTTAAATGGACTCCGGGAGATGGTAGAGGAAAGGAAGGCCTGGAGAAACATTGTCCATGAGGTTGCGATGGGTCAGAAATGACTTCATGACTAACAACAAATGACATTATTCCAGGCTAGGAAAAAGAGAAATTAGGTCAAACGGTTTAATAATCATTGTCTTAGAAGTAAGGAATATTCTGTGTATGACTCAAAAGTACTTAGATCCCTCATATTTTGTATCTTAAAGAGAATTTAGATAAACTTTCATAAATAATTTACAAAAGAACTGGGAGGACATTTTTGAGTAACTGAAAATATTAACCTATTAAACATAGAAATGGCATTGATACCAAGGTTGACCATGTATGATATATATATAGTTGCCGAAGTGCTCTCAATCTTACACGGGAGAAGACCCAAACACACCAAGACTTGCATACCTGTACCCGTGAAAATCTACAAAAACATATACATACATACATATGTTAAGATGCATGTATGGATATGTGAAAAAGTATACACCTGATGAAATGTTTTTCAACATATTTCAACATATAGCTAGCTCTAACAATATTGTTAGAGGATATGTTAACATAACCATTTACATTTTGTAATCCATTGTGTAATTTAAATATAAGTAGTCCCCGACTATTGACTATTCAGTTACAATGGCACTGAAAAAGGTGACTTACAATTGGCCCTCACACAACTACTCCAGCATCCATAGGGTCACATGATAACCATAGGGTCACATGATAATTCATGTGCCTGGCAAGTACAGGTAATCCTTGAGGTATGACAGTTCACTTAGTGACCGTTCAAAGTTACGTGATAATCCCAAGTGTTTACAACAAAGTCCCGAAATTACGAATGTTGCAGCACCATAGCAGTCATTTGCCCTTATGAACCACCAGAGGAACTGCAATGTTCACCCTATTCCCTTCCCTGTTCCCTACAGCTGCTTCTCCCCTCCTATCCTTCCAGAGAAGATCTGTCTCTTCTCTGCTGCTGTTTCTTTGCCTTTGAGGGAGAGGAGAGCAGGACTACTTTCCTTCCAGCATCTGATCAGCTTGCAAATGCTTTTCGCGCTGAGAGTGAAATGTTATGGGGGCTCTGATCTTGTGCAACTTCAGGCACCCATCTGCTTTTGCAGAGAATGGGTGCTTGAAGTCATGTGAGATCATGGCCTCCAGAATATTTCACTCTCAGCACGAAAAGCATTTGCAAACTGACGGGACACTGGAAGGGAAATCGTCCTGCTCTCCTCTCCCTCAAAGGCAAAGAAACCACAGCAAAGAGGAGGTGAGTCCGGTACAGCAGGATGGGAAGGGGGAAGCATGAAGTATCTGTGGGTCAGGGAGGCCTTGGGTGGCCTGTTCCATCACTAGACACCCCCCATGGCCTTCCCCACCCTGAGTTACCTCGTGCACTTAATGACCCGCACATTTGATTAGCGAATTCATGGGTGAAAGTAGGAAGTGATCACGTTCAAGTTAGGTGATTCACTCCTATGAATCTTTGAGTTAAGAATGTATTTGGCAGGCTCCATTACATTCGTAACTTGAGGATTACCTGTATTTATGATAGTTGTAGCATCCGAGGGTTATGTGATCACCATTTGCAACCTTCCCAGCTTGCTTCCAATAAGCAAAGTCAATGGGGGAAGCTGGGTTCACTTATACCATGTGATTCATTTAACT